>NC_045429.1:41249401-41553330 GCF_902635505.1 Sarcophilus harrisii | reverse complement strand
GAACATTTAATATATAAAACCTCTCATTCAAGCCCCAATTTTGGTCAAAGAATATTTGTATGAATATGAATGAAAATTACTTTCAAAAATGAATATTTAGTATCAGATGAAACTTTTCCCATTTGAAGAAATTGTGCTTTTCCCCAACTGAGAGCAGGAAGAGAAGATGATAAAATGAAAAGATGGGACATGAAGTCAGAGATTTAAAATGAACACATGTAAGCTCTGTAATTAACCAGTTTTGTGGCACTAGATATTATTTATCTTTTTTAGGTTTCCATTTTCTCAGTTATAAAATGAGAAAGAAGCACTAGATGATTTCCAAAGTTCCCTTTAATTCATAAAATTCTAAAATGATAGTCATAATTTAGAATTAAGTTCAACAAATCTGAATTTGGTTAACTACTACAGATACATCAGTTAATCTATCGGTATCTCTGGCTCTTTGTGTTCCTCATCCAAGTAATTATAGATGTGGGTAAAAGAGTATCCCAAATCCCATACTCAAGGAAATAGTACCTTTATTCTACTTCATGGAAAAATGCAAAAGACTCAGGAGCAATAATAGAGAAAACTTAAAATAGTCCACAAACAATGAGTACAATTCTCCTCTGGTAGATCCTCAAATTCTCTCAACTCAGAGACACCCTGTAGTTTGGACTCCTCTTTCAGGATAAACATTTGGGGCTGCTAGATAGACAGTCTCTGCCTGATATCAGATACAAATTGAATAGTTCATTTTAATAGCTTAATGCAAATTCCAGATTCCTTGTCCCTCCTTACAAAGGATTGAGTTTCTCTTGGTTTCTCTTGCTAACTACAAATAACACAAGCATGGGCCTTTTCTCTACTCCAGAGAGCACCAAGGGTTGTACTACTTAGATGTGCTCTTAATCAAAAGCCAGGTTTACCTACAAGACAAGCCCCAAGACCAACATTACTTAGAAAATTCTTTATTCATTATAGGACTAGGTTTGGGATAGAAAATCACCCTTCTCTGGTGAGGAAGGTTCTAGGATTCTTAAACTTGGGGATGCATAAACAAGTTGCATGTGCTCTTAATCCAAGGAGAAAATTCCTAGACTATAGGAATTGACCTGTCTAATCTTCATCCTCTTGAATCAAGAAAAAACAACATTAGGGGTTATGGTGTATCATTGAGAGATCCCAAAGAAGCATAGCAGAGTTCTCAATGTCAAGTTCCTGGCCCTTGACTTTGAGAAGAACCAATACAATCTCCCCACAATGTTACAGTCATAGAGAGGGAAACACCATGACCTGTTGGGAATTTCTAAAGATTGATTGTGTAGTATACCAAAGCTCAACAATCCTAGAATCTAGCTTCCTAAACCATGGAGTCCCTCTAAAAAAGAGATTTTCCTCAAAAAAAATGTGACCACACATTCCATTTTTCAAGTGAGAAGAGGGGTATCTTGGCCAATGTTATACTTTTGTTGAGAGAAGAATTTCTGGCCCTAGCAAAGGAAATACAGTCTTTCAAGCAAGTGGCAACCATTGAGAAATGAACCATAGGACTAACTGGTTCCCTAAACTCCCTCCCCTTCCTCAGTTCTGAGAAGACCCATCCCTCTCTCTGCAGTGGTTTCTCAGCACAGAATAATAAACAAATTGTTGTAGGTTCACTTTTAGCGTTCTCTTTATCCAAGTATCCAAAATCATCATGTACTACTTTCGTAACTATGGATTGCTACTTTTTGAAAAGCACCAACTACTTTTTCTTATCTTGGATTGTCTCAGTCTAGGATGGCACTCTATTGAATAGAGTCAACCTCTTTTCATTCTCTTAATAACAGAGTGCTCTTCTGGAGAACAAAACTTGAAATCCTAAGGATCATTCCCTATTGCTTGAGCTGTGTCTATTTCATTTTCATCATGTAATTGTTATCCTAATTCTAATCATCCAACGACAACCACAATAGAGAATATCAGTTGAATGCACACAGTTTACTTCCATTGATGGTACATTCAGTGGAATTCTTGGGCTCTCAACTATATTTTAATGTATCATCCATCATAACTATGGATAAATCATGGTCTATGGGACAGTGCTTTGATCCAAATTAGTTGTCCCTGACTACTAGCAATACTTTAACTCAGAGATATGGTCCATTTCTAACAAGGAACATTCAATTTAGCACTAGTCAGAATATATCAGTGAGCTGTCTGTTGAGACTAGAATTAGAGCTCTATAGACAGTCTCAGAATTTGTCAAGGATATTTCATTTCAAAGTCAGAATCTCAGATTTATAAACGGGATATCAAATTTCTTTGTCAGTAAATATCTTTGTAGAAACTAAAATGGGCTACTGGTGGCCATTGCTTTCCTGGTACAAATTTACTCTAATGTCCTCTGGGACTGACTTCAGCATCAAATACAAAAAGGACTACTTGATTCTGCATAAGCCTTTTCTTTTATATGCACCATACCATTGATCAAATCCTTGACTCATATTTCTCTCCCTGATAATCTCAAATTTTGCCCAAGAGTTCCGGTCAGATTGCATTTTTTTTTTGCTTCAAATTCTCCTAGACCATCTACCCATGGACGACATAACTCAATGTTTACCAAAGCCTATAACCATCTTGAAATGCTCTTGAAAATTCTCTGGATATACCTAAGTGATATGTGCTGCTATCTTTTCCAATTCACTCCCTGCAGAGACACCAAGCATCTATGTACCATATATTTGACATAAGTTGCATACAACTCTGCCATTTAATTGATAATTTCAGGCTGGAGCTTCCTATAGTCTTTTAAATGACCTTTTCTAATACTTTTCTAATGTCTTTCCAAATGCTAGGGAATCATCTTATTACATCATTACTTAAATCCTCAACTACATTCTCCATGAGTTATTCAAGAATGGGAAAGGCCCAAGAAATATCTTGGGATGTTCACTGAAGTTGATAAAATCCTATTAGCCACTTTATGTTTCTCTTCTGTAGAATTCTGATGGTATCCAGTGCATAATTCCAGTACAAAATGTGAGCTACCCACCAGGTAGTTTAGAGTATCTTGAGCTCATGCCATGTTCTATCTTAGTTTTTTCACTTAATAATCCATTTTAATCTGGATCTTCCAAGTCTTCTTCCACATCACCTCTATGGGTGGTTTCTATGGTCAGTAATGATAATGACGTTGACCATTATTTATTTTTGGTTTTTTAAAAATTCTCCATCTCAGAGGATAGTTTTCCAAGATCACTTCCAAGGAAAGATTCTTTGAGCTGGATGATATGCATTCTCAAGCATATCTTTCATCTTGTTGATGCAAGTCTCAGGCTGGATTTCTTTCACAGATAATCCTTCCCAAAGACAATGCTGGAGATACACTGAAATCATATTTCTCCAAATCCACCCATGATGTTGAAGTTTCGATGGAGGGTTGTGTAGAAACTAGCTCAAAATAACTTCCATGAATCAATTATTAAATTTTCAGTGTGAGTATTTACACCTCAGAAATCAGCAAATACTAAATATTATGGCTTGATTGACCATTTTGGTGATTTCTAGACTTCACAAAGTGATACAGAGAATGTTAATAATGTAAATGAACTTAAAAGTGTGTCCTGCATCCATTTCTTTCCCTACCTCTCACCTCAAAGGCTATTGTTAAATATTTACCAGTATCATGCTTCTTTGATGGTCTCCCCTTGCTTTTACCTCCTTACTAGTTTCTTAATCAGTAACCTGTGTTATCGGGGGGAGAAGAGGGGAGTGTCTAAATAATGAACCTCTAATTACGCTTTGCAATACTCTGCTAGAGTAGATTGGAATTCATTCCAATGAATGCTAACACTCCAAAGATGTTCTCTGGATCTGTATACACGAGAGTCATATCACCCACATTCCTCTTACTGATACTCACATCTTCCCTAGAGAATTTCAAGGTCACATTAATATAACCAAAATATTGTAATTCATCTCACTCAATCTATGAAAGATTACCAGCTACAGGGGCTAGGGCTTAGGTTTAATGTGGTTTCCATGAAATGACTGAAATATAATTATTATTTAGGATCTTCAGTGCAACTCAGTTGAATATTCTATATTACTACATGGGGTCCGATGAGTCAAAATGGAAAGAATCCAAGAAAGACTGATGGGGGAAAGATTAGGTTTTTCAGAACCTGATCAGCCAACCCTTGTCTCTATCTTTATTTTTCATGCCAATCTAATTGGACATCAGCTTCAAAAAAGTATGGATAGAACTGAAAGGCACCTTAAAGTCTGTTAAGTCCAATTCTTTTTTTGTTTTGTTTTGTTTTGTTTTTACAGATGAGGAGAATAGAAAACATATAATTTAAGCAATTTGTTAAGAATTGCATAGTAAAAACCTGAAGTTGGATTTGGACCCAGATATTCCTGGCTTCAGTTCTAGTGTTCTATTCACTATGCCATGCCTTTGCCATGCCTCTAATTTGGTATTCATCTCATGAATATCTCAAGCATGCAGGTGTTTAATCAACAGCAAATTAACACGGTACACTGCTACCTCCTGAGTTGTGGTCTTTCTGGTTCTATGCTAAAAATTGGGTTGCTTTGATTTCTGATATCATACTTCTTTATCCCTAAAGGGAGAATGATTCTGCCACTATAACATCTTCTCTTAGTCCTACCCTAAGCTTCTGCAGTAGAATCTAGTTGATCCAAAAGAATCTTTATTTAATAACTTAATAATTTAATTATCTTATTTTATTTTATTTACTTAATAATTAATAATAAATTTAATTTATTTAATCATTTTATTTTATTTATTTAGTAATATTTATTTAATTTAATTAATAATACATCTTGGAGATCCATGCAAGAGGAAAGGGTTTAAAGCTAATCAGGATCAGTTGTTTCTAGTGCTTGCCTTTCTCTCTCTATTGCAAATGTTCTCACTAAGTATGTGAACTCTAAGTAACTGAGAAACCATACTTGTTGTTCACCCATGGGTAGGCGCTCCCATATGGTTTTGGTCACATATAATATTTTGTCCACTTGGATTATTTTGACATTCTGACAGCCTTTCCAAATGTAACACAAAGTCAGAGACCTTCTCTCTACCCTGTTAAAAGATACTGAGTAATTGATCAGAGGATAATCACACTTTTTTTTAAATTAACATTTATTTTCTCTCCCTCATCACCCTCCCCAAATGAGAAAAGGGAAAAAAATAGAAAAGCACATGTTCATAGTCAACTAGGGAATAAAGTAAACATTTTTTTGAATGTTTTTTCATTCTGAATTTGAATTAGACATCTCTGGGTAACCTTGAGGCAAGTCCTAAATCTCTTTGTATTTCAGTTTCCTCATCTCTAAAAGTGGGAAACAATAACCATTACCTTCCCGAGTTACAGTGAGAATCAGATGAGTTGATATATGTAAAGTATTTTGAAAATCTTAAGGGACTATACAAATGCAAGCTGTTAGCAGAAGTAGTCAAACAAAACAAACTCCCATTTTGATCATGTCCAAAAATATAAATCTTGTTCTATACCTTGAGTTCCATCACTTTTTCTTACTTTTTTTTTTTTTTTTTAAACATTTTCTTTAAGGTAGCAAGATTCATCAACTGTCCTCTGGAATTTTGTTTGATCATTACATGGATTAAAATCTTTACATCTTTCAAAGTTCTTTGCCTTTACACAGTTGTTGTTATTGTTGTATAAATTGTTCTCCTGGTTCCCCTCATTTTTCTGTGCATTTTCTGTATCATACACTGTATTTTCAGGGGGGACTATAAGGTCGAAAGTTCCCAGGGGCTTTCTTGTAGATTTATCTATTTCTCCACATCATTTCCTTGTCACTGCTTCATTGCTTCCATTACTTTCATGGCATACCCTAATTAGTCTACAAAGCCTTCATTTGATGGATGAGGAGAATGTCCCCTTGAATGGGATCCTATAGCTTCCCATACTGAGTCACTTGAGTTAGTACTGGTGGGTTGACAGTATATATTCCATTGTCTGCTGCCTCTGTCCAGCTTTTGTTTTGAATTGCTGTTGCTTTCCCAATTATTATGCCCCTTACCACATCTTCAGGCACTTTTTGCATCAGGAAGTACTCAAATTTTCTCACTTATTTATTATCAATAGTAAAATATGTTGTAAATTAAATAATTGCTACCCCTCTGTGTTTTTTAAGAAAATGTTTTAAATGCCTCTCTTTTGTTGAAAGTCCATCTTGTTCCACGATTTTCCAGGATATTGTTTGCTAGTTCCCATTTAATCCCATTAACAGATAATTCTTTGAAAATGCTAGAATGTACTTTCAAGTGACAAAACATAGCTATCATTGTCTTATATTTATTTTTCCTATCTGATACTTCATATTTCTTTCCTTTCCATGAGGTCTCCCACCTTATGTTTTAAGTCATTTATTCTCCTATATATTTTTATAACTCATTTCATTTTTTAATTTCTTGCTTTATTTCTTCCATCCACTGTCAGAGTCATTGGAGTCTCAGCTTGTGCTTATTACATAATTACTCTCTTCTGAGTTTCTTTCTTGGACTTTTTTATTTATTTTATTTTTGCTGAGGTAATTGGGGTCCTCCTGACTTTAGGGCTGGTGCTCTATCCACTACACTACCTAGCTGCCCCACTTTTTTTAAAATTAAGCTTTTTATTTACAATACATATGCATGGATAATATTTCAACATTGACCCTTGCAAAACCTTCTGTTCCAAATTATCCCCTTCTTCCACCCATCCCTTCCCTAGATGGCAGATAGTTTGGGGGCTTTTCTTAATCCACAGTGTTTCTTCTTTATGTTTGGAGCTTTCTTCTGTTTTTTTTTTTTTTTTTTTTTTTTTTTTCACATTTCCAGCTTCATTTTCTAGATTGGGATTTTATGCAGGCTCTGCTCTTTCTTTCACTCTTGGAGGGAATGAGTAAGGCTGTCTGGTCTTGTCCCAGTAGAGTATTGTCATCACATCACAGGGAATCTTTTCAAATACTACTTTTACAACTACCACTAATAATGGTAACAGTAATAACAAACATAATAGATAGCATTTATATAACACTTTAAAATTTGCAAGGTTCTTTGTCAAAACAATACATAGCCTGTGTAATCAAGTCCCAGGAAAGAGCACAGATCTTTCCAATATTACATTGTCATGGAGTCTCTTCAATTATGTACCAGATACAATGACTCTTTAACAGTGGCACTTCAGCAATAAGAAAAAAAATCTCAAAGAATTTTGACACAAATAAATACAAAATCTCAAAAGTACTGGTCTGTTTAATAAGAGATACAGTGAAAGGAGAAAAATATTTCTTTGACTATGTATTAGAAAAAAACTTAATTCAATGACTCCTGGCATTCTTGAGTAAATAAGTTACATTACATTGAAAACTGGAAGGGATATGATATATGCCATCTTTAAATTGCAAATGAAGAAATAGAGGCTCCAATAAACAACTTGTTGAAACTCATAGTGTTCCTAAAATGCAAAGGTGGGATACAACTCTTGATTCTCTGACTCAAAATATAATACTGATTCCATGTTAACAGATTGACTCATGTAGCCTCATTGAAAATTCAAAGCCATTTTATTTTTTAATATTTTTGTATCAAAAACTAAAATTAGTATTTAAAATTAGCACTGTGGACTAAATCTAATAAAATGTGTTGACCCAATACTATAATCAGCTTTCTAGAACCTATGTGTATTCATTATCCATTCAAAATTAATATTAATAAACCCACAATTTTCTCTGAATTTCCCTACCATATTCAACCAATCAGAATTAATTATATAATATTTTGGTAATGAAAAAGAATAATTACTTAGAGTATAAGGTAGACAAGAATGTCAAATAAAAAAGAACAGAAAAGAAAAACAAAAAACAAAGACAAGACAAAGCAGAACATTGTCAAATTACCAGCAGAACATTAAGAAGGATTCAAAATATATAACAATACAATACCAGTTCAAGAAAGGATATATGATAGTGAAGAAATTATGTTCAGGCGTGTCCATCTTTTCTTTTTAATTCTTTTCTTCTTACTTTTACTACTTTTTTTCTTACTGTCTTGTAGGTTATTCTTTTGTTTGCTGCTGCACGTTTTTTACTTTATTCTTTTTTCCCCTTTCATCCTTACCACCTCCCCCACAAAGACTATAATTAAGCAAGGATATATTTATGAGTACATATATGGGTATACACACATATACCTCTTCCCTCCCACACACATATCTTTTTTTTTTTTTTTTTTTTGCTGAGACAATTGGGGTTAAGTGACTTACCCAGAGTCACACAGCTGGGAAATGTTAAGTGTCTGAAGTCAGATTTGAACTCAGGTCCTATTGACTTCAGGGTTGGTGCTCTATCCACTGCATCAACTAGCTGTCCTCTGCACATATTTTTTCTATCCTTGCTGACTCTGCTTTACTTTTGCTCCTTAGCCTGTCTTGCTATTACTTAATCTCCCCTCCCCCCATCCATGGATCTCTACCTTGTCTTCTTCCTCCACTCTTTGCTTTCCCCTCCATCCGTCCCTCCACCCTTATTTCTTTATAGATTTTGGAAGGTGCTATACCCTTCATGGTATATATGTTGCCTATGTAACCCATTTCTGATATGAGTAGGTTTTCAGAGCTACTTGCCCTCCTCCCTTCTCTAATGCCTCTGTCTATTCTTCCTCTGGATCTCATTTGTATAACATAATTATTATTTTTCTCTGCCGCAATATTTCCTTTGAGCTATCCAATTACTAATGTCAATCTTAAACATATGATATACATTTTCATGTAAAAAAATATAAACAATTTTAAGTTCCTTGAACTTGATCTTTGATATTGGCTCTTATATGTTAAATTTTCTATTGAGTTTGGGTTTGATTGAAAGAAAGTCCTGAAAATCTGCAAATTCATTGAATTTTTTTTTCATTCAATATCATAGATAATTTTGCTGGATATCATATTTTTGGCCACAGGCATAGTTCTTTTGATTGCTAGTATATATGATTCCAATATATGTGATCTTACTGAGGCTGCTGCTAAGTTCTGTACAATTCTAATTGTAGGTTCATCACGTTTGAATAGCTTTTTCTTGTTTA
Organism: Sarcophilus harrisii; assembly: GCF_902635505.1. NCBI lineage: Eukaryota > Metazoa > Chordata > Mammalia > Dasyuromorphia > Dasyuridae > Sarcophilus > Sarcophilus harrisii. Next base: position 41,544,254 of record NC_045429.1, on the reverse strand, counting down.
TTGCAAGATTTTTCTCTTTGATGTGGGGTTTTTGAAATTTAGCAATAATATTCCTATGTGTTTTCCACAAAGGATTTCTTGAGGATGGTGAATGTGGATTTTTCCTATTTCTACTTTCCCCACATGCTCTATCATTCCAGAACAATTTTCTTGGATTATTTCTTGCATTGTTATATCAGTGTTCTTTTCTTTTGGTCACAGCTTTAAGTAGTTCAATTATTCTTATATTTTCTTTTCCTGATGTTCTTCAAATTGTTGTTTTTCTTCTGATTTTCATATTTGGTTTCACTTTTGGTTCTATGTTTTTCATTCTTTATATTTTCTTTTGTTATTTTTTGGTTTCTTATAGTTCCACTGTCTTCCCCTTGCCCAATTCTAATTTTCTTTTTTGCTGAGGCAATTGGGGTTAAGTGACTTGCCCAGGGTTGTAAGCTCCCACCGAGGCTACTGATTGCCAGGTGTATCTCCAAATACACATGGAGACAAGCCGATGTTAAGGTGCCAAACAGCCTTTCTTTAGTGGTAATCTCAGCAGGGATTAGCAGGAGGAAAGAGCAAATGTATGTATGTCTCCACATCTCTCTCTCTGCATCTCTGAATCTCTCTACATCTCTGCCTCTCTCTACTTCTCTCCGCATCCTCCTCTCGCCTATGGCAAAGATGGCCATTTATATTTACTCTCCTCTGGAATTACCCTGTGCCTAGCCCACTCAGCACTGTGTAGGTGGATCCACAGAAGGGAGACACCTGGAGTTAGTTCTGTGTCCTAAGAAAAGATATAGCAAGAGGACACATCCCTCACTATCTCAAGGAAACACCTATAAGACACAACCTCCTGTCTCAGAGGCCACCCCTTTTTTACCTCCTGGGTCCACCCCATCAGCTGACATGGGAATTCTCAGAAGGAAAGTCCTTAATATATCCTAACACAGAGTCACACAGCCAGGAAGTGTTAAGTGTCTGAGGCCAGGTTTGAACTCAAGTCCTCCTGACTTCAGGGCTGGTGCTCTATTTACTGCACCTCAATAGCTGCCCTCAATTCTAATTTTCAAAGAGTTATTTTCATCTCTGAGATTCTGTATCTCCTTTTCTAGTTGGTTAACTTTTTTCCATATTTTTGTTTTTGTTGGGGGGGTTTTTATTTTTAGTTTTTAGTTTTTCCTCAGTGTCTCTCATTTCATTTTAAAATTATTTTTGAGTCCTTCTATAAACTGCCATCTTCCCAGATTTCTCCCTAGAGCCTCCATTTCTTTAGAAGTAATTCTCTCCAAAGATGGAGGTTCTATCACCCAGTGTAGATATTGCTAGAATAGTGCTAGAATAGATCTTCATTATTATCTACTATAGACGCTTCTCTTAATCTGCCTGCCATAATGGCAGTCAATATGGGAAGCAACAACAAATTGACTCACTTTCATAAGAAGTCATTTTCAAAAATAGGTGATGGAGTATCTGCTGCTAATTTTTATTCTTTAATGGTTGCCTTGTATTCTATTTTAAATAAATTTCAATTTGTCTGACAGTGATATCATATGTTTAACTCTGGCTGGTTGGATAAAAATTTAGATTAAAATAGAACCTTGGAGATAGTGATTCTGCACTAATAGTAAACCTCCCCAGATTCTAGGAATTTGAAAAAGTATTGGGGAATAAAGTTCATTAGGTACATTTCTTCCTATCTCATATCTTTAGGTTTCCCATTCAATTTTCTAAATATCCCTTTCATATAAATTGGGAAGTTAACTGTACAATATTTATATGCTCTTGCAACTTGCCTTTAAAACTACTCAGCTATGGATTCCCATGGTGAAAGTCTGGCACTGGTGTTCTTTAAAATGTTTGGTACTTAAAAAAACTGATCCAAAGTACCAAAGAACAAGATAGTTGTCCATGGCTATGGGATGAAGGAAGCACAGAAATCTCAAGCCAGCTGCTACCCTATTCTTGGTTCTTGTAGAAAGGAAAATTCAGTTACTTTTCAACTATCTTCACAAAGTACATGGATCATTTAAAGTCTTATTTATCCCTTGATTTTTACTCCATTTTCTGAGTATCTTTCTCTCAAATATATTCATTGTTGGAGAATTCTGGAATAATGAAAGTGTGAAAGAGTTCCTGAGCTAACCTACCCCATTATCACTTCTTTTTAAGGCAGAGAAGTGGCATAGTGGATAATATCATGCTAGATCTAGAGCCAGGAAGAAAAGAGTTCAAGATCTTTATCAGTAATTTGAGTAGAGGCAAGTCTTCCTCATCTCCCTCATGTGGAAAATGGGGAAAATCACCTACTTCCCAGGGTTGTTGTGAAAATTAATGAGATCATATTTGTCAAGTGCTTTGTAAACCTTAATGCTCTAAATAAATGCTAACTATTATTGTTGTTGCTCCATTGTTTAGTCTTTTTTTCTTTTCTTTTCTTTTTTGGATAATTGCACTTATTTACTTTTCTCATGGTCTTACTGCTTGAGATGTTTGTGAATCAAATTTCTTCTCACTTCTGTGGATTTTTTGGCATGTAAGAATGCTTTAAATTCTTCTTTTTAGTTAAAAATTCATTTTTTCCCATTGATGAGTTGGTTCAAATTTTCAGAGTTTGTCATTTGGGCTTATAGCTTGAGCTCCATTATTTTTGGATTACACAGTTCCATTCTCAATCAAACTCTTTGGCAGTTGACTTGCTTTGGAGTGTGTTCTAAGTATTCTTTCTAACCATGCTAATACCACAACAGTTAGCTTGCCTGGGTGTCTTCCAAGTTCTTTCTTGGACTATCCAAATTCCTTAGAAGTTTGCTAGTCTAATGGCCTCCCAAGCATTTTCTTTCACTGCCCAAACTCATAAACCACATAAAACCAAATTCCACTGCATCTGAGTAGCAGCCTATTGTCCAGGGACACACTGGCAATCCAGGACATCTGCACTTTCAGACTGAATCTTATTCTTTAGTTCTCTTTGAAGTTTGACATATTCTTCCACATTTTCAGTCTTCTCTATTTATGTGCTTGTGATCTTTGGTCTTTTTCTGGTTTGCTCTCTGGCCTTCTATAGGATGCAACTCAAGGAAGTCTTTACTGGTTCTTTTCCCTAGCTGCCCACCCCTATATGCTAATGTCATCCTTTCTAAATTACCTTCCATTTATTATGCATTTATCTTGCATAATTTGCCATCTCCTTTATTAAATTGCAAGCTCCTTGTGGAGAAACTGTTGAAGTTTTTTTTTTCTTCTTTTTGTATTTATAGAGCTTAGCAGTATATTCCAGGTACCATGCTAACCACCTGGAACGTAATAAATGCTTGTTTGATTATTCATTGACTGATGTCCAGCATTGAAAGTTTATGCTACAGTGAAAGAGTGGGTGACTGAAAAGTGAGGAAACTGACTAAGTACTGACATGAAGGGCTAAAACACCAAAAGTTTGTGACAGAAAGATGATTGGAAGAATGGTGGTAATTGCAACAAAAATAGGAATGTTTGGAAGAGGAGAGTGTTTGGGGAGAAAGATGACATGTTCTATTTTGGGCATCCAGGCTGAAGTCTGTTATAGTCCAGGCATGAGGGCACATGCCTGTAAATTCCTGATATTCAGGAGCCTGAATAAGGAGGTGATCTTGAACTTAATAGTTCTTTTTTTTTTCTTAAGTGAAAAAAAGTATACTTTCATCTTCACCCAGACTCCATCATTTCTTTCTCTGAAAGTGAATAGCATTTTTCATCATAAGTCTTTTGGAATTGTCTTGGATCATAGTATTCCTGGGAATAGCTGTCATTCACAGTCATACAGTACTGCTTTTACAATGTGCAATATTCTCCTGGTTCTACTCATTTTATATTGCAACAGTTCATGTATGTAAGTCTTCTCAGGTTTTTCTGATAACATTCTGCTGGTCATTTCTTATAACACAACGTATTCCATCACAATTATTAACTACTACTTGTTTAGTCCTTCCCCAACTGATGGGCATCCCCTTAATTTCCAATTCTTTGTCACCACACAAAAAAAAACTGCTCTATTTTTGTATATATAGGTTATTTTTCTTTTTATTTGATGTCTTCGAGTATGGATTTAGTAGAAGTTTTGCTGGGACAAAGGGATCCACACTTTTAAAACCCTTTGGGGATGCTTCCAAATTGTTGAGCTCAATAGTTCTGAGCTGCAATAGGTTAATCTGATCAGAAATCCACACTAAGTCCAGCAGTAGTTTACCTAAGAAGAGAAGAGCTAGTCCCAGTTGCAAACAAAGCAAGTCAACACTCCTATGCTGGAAGAGTGGTTCTGGATCTATTAGTATTTAGCACTTATTCTTTCAGACTATTTAAGAAGAGACCAAGTTGTAAAAAAAAAGAAAAGAAAAGAAAAGAAATAAAGAAAAGATAAAAAGATTAAGAAAGGAAAGAGAAAAGAAAGGAAAGGGAAAGAAAGGAAAAGGAAGGAAAGAAAAGGGAAAATATGCAATAAATAGTTATAAATAAATAAATAGATATATTACTGGGACTCAGATCTGGGAAGCATCTGTACAGATATAATAGTGAAACAGGTTGACAAGAAACAGGGCAGGCACAGCTAATAAGATCAGCAAATGAAAAAGTGGAGAGAGAGAGAGAAGCCTGTATAGAACATAGCCTTGGGGTATGAGATGAACAGAATGGACCAATGGATAAGGAGAGAATCAGAAGAGAATACTGTCAAGAAAATTCATAAAGAGACACTCTCTAGGAAAAGAGGGCTGTCAACAGTAGCAAATACTTCAAAGAAGTTATGAAGACTGAGAAGAGGCAATTAAGAAATCATTGATTATTCTGAGAAGAGCAATTTCAATTGAGTGATAACAACAGAAGCTAGACTATAGAGGTCACCTTTTTGGAAGTTATTACCCATTAGAGGGAACTGAGTGTTTAAGATCTCTAAAGGTATATAGTTAAGTAAAAAAGGGAAGACAGAAGTCCAAATGAAAGCTGTTATAAAAAAAGAAATATACATCATAAAGAGGGAAGCCCCAAATAGGGCTAACATTCCTCAACTTAAGTTACAGAGTGCCCTTCATCGTACCACCCTGATTCCTTCAGGAATTAATATTTTTGCAAATGAGGGTCCTGAGAATGAAAAAAGATGAGATGAAATGGGGGGCAGTTCGTATAGTAGACTAGAAATTGACCTACACTTAAGCTGGAAAGTACTTAAAAGGAACTTTTTCCCCAGAGGGATGATGAGAACTTTACATGAGAGGCTATCTGGAGGGGAAAGGTCTCTTTAAAGAGCATATAAGGGCTGCCCTGTGTATTCCACTAGAAAAGCTTCAGACTTGACTGAAAAAGCTATCATACACTGCTCTATCTGGTTTATGGGCTACTAAACTAGTCAACAAGGGAAGGCTTGAAGAGCTGGACTCATCATGCATCACTGTGAATTTTTTTAATTACAACAGCCTTGGATAACACATTGAAGATCTGTGGATTCTATTGAGTTAAAACAAATTCAAGTCTCAAGTGGGAAAGGGAGGCAAATCAGAGATTTTTAATTATATTAGTGTATGAGCTGGTTAAAAATAAGAACAAAACCATGTGCTAAGAAGTTGGTTAGAAGCAAGACTTAAGTTTATGTCCTCAGTAAACCAAACAATATGGAAAACACACAGAAAAGAGAACAAAACCCATGAGTGATTAGGGCAGGGAGTCTTAGATTTTATTTTACTATGTCATGGAATCCTTTTACAATCTATTGAAAAAAAAAAAGATAAGTTCATGGACCTCGGGCTAAGGATTCCTATCTAGTGTATCTGAGAAGGGAAAGGGAACAAAGAATGAAATGAAAATCACATTTTTATAGGGATGTTAAAAATTAATGTTGTGAAATTAAGAGAATGGTTGATGCAGAAGAACAGAGAGAATTAAATATCACTGTTCTCTGAGATAAGAAAAAGAAAAGGAAAGGGAGGAAAAAGAATAGCAATAAAATTAAACTCGAGGGGGATTTGTTATGGAGCACAATAAACTAGTGGGAAGAAACCAAGATAAGATTGTTGCAGTGGTTTCTCAACTTTATTTTAGTCAAGCCAGACAGCAAACATTTATTAAGCATCAACTATGTGGCAGACACTGTGTAAAGCATTTGGGATACAAAGAAAGTCAAAAGATAGTCCCTGTTTTTAAGGAACTTGGAGTCTAATGGAGGAGATAATATGTAGACTACTATGTTTCACACACACACACACACATACATACTTATATATGCATATATATATATATATATATATCTACACACACACATATAATCTCTATGTATAAATATATAATAAATTGGAGTTAATCTCAGAGGAAAGGCACACTAAGGATGATGGGAGAAGTCTTCTTGTAGAAAGTAAGATAAGATGGTGATGAAAAGAGAGATTATTTTTAGGAATGGAGTATAGAAAGTGAAAATTCTGGAAGTCAGGAAATGGAGTATCTTGTGAAAGGAAATACAGAAAGCCATTATCACTGAATCACAAAGTATGTGTGTCTGTGTGTAAGGCTGGAAGTAAGAATGTGCCAGGTTATGAAGGACTTTAAGAGCCAAATGTTATATATAAACCTAAGGGTAATAAGAAGGCACTGGGATTTATTGAATGAGGGAGGGACATATAATGACATAATCAGAACTGTCCTTTAGGATGATCCAACTGATGATCCAGCTCAGTGGAGGATTGACTAACGTGAAGGGAGACTGGGACAAGCAGATCTACCAGCAGGCTATTGCAATAGTCCAAATGTAAGATGCAGAGGACTTGAACTAAGGTGATAGAAGTGTCAGAGGGGGAAAGATGATATATGTGAGAGAGATTGTAAAGGTCTAAATAACAGAAATTGATATCTAATTGGATATGAAGCAGAAGGAGAGAGTGAGAAGTCAATAAAGATATTTAAGTTATAAACCTGATTAATTGGAAGGAGTGGTATCCTCCATAGTACTGAAGAAACTAGGAAGAAGGATGATATAGGGGGAAATATGAGTTCAGTTTTGAATATGTTAAATCTAAGATGTGTGAAGGACATCCATTTTGAGACATCAGATAGATCATTGGAAATGCAAGACTGGAGAAATCGAGTGGTATAGGGTTTATGTTCTTAAATTAAATATTGACTTTAATATTCTCCTCTCAGAGTTAGATAATTACAATAGAACTATTTTTTAAAAAAAAGAAAAATGTAGAGCCATATAGATTTTGGAAAAATAAGTTGGAATAGCCTATGGAAATTTTTATAAAAATATTACACAACAACAAAAAAAGTTTTCACTTTTACTTTATTCACTGGGTTGTGATCTTACATAGGAAGCATAGAATATTTGTTGAATTATATTGAATTTAGATGCTCAAATAAATCCAATAGTTCACCTAATTCAATTGTGAAATGTGACTTTGTGTTCACTGAATAAATATATTCATAGTTTTTGGTATATTAACTCAAATTCTAAGTTACTTTTGACAAAAATAGAACATAATTTAGATTTCAAATGGAGAATGGAAAGCCTATTAAAAAGTACCATTTTTTCAGGCATATGAAGATAAAACAACTTTTCTTGTAAATTTTTACTTTCAGTATAAGGCAGACTATCATTATGTGATTTATCTCATGCCAGAAAAATAATAGATGTCTTTCACTGAAACACTTTTTTTTAGCAATAGAATTTGATTTAATTATAGCACATACATAATCTAGCAGATGAGCAGATGTGGTTTTCATAAGACGTTTATGCATTTTTGTGTTATATATAATGAGAAAAGCCCTAATATTGAAGCCAGAAGACTCAAGTTCAGGTCTTGGCTCCAGAACTTATTAGCTTTATGACCCATAAGCAAATCATTTACCCTAATTAAACCTCAGAGTCTTCACTTGCAAAAGGAAGGTGATTATACTTAAGTTATCTAACTCATAGTATTGTTGGGAGAAAATTATTTAGTAACCATTAAAATATTATGTAAATATGAATTATTGTTAGTATGTAACTACAATACTGAATATCACAGAAAAAAATCTATAAATGAACATTTTAAGGCAAACATATATCCATATAATCCCCAGTTAGCTTTATTTATGAGAGATGTAAAAGTCTATTGGATAGGAAGCTAGTCTTAGAGTGATGAAGCTGTGGATTCAAGTACTGCCTCTGATATTCTTGATTATATGATCTTGGGTAAAAGGCTAAAACTTTGGATGCTATAGCATTTAAAAAGTTCAAAAGACATAATTTCTGGTTAATTTAATCATTTTATTAATAAGGCCATCATGTTTATTAATAAGATGAGAGGTCAGTGTCACTCTTGACATTCGTCAATGACTCACAGTTTGTATACTCTTGGAAGAATAGATGTTCCCAAAGGTGGCAATCAATTCTGATTGGTTAACAATTATGAAAAAAATGAATATTATCATGAGGGGGTTATATTACAATAAAAGTCTTGAAGTACGTGTCTTGGACCATCCAAATCTTGGTCAAAGAGACTTATGAATTTCTATATTGCTTGTCTGACAAAAGGGAGAATCTACATTTTTCCAAACCTGTCTGAGTAAACATAATGAGCAGGAATCCTTCATTAGACCAAACTTAGAATTTCTTTTAGTATATGATTACATCTTGACCTGGGTAAATCTTTGAGAAAGATTTCTCTACTGGTGGATATTTGGATGAAGAAAAATAAAAGTGTGAAAACCTGGGTTCTGATTCAATAATTAGCCAATACAAAAGAAATAATAATTTCTCTCATTGCCCCAAAATATTTTGTAAAACTTTAAGTTATAGACTATTTAATATTCTAGATCTATAGAGAAAGTTTTTAAACCTGTGAAATCACAAGATTGACTCCCCTATACACACATGTATATTTATACACATATGTGCACATCTTTTGGGAAATGCCATGATAGTGATAATAATCACATCTATATAGTTCATGATTTTCCTATCACATAGAGGTCGGTTATGTCATCACCTCTATGAGGTAAGCACTACAATAATTATTTATATGAGAAAATTGATGCTAAGAATAATTAAGTAATATTGCTATATATTTTCAATCCTTCCTGATGTTCTGCAGGGCAAATGACAATGTTCTGTTCTGTTCTATTATGTTTTGTTTTGTTTCCCTGTCTTTCTTTTTTTTCTATTCTTTTAAAAAGTACATGGTTTTACAGTCTGTTTTTAACATTTTGAAACTTGCCATGGTAAAAGCATAAATGTCATGTTTTTCAGATTTTCCAATGACACAAAGCTGGTAGCAATAGCTAAAACGCTGGAGTAAAAATTGGATACATTTGAACAGGGATAAATGGAATGTCTTAAACTTGGCTCTAAAATCATTTTAACAAATACAAAATAAGAGAGGAAAGCAGATTAATTTCAAGTCCTCCTTTCCTGATATTATTTTAAGAAGGGTCTTAACCATATTTCATATTAATCATGCCTAGACTCTCCCATTCTTCCTCATTATTGCCTGTAACATTGCCCTTGACCAGGTACTTTTTCCTCTCTCTCTTCCAGTTCCCTCTTTATGTATTTCCCCCTTGGAAGAAGGGGCCATCTTGTTCATTTACAGAACTTAGCACAGTATATGATACAAATTTATCAATCAAATAGCATTTATTAAGTGCCTCCTATTTGCCACACACTGTGCTAAGAATTAGAGATACAAAGAATAGCAAAGACACTCCTTGGTCTTAAGAAGCTCACAGCCTAATATAGGAAACAGGTACAAATACACACAGAATAAACTAAGGGTAGTCTCAGAAAAAGGCATTGGAATAAGGACTAGGAAATGCTTCTTGCAGAAATTTTGTTGAGAGCTGAAGCAAAACAGAGAATCTTGGAGTTAGATAAAAGAAAAAAGAATTCCAGGTATTAAGGACAGCAAGTGAAAATGTTTGGAGTCAGGAGATGAAATGTCTTGTACGAAAAAGAGACAGAAGGTTAGTGTCACTGTGTCACAGTATATGTGGGGCTCAGTGTTATATAAAAAGGCTAGAAAACTAGCAAGAGGTCAGGTTATGGAGGACTTTCAGTGCTAAAAAAGAGGACTGCACTTTTAATTTTCTGGGTAATAGGTAACCACTGGATTAATAAAAATCAGTTTGTGTCTCAATCCTAAAGAAGGGCAATGTCAAAAAAAAATTTCAAATTACCAAACAATTATGCTCATTTCATATGCCAGCAAGTTATTGTCAAGATTCTACAAGCTAGATTTCAGCAATATGTGAACTGAAAATTATCAGAAGAACAGTTTTTGAAAAGATAGAGGAACTAGAGACCAAATTGCCAATGTCTGCTGGATTATGGAGAAAGCAAGGAAGTTCAGGGGGAAGGAAGGGGATCTACTTCTGCTCCATTAACTACACTAAAGCATTTAACTGTGTGGATCACAACAAAATGTGACAAGTCCTCAAAGATATAGGAGACTCAGGTCATCTTGCTTTTCTCCTGAGGAACCTGAGTTCAGATAAAGAAGCAACAGTGAAAACTGAATATGAAACAACTGATTGATTTAAGACTGGATAAGGAGTACATCAAGACTGTATATTGTCACCTTATTTATTTAACTTATATGCAGAGTATATCATGTGATGCTCAATGAATCAAAAGCTAGAATTAAGGTTGTTGGGAGAAATAGAACAATCTTGGATGTGCAAATGATACTATTCCAATGGCAAAAACTGAAGAATTAAGAAGTCTCTTGATGAGGGTAGAAGATGAGACTATAAGAGCTGGCTTTAAGTTTAACATAAAAAAAATAAACAAACCCCAAAACCTAAGATCATGGCAATTGGTCCCATCATTTTCTAGCAAATAAAAGTAGAAGAAATTGAAGGAATGTCCGATTTTATATTTTTGGGCTCAAAGATAATGCAGATGGTGACAGCTGCCATGAAATTAAAAGGCACACCTGGGAAAGAAAACTATGGCAAAACTGGATAACATATTAAAAAGCAAAGACTTCAGTTTGCCAACAAAGCCTTCTATAAGTAAAAACTATGGGTGTGTGTGTGTGTGTGTGTGTGTGTGTGTGTGTTTTCCAGTAGCAATGTATGACTGTGAAAGTTTGATTATTAAAAAAAAAAAAAAAAAAAAGTGGGCATGACAGAATTGATGCTTTCTAATTGTGGTGCTAGAGAAAATTTTTGAGAATTCTTTGGATAACAAGAAGAACAAATCAATCAATACTTAAAGAAATTATAATCAATACTTAAAGAAATTAATTTAAACTATTTATTGAAAGGTTAAATACTGAAACTGAAGCTTAAATGCTCTAATCATATAATGAGATGATAAAAAGTTCTTGAAAAATTAGAAAGCAAAAGAAAAAGACAGGGGATGAGATGGATAGATAGGAAGCAATGAACCTGAACCTTGACAGACTTCAAGAGATAGTAGAAAATAGAAAGGCCTCTGTGTTATGGTCCTCGGGATCACAAAAAGTCAAACATGATTGAATGACTAAACGATAAGAAGGAGTTTATCAATAAAGAGATGATCTGATCAGACCTATCCTTTAGAAAGATCAATTTGACATCTGAGTGGGGGATGTCCTGGAATGGGAAGAGATTTGAGGCAGGCAGATCAGCCAAGAAACTATTCTAATAATTCAGGTGTAAGGTGATAAAGACCTGCACCAAAGTGGTAGAAATGTCAGAGGAGAGAAGTAGATTTATTTGAGAGATATTATGAAAGTAGAAACTATAGAATTTGAAAAGTAATTGGATATGAGGTAGTGTGAGAGAGTAAGGAGCTGAAGATGACACTTCAGGAGCCAGCCTGGGTTACCAGGAGGATGGCAAATTTAAAAAAATAAAAGAGTTTAATAAATCTTTCCTTCTCTCTCTCTCTCTCTCTCTCTCTCTCTTTTTTCTTCACCCCTTTCTGGATTTCTGGAGAAGGGTAAGATTCAGAGCAAATATGATAGCTTTGTTTGAAGAGTTGTGTTATGAAAATGGATTTGAATTGTTCTGTTTGGCTCCAGGATCAGAACCATTAGTAATGAGTAGAAGTTACAAAGAAACAAATTTAGACTTTATGTCAGGAAAAGCTTCCTACTAGTAGAGGCAAATGAAAGTGGATTGGGCTACCTTAGAGAAAAGGAGAAAATGGGTGTTATTTCATCCTCTTTAGGAATCTAAAAGCAAAGATTAGTTTTACAGGCATATTAAGCAGGGATTTCTTTTAGAGTATGGGTTGGACCAAAGGTCACTTACAACTCTAAAATTCTGTGATCTGTATTCAAATCTTGCTAAGGAGTTTGGGTCCTTAAAGAAATGGCTCTACTTTGCTGAGCTTCATATATCTCAGCTTCAATGTCTGAGATTGCTTCCAGTTTTTAATGTTTCCATTGATTCAACACAAAGTTTATGAAGACCTTACATTAAGATTTGGAACTGAAATTTTGAGTTTTCTATGATGATTTGTAGCTTTGCTTGAGAGAATGAGAACCCCAAGAATTAATTCACCTTGGCGACCAAAAACGAAATTTCATTCATGAATGATATTGTTCTCCCTACATCACAGGAAGAGCCTATGAGAATCAAATATCACGGCATTTCTCCTAACACCAGCACCAAGACTTTTCACTACTTTGCTAACATTTTTGTTAAAGGAAGCCCTTTTTTTTGTTTTTTTAGGTTTTTTTTTTAACAGCAAGAAGTTGAGAAAAGCAAAAGCATTTTGTCAAATGTCCCATAGTAATAATTTTTAAACTGTATTTATTTTTCATTCTTTACTAACCCTCTGAAGGTTTATGTTAGACTAACAATGTTCTGTGTGACAAACTGTTATAGTGTCATTCTCTAAACAGAATCCAGGCCAACTTCACCTTTCTTAGGTAGCAGAAAATTATTGTAAAAATAAAAATCTTTTTTCCCCTTTAATATGTGACCTGTCTATCTAATGCTAGTGGAATTATCTGCTTTATGAAGACATACCATTGTGCTGTGAAGAGTAAGAGGACCCATATTCAAGTTTCTGTTTAAGTCAGTTAATCCATTTGTATCAGGTACTGGGAAATTCAAAGAAAGGCAAAAGACAGGCCCTGACTGCAAAAAGCTCATAGGAAAGACAACACATAAAAAGAAACTGAATGGGAGAAGAGAGAGAAAGAGGTAGTGGTTGATTAATGTGATGGAATCATGAAATCCTGATGGGTGGAAAATATGATGAGATGACTGCCCTAGGCATCTTCCTTAAATGGAAGAGAAGAGAAGAGCTCTCCTCCACCTTCCAATTTCCAAATCCAGTCAGAGAAGAGAGGGATCCTAGTGACAGAGTTTACTGAAGAGGTGTGATTTTCAGGCCTCTTTCTGTCTCCATGTGTATGTGTATACACATGCATTTATATATAAATGTGGCAAACACTGTTCCCCACATGTACCATAGGGGTGTTATCATGTGGTTCAAAGGAAATTAGAATAACTATTTCTAGTTTCTTCTTTCCCAACTTTTCTCCAAAGGAGACTTTAGTTCCTACTAAGAGAGGAAGCAGGATGTGGAGGTTGACCATTCTGCTCCCCTTTCAGAGAGGGATTCTGAGATAGGATCATATCTTTTTAAAATTATTTAAAATAATTTAATATTTTAATAATAAAAATTTAATAATATAAAATAATATTTAAACATTTAAAATAAATAAATAAAAATCGTTAAATATTATTAGTTAGGGCAGCTACATGGCACAGTGGATAGAGGATATTAGATAGAAGTCAGGAGGACCTGAGTTCAAATCTGACCCCAGACACAACACTTCCTAGCTGTGTGACCCTGGACAAGTCAGTTAACCTCAATTGCCTCAGCAAATATATATATATATATATATATATATATATATATATATATATATATAATTAGTCTAGGGTATGTGATTTTCAAATTGAAATCAACTTCTGATTGCTATTTTGTTATCAATAGGAGTGGGACCTCAAGCTTTATATCTAAGACTTAATTCCTTCCCATTTAACACAAGTTCTACAATGAACACATACATAGCATTTAACCTAGAAACTCATTTATCCAAATCAGTAACAAAACAAAAATAAAAATAGAAGTCAGAGAAAGTATTCCTAGAAGAATATATATATATATATATATATATATATATATATATACTCACACATACATATGTATATGTATTAAACATATATGTATGCATGTATATGTATACTCCAAATCTCACCAAAGGAAAAGTTCCCTGAAACCTCTAGTGTAATAAGCTGGGTATAGGAACATGATGGAGACTTTCAGCTCCTCTTATGCTGTTTTCTTTCCAGAGATTTTTCCATAGAAACATGAATTGGAATGATCTTCTCTTTTGAAACTGGAAACCAGAAGTACCCAAGGAGACTAGTGACTTGAAGAAAACTGAAGAACTTGAAGACTGAAGAGACCGGAAATGGCTTAAAGTTTGAGGAGAACTGAAGACCTGCCTTCCCTTCTGTTCTCACCAACTTTACCCTGCCCCTTATACACAATATGTATGTATGTATGTATAGATCATCTATTTATATATAATACACATATTCATGTTTATGTGAATGAAAGCATAATTGCTTTCATATTGTCTCACTCAGATATTTACTAGCCATGTGATGCTTGGTACCCTAGGTTATATCAGTTTCCTCAAGTGTAATATGAGGATAATAGCAATTACTTCCCAGGATTAGGAGGATCAAATGAGATAATATTTGTAAAGCACTTCAGACAGTGATGGCACTTAATAATAGCTATAAGTGCTCATTCCTTTCCTTCACCATTAGATTGTAAACGCCTTGAAAAAGAGTAGACACCATAATTTGTCTTTCTTTGCATCCCTAGCACTTAGTGAAATGTCTAGCACCTCGTAAGGGCTTAATAAATATTTATTGACTGATTGTCTTGATGGCCTTGAAGGCTCCTTTCAGCTAAAAATCGATAATCCCAATTTAAGACTCTTTCCAGCTCTAGCCTATGGAATGAACTCCCTGCCATTAGAAGTTGTCAAGTAAAGTAGTTTGTGAACAATGATAATAATGGTATACAGAATGATTCTTGAATTTAATAGATTAGACTAAAAGACATTCAAAGTGCCTTCAAATTTTAAGATGCTAGGATTCTATAAAATAGCCTTCAAGTGACTTAGCACCCATACAAATTTAGGTTTTTAGAACAAATCATCTCCATTTTCTCCCACTAGTAAGAATAAATAATGTTAATCTATCAGGGAATGGGAAGCACGACTAAGCCCTTTAAAACTATAACCTCTTTATATCCTTAAGTCTAGTTAACTCACTCAGAATGGTACTGAGGCATGTGAAGTAAAAGAAAAATTGTTCCCTTCTGCATGATCATCCATGAAAGAAACCTACATCCAAAGTTGTTTAAATCATATTTGGACAAAATTTTCCCAAAAAACTTTAACTGCAATCCTTACACCCCCCCCACACACACACACACACTCAAATGCCCACTCATAGTTGTTCCATGAATAGGATTCCATGAAGATGGATTATATAATTTCCAAGGTCCTTTCTAATGCCAAAACTCTGTCATTCTAAGCTTCCTTGTCATGTACCCTGGAATAATACGATGGAGAGGAGGAAGTAGTCCTTTCTTTTGTGCCTCTTTAGATATGGCAAAGAATACTTGTACAATCACTCTTCCTATTTCTTGGAGTAAAAAATCTTATAAATGCCATTCTTCGGAGAATTTTTAAATCTGTCCCAGACCCAAAGTTAAGAACGTTCCCAAGTGAACCTGAATGTTAAATAAAATAGAAAGAGAGGTATAAGTTCTATTGAAGTATGTATAGATGAGATTAACTCAGGGATAAATATTTCAAGAAGTCCCAGAATTACCCTTCCCCCATAAAAAAGAGTTAAACTGAAAGAATAATTTTGTAAAGAGAAACTGAATTTAAAATAAATTTTAAAATCTTGCAGCATCTAACAGTGTCCATGAATCAAAAAGATAACTGAATAATTCCCCCACTCCCACATACACCACGTCAAGTTGAGTTTTTAAGAGACTGTTACTGTTAGCACTTTACTGCTATGGCTGCATGCCAGATCTAGCTGTCATACTATTGCTGTAGTTTGAATTGCTTCAGGCTTACTCTCATTTGCTCATCATGATCAAGTGGTCCTCCTTCCTTGGAGAATGAGAGGCTAAAAGCAGAAAAGAAAAATAAAAAGAGGAAGAGCAGAAAGCAAATGGGTATAGAGTAAAGGAAGGGGAGGCAGAATAAGAGTGATGATAGAGAGCAAATTAGGCTTTCAAGATGCTACCTCTTAATTTTAAACATGTTGCTTCACAACCTCAAGTCATGCAATCATCACGAATGGGATGGGATGGAATGGGATGGAGCAAAGGATGAGATGCAAAAGGGAGATCAGAAAAGAACTGTCAAATCAATCAGAGAAGTCAGCACCAGGGTCAGTACTTGTGGAAAAGCTAATCATGAGAGTAGAGAGTAGAGGGTAGAGAATAGTCTTCTTTCTTAAAGAAATTCCATTTAATATACAGAGTGATAGCTGCTCTGCAATTTACTCCCTCAGAGAATTGCTTGTAATGTTGAAATTTTGCTCAGGGTAACATCCAGTTATATATCAGGGGAAGGACTGGAAGAAAAGTCTTTAACTCTAAGACTGGCTACATCCATTGATGTCATGTTGTCCTTTGGTGGGCAGCATTAGTCATGATATTTGGGGCAGAATAAGGATGTATATAGACAATAGTAAATTTAATTAGGCTGGCCAAGGTTTGAGCCTTTAGGTGATTTGGATTGTTAATGAAGCAAAAGTAAAATATTGGTGAGACCCTCTGAGAAGTGTAAAAGAAAATCCTGCTTTATTTGGGCTTCCAAAGGGGAAATTTCCCTCACTTGGACATGTTCTTGTATCTTTTCCCCATCTAATTGTCAGGAAGGCAACTTGGAAATTGTATGTCTGTGTATCCTTCCTCTGAGTATTTAGTATTTTGTGGCAGCTTTTGGTACTAATGTTTTCAAGTGTGAGGGATTCCATTTTCTGGTAAAAATAGTCTGTTAAGAGAATTTTGAGATTTGTTTGTTCTGAGATTCCACACTGTAATATTCTTCTCTAAAATATAATGTTCTCTGGGAGCAGGTTTCTTGGGGGGCTTCTGGGAGCAGCCTTCCTTTCAATTCTGAGTAATCACCCCCAATGCAGCCAGGAGTTAAAGTCCAAATCCTTTATTGTCTCCTTCCAAGTTTTGTCTCCTTCCTTGGGCCCTGTTAGCTTTCTTTGAAGCCTATGTCTCTCCTTGGTTCTGAGAGCTCCTGGCACTAGTCCTTTGCCTCTGCCAGCTTCTGCCTCTAGCTGCTTCTGAATGAGATTCTAGTGGGCTTATGTCTCTGGCCCTGAGAGCTTCTTGCTTATATACTGTATACTGAGTATACACCAATCATTATATTACTAGGAAACCATTATTTGTTGTAGGATTAAATCAATGCTAAACTAGATTTAACCATTGTCTCCTCAATTCCACTTAGTAACTTGTTTCAAGTTCTGGCCCATAACATCTCCTTGTAGGATCAGGTCAATCATACTAAACCATGCTAAATTAGATAATTATTGTCTCTATCAATTCCACTGTCTTAGCACCTTGTAATAATCCTATCACTTTAAAACTATATTTTGAAAGTACAGATATAACATAGTAAAGTGAAGAATTCATTTTACTCTGAGAATGCAGTCTCTTCATATCATTTTACCATTTATACATAACTCTCCTCACAATAATCTAGTTAATATTTAAAGCCCCTCACAACCTGGCACAAAGTTACTTTTTCTGCCCTTTTACTTCTTACTTTTCTTTATGTACAGTGAAGCGAGTTATCTGGTAAGAACCAACTTCTTACTCTTCTTCATCCATGGCATTCCATCTCTCATCAATGTTCCTTTCATTGCATTAGTTGTCTCTCCTGACTGGTATGAAGTCCCTCATTACCTCACCTTATAGAAGGCTTAGTTTTTCTCCAAGTTCAGCTGAAATGCCAAAAATATACAATTCGGGGAGTCTTAACCTGGGTGTGTAAACTTTTAAAAAATATTTTTTGTTGATGTTGTTTCCTTTATAATCCTATGTATTTCATTTTATACATAAAAAAAACCCAGTACTATTCTGAGACAGGATTTGCTGGTTTCACCAAACTTCAAAGGGATCCATGATTCATAAAAGGTTAAATCATTCTGATCTATAGAGAGCTATTCTTGATACCTCCAAATGCTAAAGCCTTCCCCAAAAATACTTTATATATTCTCTCTGTCTCTGTTTTTATCTCTCTCTGTCTCTGTCTGCCTCTCTGTTTCTGTCTCTCTGTCTTTGTCTCTGTCTCCATCTCTCTCTCTCGTGTGTGTGTGTGTGTGTGTGTGTTAGTGTGTCTGTGTGTATACACATACACATATGTATCTTGTCTCTTCTGGCTGGATTATCAATCCCTTGAGGGCAGGAAATTTTTCTTTTTGTCTACTCATCACCTGCCAGGGGGCTTAGAACACAGATAGTATTTAATATTTGTTGATTGATTAATTGAATAACTGATGCTCTTCACCACAGATACAGATGGAATACTGTATAGATAAACCAGTATAATTGCATTGTAGGATATATAAAGGTAAGCAACAGATAATATAATTGGAAATATGGAATTGGCACAATTATTTCTGTTGTTATGTACTTCAAGGAATGCATTTTCTTAATATATTCATAGAAGACACCTTTTTGAAAAGAGCCATCTAGATTGCATTTTGCTTAATTTAATCCAATGGGCTTCTATGGTCAAGAATCATCAGTCTTCATATCAATATAATAGGGCAAATACTTGTCTCTGGAAATGTTTCCTTCCTGTCCTCCATATTGGTTCTCATCTGGCTTTTTCTTTGCTTGTAATGTTGTTTTAATATTAAGTGCTTATTGTGTTCTTCAAATTTACAGAGTTATTCAAACACTGCTAAATGCTCAATAAAATGGGAAATTTAGGGCATGGTGCAATCCCTACTCTCATCAAGCTAACATTCCAGTAGAATAGTAATGATAATCCCCATTTATATGCCATTTTAAATCTTTGAAAAATACTTTTCACATAACACTGCCAAGGGAACTGTATTATTAAATTCATTTGAAAAGTGAAGAAAGTAAGACTGAAAAGTTCATTGTCTTGACTTTAGTCACACAAATAATAAGTAAAAGAGCCAGGATTAGTAAACAAGTTTTTTGATTTAAAAAGGAAGAGAATTATTTTTTATATGGCAGTTTGGGAAATGTGATTTTGAAAAAAATAAATAATAGATGTTTATTAAAATTGGGTTATTAAAGAATAGTGTATATATATATATATAATTGTACATTTTAATATTTATGTATTTGTGAAAAACCTTCCAAAAAGTTTCATTTAAAATGTTTTAGTATAAATGAATCAATAAATATATAAAGCTTTTTAAGGTTTTCTGCGGGGAAAAATGTTTTGCAGCTAGTTCTTAATCTTTCATGGTAATGGCTAACACTCATAGTATAATAGATCTCTGATCTTACCCATATGGATACAGTTTCCAACAATACAAATCAAAACATAAACACATTTCCCATCCTATGTGACTCTTGTACATAACCTCCTATGCAGGGAGGGTCTACTTATCATTCTCCTCTTGACTATTTGACACTGCACAGCTATCAATGAAACATGTGTTTTATCTCTCAGTTACCCCTTGCTCTCCCTACATGGCCACATTCTTTTATAATCATATATATCCTTGATGATAGTCCATTAAACTATGAACTCCATGAGAGCAGGAATTGGTGGGGATTGGACTTTCATTTTACCCTCAGCACTTAGCAGAGGAGTGCCTGACACATAGTAGGTGCTTAGTAAATAATTGTAGACTTGACTTAATAGATTGTGTGTTGTTTCTGTTGCATAAATCTGTTGGTAATGCTGGTAGCATCCTAATCTTCCAAACTTTAACATTTTAGATACTTTGCTCTTCTGTGATCTACTGTCAAAATGTATCTTTGGAAGATTATGTTTGTTAAGATGGGTTTTCTTTTTGGAGAATATAAGGGTCACTAAAATCAGTGTCATCTCCCAAAGTCAATCTAGTTTCTCTGTTCTTCCTGTTCAGTTCTGAGACTACTGACTATCCTCAATGTCTATCTAAGCCAGTGATTCTCAAAGTATGGTCTAGAGAATGCTGGAGATCTCTGAAACTCTTTTAGAGGGTCTACAAATTCAAAAATAGTTTTTATTTCCAATATGGTAAATGTCTATAAATATAATCCAGATAAACAAAACTCTTTGGAGAGATCTTCAATAATTTTTAATAGGATAAAGATACTGAAAACAAAAGTTTGAGAACCACTGATCTAAGCTATAAGTACTGTTGGGCCAACTTCAATGGCTGGTCATATCATGTCAGAGTCTGGACAATAGGCACTCTTCAACCCTTTGGTTTTTCCTTTGTCTAGGATAATGCCAAAACTTTTGAAGGATTATGAATCTCATTGCGGGGGTTCTGCAATATTTTGGAGTTTCATACAATCAGCTTAATGCCATCCACAAACAAGAACTTTTTCATCTACATTTTGACCAAGTACAGCTTGGAAGAGTGGGGAAAGCTCTAGCTTTGGAGTCAGATGATATGAGTTCAAACACTGTTTTGTTGCCTACCACTTCTATAACCTTGGCCAATGATTTGTAGCTCAATTTCTTCATGTGTGAGATGAAAAGTTGAATTAAATTACCTATTATGTAATTTCCATCTATGATTCTCTAATCTTCCATGACAATGACAAACACCTTTGGTAAACATATATCATCTTCTCTCATGCCTTGCTCAAATTAATATTCAAAGAGTTTTTATCAATCAATAAGCATGTATTAAGGATGAAATAATATTTGCAAACATTTAACACATGTGCCTTTTGCACAAAGTTGGTGCTACATAAATGGTCCTTCCCTTCCTTCTTCCTTACTATGTGCCAGGCATTGAATATAATAACAAAAAATAAATAAATAAAACTCACTCTCAAGAACCTTGTGTTCTATAGGTGTAGATAGTATATAGAATGTCTAAATATGAATGTATACAAAGTTTACAAGAAAATAAATGTTAGCCAGTTTTAGGGAAGAACATGAAACTGGGCAGGTAAGTAAAAAAGATGGCATATAAAGGATGACATTGAAGGTGAACTTTGAAGATCTAGAAATTCTAATAGGCAGTGATGAGGAGGAAGTATATTTTAGCCATGGCAGAAATAAAATGTATAAAGCAAAAAGAGTACAGATGGAATGCTATATGCAAAAACCAGGATAATTGTGTTGTAGAATATATAAAAATAAGCAACAGATAATATAATTGGAAATATGGAATTGGCACAATTATTTTTGTTGTTATATATTTCAAGGAATGCATTTTCTTAATATATTCTTGGAAGACACCTTTTTGCAAAGAGCCATCTAGATTGCATTTTGCTTAATTTAATCCAATGGGTTTTTGGGGTCAAGAATCATAAATCACCAAGTATTTATTAAGCATCTACTGTGCGGTGATGCAAATACAAAAATAAAACAGCTCTAAACTTCAAGGACTTCTATTAAGGATACTAAGACAGGAAGTTAAAAGGAAGCACATCTAGATTTGGGGGGATCGCCTAAGACAGGAAATGGAAATGGAAAGTACAAGTTAGAATAAGTAATAGGGAGTAATGTGAAATCAAACTGGAGAGGTGGGTTGGGACCCAAATTGAGATGGGCTTTAAATGTCAAAAGAGTTTTTACTGGATCCAAGGGGTAAAAAGGAACTGCTATATCTTATTGAATAGGAGAATAATATGTCAGATCTTTGCTTTAGGAATTGCTTTGGCAACTTTGTGGAGAAAGATTTGGAGAGGGGAGAGGAGGGCCAACAATAAGGAGGTTATACAATAATTCAGGTGAAAGGTGATGAGAACTTGATTAAGAGTAGCATTCATGGAAAGCAGAGTTAAGATAGCAGAATAAAAAGTTGGAGCTCCTTATGCTCTCTCTCAAATTGCTCCAAATGCCTTTTGTTGATGACTCTAAACAAATTTTAGAGCATCAGAACACATAAAAAGTTGGATTAGAACATTTCCCAGCTGAAGACAATTTAGAAGATCAGCAGGAAATGTCTATGGCAAAAGGAGGGGAGCCTAGTGGGCAGTCCTGGTGCAGGCTGAGTTAGCACCGTCTTAGCTCCAGCCCTGGCCTGGCACCATGCTAGCAAGCAGAGATGGGTCTAGGGACTTCTGAATCAGCAGCAGTACTGGTGGCTTTCACACTCTCACTCCAGAGACCCCAAAGATGACTTGGAAGGTCAGCAAAAATGTCTATGGAACTAGGATTGGAATTCAATCCAAAATCCCAGTGTAGGCAGTGCCAGTACAACCCCAACCTTGCTCTCAACCCTGACTCCAGTGCCAGCTAAGCAGGAATGGGTTTCGGGATCTTTGAATCAGAAGTCTCACTGGCTGTTTCTATACCTCTCAGCTCAAAGACACCAAAGATGACTTGAAAGCCATCAAGGTTTGTCAGTAGGGTGAAAGGGCCTTGGAAAACCAGCAAACTCAAAGGGGTAAGAGCAGGGATGGCAGTGACAGCTTCTGAAGCCCTCAGTTCACAAGAGATCTCTTTACTAGCATTAGGGAAAGACTCTGTTGATTCAGCACACTAGGTCTTACAGCTACAGTGGGGCAGGGACACTGCCTAACAGCTCCAAGGCAGAAAAAAGGGCTTTGGGTCAGGTCCCTAGAATCATCTCCAAAAACAAGTGTACAAAACTCCTGAAACTTGGGATAGTACACCCCTTACTTTAACAAAGAGTTAAAAGCTGAATAAAAAGCAAGGAAAATAAGCAGACAACAGAAAAAGGTTCTGACCATAAAAAGTTACTATGCTGACAAGATGATCAAAACACATACTTAGAAGAATATAACAAAATCAAAGCTCCTACATCCACAGCCTCCAAGAAAAATAGTCTCAGGCCATGGAATGGTTCAAAAGGAATTTTGAAAAGCAAGTAAGAGAAATAGAGGAAAAATTAGGAAGAGAATTGAGAGTGGGTGCAAAAAGAAATACAAAAAGCTAATGAGAAGAAGAATCCCTTTAAAAACAAAATTGGCTAATTGAGAAAGGAGGTACAAAAGCCCATTGAGGAAAATAATTCCTTAAATATTAGAATTAAGCAAATGGAATCTAATGACTTTATGAGAAATCAAGACACAATAAAGTAAAACCAAAAGAATGAAATATATATATATATATATATATAATTGAAAGAATCTACCAATCAACTCCTAAAAGAGATCTTAAAATGAAAACTCCCAAGAATATTATAGCCAAATTCCAGAACTTCCAGCTCAAGGAGAAAATATCGCAAGCATTCAGAAAGAAACAGTTCAAATATAGTGGTGTAGAGGGTCACAGAGAGTGGGGAGACTCTGGTGAGGTATAAGACCCTTCAGCCCAGAGGAAACTTGCTAACAATGTCTGGTTCAGCTCCCCATCTCCATTAACGGCTTTTGGTCTTCATGAGAAGTCAGGGGGCAGTGATAATCTGTGTTGTGATTGAAGCAGAGTGATATCAGGTGGCAAACTACATACAATAGCAAGTTGTTTATGTGGTCCCACATGAACAGTATATACTGGGTGCATGCCATGGGTATGAGGGTATAAAAAGGGGAAAGTCCTTGAAATAAACAGACTCCAGGAGTCTTGCCTCATCACTTCTCCACTAGGAAGGTATATTTTAATCACCCCAGCATGGGGGCTCTAGAAAGCATGGTACGTTTTGTCACCCCAACTTGGGGTCTCTAGAAAGCAGGATACAACATAGTGGAACCACAATCAGGATAACACAAGATTCAGCAGCTTCTATATTAAAGAACTGGAGGGCTTGGAATATGACATTCCAGAGATCAGTGGGGCTAGGATTACAGCCAGGCATCACCTGCCCAGAAAAATTGAGCATAATGCTTTAGGGGAAAAGCCATAATGTTTTAGGGTAAATTCAGTGAGGATTTTTCAAACTTTCGTGATGAAAAGACCAGAGATGAAAAGAAATTTTGATTTTCAAATATAAGAGTAAGGAGAAGCATAAAGAGATAATCTGGAAAGTAATATCATAAAGGACTTAATAAGGTTTGTCTGTTTACATTTCTACATGGATAGATGATACTTGTAACTCATTAGAATTTTCTTATTATTATGGCAATTTGAAGGAGTATATATAGACAGTGGGCACAGATATGAGTTGAATGTGTAGAGATAATATAATTTTTAATTTAAAATTTTAATTATTTAATTAAATTTATTATTTAAATTTTAATTTAAAATAATTATTAATTAATTATATTTAATTATTTAAAATTAATTAATTAACTTAAAAATAAAATCAAGAGGTAAGAAAGGAATAAACTAGGAGAAAGGGAAAAGGAGAAATGGAATGGTGTAAAATATCTGCCATAAAAGAGGCAAGAAAAAACTTTTACAGTGGAGGGGAAGAGAAGGAGAGGACAAGTAAATGAACCTTACTTTCATTAAAATTGGTTCAAAGAAGAAATAATACACATACTCAAAATAGGTATACAAATCTATCTTACCATGTAGGAAAGTAGGAGCAAAAAGGAATATGGAAAGGGAGAGGGGGGATAGGAGATAGAAGAGAGGGCATATCAAGGGAAGGAATGATCAGTAGAAAAATACTTTTGAGGAGGGACAGGGTGAAAAGAAAAAGAGAATAGAATAAATGGGGATACTTATAGCAAAAGTAATAGTAAGAAGAATTGTGGAGCCAATTTCTGATAAGACTTTATTTCTCAAACATTAGGGGAACTGAGTCAAATTTATAAAAAAAAAATGAAGAGCTATACCCCAATTGATAAATGATCAAAAGATATGAACTATGCTCAAAGGGCTACATAAATCATCCATATCTTTTGACCTAAAAATACCACTACTAGGCATGAATCCCAAAAGATAATTTAAAAAAAAAAAAGGAAAGGGATCTCTATGCACAAAAATATTGATAGCAGCTCTTTCTCAGGGCAAAAAAAGTTGTAAAGTGAGGGGATATCCATCAACTGGGGAATGGCTGAATAAATTGTGATATTTAGTTATAATAAAATAGTATTGTTCTATGGAAAATGATAAGCAGGATGTTTTCAGAAAAACCTGGAAAGTCCTCTATGAATGCAGACAAAATGAAATGTACTGTGTATAAAGTAATATATAAGTAATATTCAGATATAAAGTATATCTGAATACAGATTGAAGCATTCTTTTTTCCCTCTCTTTCCTTCTTCCTCTCTCTCTCTCTCTCTCTCTTCCTTGAAGTTTGTTTTAAGAGAAGAGACCTATGTTTTCTTTCACAACATGACTTTTATGGAAATATTTTGCTTAACTTTACATGTGCTTTTTAATGGAGGCTGGGGGTGAGGCTAAGGGAGAAAATCTAAAACTCAGAGTTTTAAAAACAAATGTAAAAATTATTTTTAAATATAACTAGGGGGTAATAAAAATACAACTATAATCTAAAAAAAAAAATAGTAGCATCCATGTGAGTGGAAAGAAAGGGACAGGTATAAGAGATGTGAAAGTAGAATCAGCAACATTTGGCAACTGATTAGATTTGTAGAGTGAAGAAAGTAGCAAGTTGGGAATAATTCCAAGATTGTAGGCCTATAATAATGCCTTTAACAGAAATGAGGAAATATGGAAGAGGGTTAGGTTTAGGGGAATAGATAATGAAATATGTTTATATTTATTAAGACACTTATAAGTTGTCCATTTGGAATCATCCAATATGCATTTGGTTGTTTTAGGTTTGAGCCAAGAGGAGAGATTATGGCTATAAGTATAAAACCTCTACCTGGAGGAGAAAGAAAGAGAGAGAGAGAGAGAGAGAGAGAGAGAGAGAGAGAGAGAGAGAGAAGTGAGAAGGAAGAGGACATAGAATAGTCTTATGGCACACACAATATGGGTAGTATGTGGGTGATGATCAAGTATTAAGCTCTGAGAAGGTGCATAAGTATAGTTGACCTTATGATTATAACAATGTTTTGCTCTATAACTAACATGTATGAAAGCTGTCCTGCTTACTTCTTAATACCTTTATCAGACAAGCTCTTGATGCATATACATATATCAGCAGAAAAATGTTATAAAATTGCAAAATTAAGTTTATGTCAGTAATTATAGATTTCTCAGTCACTCACTTAAAAACAAATAAGTTCTGAGGTTTTTCAGGCTTCTGATATCTCTTTTCCTTCTGATAATAATAAAAATATTTATATAATACTATTTGCAATATACCTTATGAATAGTATTTTTTTTTAATCCTCACAACACTTCTAGGAGAAGTATGTGCGAGTAAAGCCCATTTTATAGATGAGACCGTTGAGGCAGACAGAACTTTAGTGACCTGCCAAGTGTCACATAGCCAAGAAATATTTGAGGTTGGATTTGAATGTTTGATCTTTCTTATTCCAAATTCTGCATGCTATACCTAATTGTAATTTGTAATTGCGTCAGATACCTTGAGAGCGATTTCTCAACCCATTCGCAATATGATCCTTTCTATTTATACCAGGCTTAGCTAAACATTTCTTCCTGTTTCTGTTTTCTTTGGTGCCATTTATATTTCTCTTGGAATACATCAGGGTCTGCAATGTTAAGGTCTCAGTATGGTAGCTTGGTAGTCATTGATGGAGAAAAGAATTTGTTGTATAAATTTGCACAAATCTTCTTCCAGTTTTCACTGGTTCCATTTTTCTTCCTTCCTATTTTAGTCTTAAATTCTCTTGGGATGATTTTCATTAATTAATTCATAAAATCAACATTTGTTAAATACCTGCTATATGCTAGGCACTGGACTGGGGATTAGAGATATAAGACAAAAACAAAACAATCCCTGTTGTTTAGGTGCTTGTATTTTACTAGAGGAAAGCATCATATATTTAGATACGGAAAGAAAAAAGTAAATATAAAGTGGTTTTTGGATGGTGGGTGGGCATATAGTTACAACTATGGGAATAAGAAAAGGCTCATGGAGAAGCCCTTGAGCTGAGCCTTAAAGACAGCTAGGGTTTTAAAGAGGCAGAGAAAGAGTATATTCTGGGATAGCCTGAGCAAAAATGGTGAAAGTAGAAATGGAATGTCATGGACAAGAACAAAGAAATAGACAAGTTTGCCTGGAATATAAAGTAAGTAATGGAAAATAATATCACTGTAGAAACATAGGCTAGTGCCCAATTTATGGAATTTATGAAGCATTTCTTCCCCAAATTCACTCCCCTTCCTAATTTTCTATTTCTGACAAAAACACTAACCTCTTTCTAGTGGCTTGGGTTTGCAATCTTACAGTCACTCTAGACTATGTTTATATCTGCTCTTTTATCCATTCTACTTGTTTTTCAGATTTCATAATTTATTTAAATGTCAGCTTGGGGTTGCCTCACTTACATATTATGCTTTCTAATTTGTGTTCTTTCTTCTAATTTTAAGGAAAGATTCTGATATGTTTTATTTCTTGTTCCTGGTCAGACTACAAGCAGGTGCCTGGTTTTAAATAATTCCCACATCAGGGACTAGATATTTTCTCTCTGTTAAGATAAAATCAAATTTGTTGTTTTGTGGCATTATTCAATGCTTGTTTTATCCATATCTTAGCAACTGTGTAAAAAATAGTTGGAAAGGAGAGGGGCTGGGGCAGAGACCTTTTAGGAGCTGTAAACAATAATCCTGGTGAAGAGGAGATAATACCTTATAGGAAGTGACTTTGTAGTTGGAGAGAAGGGTACAAAAGATATTATAGAGGTACAATGGAAATGACATGAAATGATCCAATTGGAGATTGGAGTATGGTAAGGGAGAAGAAACAGTGAAGGATGATCCTAAGATTATGATCTAAAAAGATGATAAAAATACAGAAATAAAAGTAATTTGCTTTATAAAAATAAAATAAAGTCAAAATAGAAAAGTTTAGGGGATGAACAGATTTAAGGTAAGGGAGGGAAGATAAAGAATTCTGGTTTGACTATTTTGAATTTGAAATGCTTATGGGATCATTAGATGCAAGGCTCTACTAGATAGTTGGAAATTAGGAACTAGATTTCAGAAAAAAGATTAGAGCTAAATATATGTATATTGAATTTATCTGCAAAGACATGAGAACTGAATCCATTGAAGTTATTACTACTATTGATAATTAGCTTGATTATAATTTTTTGGATATTTTTAGAAAGTTTTGAGAGGGAGGGACCTAGACCTGGGGAAAACATAATTATGTTTAAGTAGGATGGAAGGGTGGGGAGGAAGATGATTATCAAAGAGGAGTGGCTGGGCCTGTGGAAAGGGAACCAAGAGATGAGAGTATCATAAAAGACACAGGAATATAGAGAATGCAAGAGGAGATATGGTCAACATAGTATCAAAAGTGGCACATAGTCCAAGGAAGAAGACTACTGGCAAAATACCCATAAATTTCATAATTAAGAGATCATTGGTGACTTTTTAAAGAATAGTTTCAGTAGCAGGAAGTCTGATTGTAAAGGCTTACCTGAGTGATTGGTGAGTAAGTAGAAGCAGTGATTATAAAAACTCTCTCTAGGAAGCTTGGCAATGAAAGGAATGAGAGATATGAGATAATGGCTTAAGGGGATGTCAGGGTGAAGTGAAAGGTTTTTTTTTGAGGATGAGGGAGGCTTAAACACTTTTATAGGCATCTGGGGATGTGTCAATCCTATAAATTGCTTGTATTTTCCTCACTCTCACCTTTTAATCCCAGAAAAGTTTCCCTAATTAATGGTGTGTGCTGGCTTTGCCTCAACTGGCTCTGAACAATTTTTATCCCTGAATAACTCCAACTCCCCTCCCAATGGGGACTGTAATGAAGAAAAAGGTAAAGAAATAAAGAAAAATTAATCACTTCTGCCACTTATAACATCTATGGTCTAATAAGGAAATTTCTGATTAAGTTTGAAATTTGAGTGTTATTTATGTTTTTATTATATTGTCCACAAAGCCCTAACGGTAATATCTTGTCCTGACATGGAAATGATCTTAAGGATTTCCAAGGTTATGGTAGTAACATAATACAACTTTTAGCAGGACAAGATCCAATCACATAACTAGTATGTCTCAGAGGTAGGAACTGAATCTTTGTCTTCTTGGCACCTAGGCTTGGTGTCCCAGCACACCACTGGGACAAAGGAGAACCTCAATGAAGATATAAGATGGTTATCTGAGACAAATAATATGATAATGATGTTTATAAGAGAGAGAAGACAAAACTTCCTGAGTTTTTGCTTTGCTTCTGTTTTTCATTTCAAGGAGATTGATCATTAACCTGAAAAGCAAGAACAAAAAGGATTAATTGGAATGATACACTGGTGATTAGGAGACAGTAAGAGACCACCAAAACTATTCTTGTTGAGTTCTCATTACCAATCTCAGATGAAATTCATGTTCAGTATCTAAACAAACGGACAGATCTGATCATTGAAACACAATCTTTGAAAGATTAGAGAGTATCCATAAAATAATTGAAGAGCAATTGGACTGATTTTCAAAAATGAAAAATAAAAACCAAAGAAGAATATGACAATGAATTCTTTGAGAGCAGAACAATGGCTGGCACATAGTAGGTACTTAATAAATACTGATTAATTATAGGTCAGTGTATTTGATTTTGATTTCTAATGCAATACATTTCTCCCAATCCTTGCCAGAGTTGTTGATCTCAAAGGACAAATATTTTGAATAATACTCAAACATTTGGGGATTTGTGGCTTTGGTTTAGCCTCCAAACCAAATAGGATCACATGATAATAAATTAGCCAGCATCTAACTATTAGTCAGCATGCAAAATAAATATTAATCATATATTCCATTAGATCCAAGCTTAGCTTCTCCCAACTCAAAAACCTTTTCAGGGTTGAAATCTGTCTTCCTTTCTTTCATCTCCCAATTTGGGATGAAGAACTAACCTACAAGTTCATTTCTCAGTCCCTAAAATTACACATCCACAGTGAACAGTTATAGACTGCTCATTAGGGCATTGCAGGAGGGACAATGGAAGTCCTGCCCTAAAAATCTTTTTTGAAGATAATTTGAGCAAGTAAAGCAGGATTAGGCTGAATGAGCTCTTCAGTGGAGTATAGCAGTCCCTAAAGATCTAGATTTGGTCCTATGCTATGTAAACTTTTATCAAAGACCTGAATAAAAGCATAGAGGGATGGTGTGCTCATTAAATTTGCCAATGAAACAAAACTCTCTGAGATAACTATTACACCTGATGACAGGATCAGGATCCCAAAAGACCTTGACAGGCTAGAACATTGGACTACATCTAATAAGATGGATTTTAATAGGGATGTCTAACACTTGCATTAAAAAAATCAATTTAACAAGTACAAGATGAATCAAGGTGTGGCTAGTCAGCAGTTCATCTGGAAAAGATCTGGAGCTTTTAGTGGAGTTTGGTTCAATATGAATCAGCAGGGTGATATAACTGCTAAGAAATAAAAAAAGAGTTACTGCAATCTTCAGATGCACTACAAAAAGTATAATGTCTGAAGTCAGGGATATGAAAGGTGTAATGTACTCTCCCTGGTCAGACCACATTGTCTTCATTTGGGGTGCAAGGGATAGGTTAACTGAAAGCAACCAAAGAGGGAAAACCAAGATGGTGAAAGATTTCAAGTGAATGTTTTACAAAAATCCATTGAAGGAATGAAGAATTTTAGTATGGACAGGTTGGCTATCTATTTGGAAAGGCTGTCACAAGGAAGAAGGCTTATACTTGTTTTGCTTGGCACTTGTGAGCAGAATTAGGGGAAATAGGGAGGTGATAGTCTGTGCAGGTCAGTGATAGATTGTGGTCAATTTTGGGGAACTCATTTTAAGAAAGACATTAATAAATGGTTCATTAATAAAAGGTCATACTGTTTGGGGCACCCACTGAACCCCAGAATACTTTCTAAGAAATCTCCATACATTCTCAAGTCAAAGCTCACAAAAGTAGGTAACAGGGTACTCTGCTTTTGTACAAGTACTCAAAGTAACAAATACACAGTCTGATAGAAAATCACTTTTATTTTACTCTAAGAAAAAAGTAGAGATGTGGAGAGCTCATAGAAGTCCATTAATAATTATAAAAACAAACAAATACATAAAGTAGTCATAGAAACCAACAAGTTCTCTTCAGAAAGGAAGTGCATTTGTTGCCATTAGCTTCACATGCTGATGAATCCTTAGCTCTCTTCACAGTCTTTCCCAAATTCATAATGGCACGCTGTGCTTTGATCTCCCTCCAGAAGACAAATACACATTCAGACTCCTGGACAGACAACCTTTTTTCCATAAGAATGTTATTTAGTCATTTCAGTCATGTCTGATTATTTGTGAGCCCATCTAAATGATATTATATGCCAGTGGATCATTGACTACTCCAGTCTGACTCGATCAAGATTATAGTAGCTGTTGTCTACTAATCTTGAAGTCATTCTTTTTTCTTTTTAAAATAATTCAGGACCTAGATCAGCATCTTCCTCTTCTTCCCAATTCCTGCACTTATAACAGGACACTTCAACATACATGTTGATGAACCTCTCAATTCTTCAATATTCTCAGATCCCATAACCTACTCTTTCACATTTCAATCATGAAAAGTTAAGATCACAATCTATACCTTGCCATCACCCACAAGTGTTTCACTGCCATGAAAAGAAAAATGACATCTCCTTCTAAACTTATTCTAAACTCTTCATCATGGCCTCCAATCTCCCTACCCCTCAGTATTTTCTTAAGCCATTATGTCTGAGCTGACTCTCCTTTAATCTCTTGCCAATCTCAACTACATACTTAACTAATTCAATTCCACATTGTTCTCTGCTCTCAAACACCTTATCCCTTTCTCCTATTGCTACTCATACTTTGCCAAACTCCAGTCTTGCATTACTCTCACTATCTCTTTCACTCCTACTTACTGGCTGATGAATAGAGCTAAGAAAAAGTTATATAACCAGACTGTCTAGTTCTGTTACAAATTTATGTTATCTAATTTCTTCTGTGAACTTGATCTGGCATTGAATAGTAGGAAGAGATTGACTAGGATCATATCTGAGACTATATTCTACAGAAGCCTGTATTTTTACCATCAATATTCTCTGAGTGATATTACATGCCCGTGAATCATTGACTATTCTAGTCTCTGAGAAAGAAAGAATGAAGTTAACCTCCAGGGTAATTTAAAGGTAGGTCTAAAAGGGTAATGGCATCTTATTAGTAATGTTTTGATGACAAAAAGATGTATCAAAAAGCACATTAAGCATATGTACAATCAAAAATGGTTGTGGGCCAGTGACCCATCAAGATTAAGGGATGAGACATAGAGAGCTCCGGTGCTATATGATTACCTACAAAATAACTAAAACAGCCAAAGGAAGGCTCCCATTAAAGTGAGTTGAACCTCTATGGATGATATCGTCAGAAATCTCACAGGATGAGAAGGCATGGAGGGTTTGTGATTTGTCCCAACATAAGGATTACCACTACTGATGAGAGATCATGGATCCACCAAACACTGGAGCCCCTGGGAGAGGGTCACATGAACTTCTTATATTTTCATAAATCTTGTTTTTCCATGGTCCCAATACATTTAGCTTTGCTGGAGGAAAGATTGTTTTGTATTGTTGCAACCATTATTTCCATCAGACCTTAGACAGACTCAGGGGATCTGCCAAGTTTCTGTACATGTTCTCACCCAAGCATTCACAGTTACAGCAGATGGTGTAAAGTTAGATGAGAAAAGGGAGTTAGAATCAATGACTGTTATACTTGGAAGAAGTCAGATAAGGGCATTACCTCCTTCCTTCACCCTCCTGTTCACCCCTCACCTCCAAACATCCAATGTAAGAATCCCTTCTTTAATAAAATAGCTAGTGTCTCCATATGCTTTACAGTTTATACAGAAAATTTACATTCTCTCAATTGATCATCGAAAATACTATTATCTCCTTTTATAAATGATTGCCTTAAAAATGCCAAGGGACAGGGAAGTCTATTTCATTATTAGTAGCTGTAGTTTTTAGAAAGTGTGTTCCTTATATTGATCCAGAGAATAGGGAAAGTAATACTAAGAAAACGACTTAGTAACCTCCACAGAGACTGGGATCAAATCCTAATTTCTGCAATTTACCACATATGTGACTTCAGCAAAACCTGTCTGGACCTCAGTTTCCTGACCATTAAAATGAGCGGGCTATACTAGATGACTTCTGAACCCCCTTCTATTTACTTGAATGCTTCATTGTTCAATGGAGATTACCTAGGAATCTTGATCAAGGAAAAGACATCACCCATTTCTAAAAATATGGGCAGATTCTACCCAATTCATTCCTTTTCTTCTCTTTTCTCCAGAAAGAACAACTCCCTAGTCACTTCCCTTGCTCTACTGAGCATTCATGGAGAAAAAACCAAAAGAAAGGCAGTATGGCTGAACAATGCCCATTTCTCTTATTAGACCACAATGTTTACCAGCTCAAATCTGTTCAGCAGGGACACTTTCTCAAAAGTTAATTACTAAATCCAAAATCATTGAGATTCTCTTTCATATGGTTTATGCCTTCAGTTGAGAGTGGGAAAAACTCAAGAGTTTGTTTCTCCTTAATATTCTTAACAGAGAAGTTTCCGTCTTTCTATCTAATCTCCATGTAACATTCACTATCTCCTTTCCTTCTACCTTCCCCTTTAGCAGTAATGAATCACATAACCAAAAGCAATTATGATTAATCTTTTATGTCAAGCGAGTCTGCTTTGATATTAATTTAACAAAAGCAAATAAACAACTATATAAAAACAGAAAATCCAATTTAAATGTCCTTTTTTCCATTGGAAAGGGAGGCAGAGGGAGGAAAGTGGAGCATTGTTAAATGGGTGAGACCTTTACCAAGGGAAGGTCAACACCAATAATTTATGCCTTTCATTCTAGTTTCTAAGTTCCATGGAACCTAGTTTCACTCAACTAGTTTCACTCAACACCTTCCCTGCTAGCTACTTGATCAAAACTGTGTCAAGGAGGGGAGGAAACAAGCATTGGTTAAGCACCTACTATGTACCAAGTATTGTGTTTAGTGTTTAACTAATAATAATCTCATGTGATTCTCATAACAGCTCTGGGAAATAGATGCTATTATTATCTCCATTTTACAGGTGAGAAAACTGAAGCAGATAGAGGTTAAAAGACTTGCTTAAAAGGTACACAGTTAATAAGTATCAATAGCTGAATTTGAACTTGGGTCTTTTTGACACCAGTCTCAGCAATCTATCCATTCATCTACTTCTACCTCTTCTCTACTCTCATCATGGAGCAAAATATTGTACCAATTCTGTACCTTTGCTCCCTTTGATTAGACTTCCATCCCCTGGCTTTTGTGAACCTTCCCTTCCAGGTGAAGGAAACGTATGAGCCCAATATGGAATACACAAAGTTTATGCAGCAAGTTTCTGGGAATTGTCTCTGATCTCAGAGGGAGACCCTCCCTGCTCCCTTCTCCCAAACCCTGCTACATTTAAATCAACCTTTTTTGCAATTTGTATCCATTATACCTAGTTCTCTCCACTGGGGCCAAAAAAACCAAGAATAATCATTTCTCTAATATGGCAGCTCCAGAGATTCCAAGATGGACACTATTCTTTTCTAGGCTAAACATGTGGGTCCTTCAATTGATCTTAGCATAGCATGATCACTCTTCTACCTTTTTATTAATGTTCCTCCTAGAATGTTCCCTAAACTGCACACAACATCCACTCTATAATATTCTTAAGAAAAAAAAACAAAAAACATTCCATATGTGTAGAAGAATTCTACATGTTTAACATATATTGGATTACTCGCTCTATAGGGGAGGAGGTTAGGGGTAAGGGAGGGAGAAAAATTTTGAACGCAAAGTTTTTCAAGGGTGAATGTTGAAAATTATCCATGCATATGTTTTGAAAATAAAGCGCTTTAACAAAAAAAGTGACCATAAAAAAGTATCCATGTATATGTTTTAAAAATAAAAAGCTTTAATAAAAAAAAGAAAAAAGAAAGAAAGAAAGAAATATTTCATATCCTTTAAATAAATCTCATCTGGCACCTTAGGCTGAGCTGGTGATACTTGAGAACCAAACAAACTTGATTAGTTTCTCAAATGACTTTTCCAATCTGAGTCTCAATAAATATTTAAATGTTAACTACACTCACACAGCCAGCCAGCATTTCATTAAAGTTACCAAATGTTTGCTTTGGTTTCTTTTAGCTTTCCAAAATATTATATTGTTTCTGATACTCTCTGGGTCTTGGTGACCTCATCTCACTTCCTGGCTGTTCCCTAACCATGTTGCCCATGCTCTATTCATCTTCCTCATCAGTTTCCTTCTAGAACTTAGGTCCTCTGGGACCCTGTGCTCTGATCTTATCTTGCCCCAAACCAAACATCCCTTTTATTTCCTGACCATCCCTAAATCCTACAATTAGCCTCATACTAATAACCCCTTTCTCACTACCCTTTTTGTGGTAATGTTTACTTATCTCCTTGGAATATTAACTCCTTGAGGGAAGAGACTGTATTGCTTGCCTTTATTGCACCTCCAGTATTTATTATAGTGTTTAGAAGAGAGTGGATAGAGCACCTGGCCCAGTCAGTAAACAGGAACTTCTTGGGTTCAAATCTGATTTCAGACACTTGCTAACTGTGTGAGCCTGAGCAAATCATTTAATACTATTTCTCATTTGTAAAATGAATTGGAGAGGTTAAATAATAAACTAGTCCACAACTTTACCAAGAAAACTTCAAATGATGTCAGACTGAGCAGCGACAGAGTTAGTATTTAATAAGTACTTTTTGATTCTTGCGTTCATTCATTCATCTGGCAAAGATTAGCTAACTTCTAAGATGACTTTCGCTTTAAAATCCCATAATTCTTTGGATTAAAAAGTCTGTTATATGTTATGGGTAACTGAGGTAAGGTAGTTGAGTCCTTAAAAGCATGAAGTCCTTAAATGTTTCTTTAAATCCAACTCCTGATGCTTCTTAACCTTGGGATTCTGAACAAGTAGTCACTTCACTTTTATGTGATGCAGCATTTAGCATTTATTAAACAAAGACAATTGTAAGCTGCCTCAGTAGAAGGACTTAGTGACTAAAAAAAAAGGGACTTAGTGATATAATTCATAAGTCCTACAGATGTTTAAGGAAGTGGGTAATGAAAAGGTAGACTGGTTTTCAAACAAAAATATTGTACTTGCTAATAATATTCTTGAGTTTAGGGCTAGTCAAAATGAATGGTGAGATCCATAGAGACACAGTGGAGAGCTTGGAACTTCAGAAGATCTCTCAGTGTGTTAGAATAGAGAGAATGGTTTCTGGAGTCAGAGAATCCCAAATCAAATCCTGCCTCTGGTAGGAGTTACTTTCAGAACTACCTTGAGCAACAACTATAACAATAAAAATGTGGCATTTTTAGGATCTACCAAGCACTTTACAAATATTATATTTGAGCCTCACAACAGTCCTGGGAGGTAGAGGCTATTATAATCCCCATTTTAGAGATGAGGAAACTAAGGCAGACTGAAGTCAAGTGGCTCACCTGGGATCACATAGCTAATGATGGAGGCAGAACTTGAATTGAGATCTTCCTGACTCCACATTTAGTGACAGCTAGCGGGGTCTCAATGACCTTATTTGCAAAATAAAGTGAACAAGATAATCCATGAAGACCCTTTCAGCTCGAAATCAATGATTTTACTTGGAGTTTATTAGAGTCTTCCTACCTAGATCCTCTTGCAGGGCTGATAGTTGAGGGGAAACCTGAATACTTTTGTTATGCTGCCACTCTTAGGATCTCTGGATAGGAAAATAAACCTTCCTAGAGGACATCTCATCTAATTGTTTCATTTAAGGAAAATGAATACTAGACAGGTTCAATATCTTGTCAAAGTTGCACAGAAACCAGGATCTGAACCAAGATTTCTTGTCTTAAAATCCAATATTCTTTCTGTTTGGCTAACACACTTTTCCACATATAATTTGAAAAGAGAGCAGACTTTATGAAGAGCCTTGAGGCTTCATGTCATTTTTCTCCACCTATCTGTGGCTTCATATCAATATTATAGTTCCTCTCCTCTTCCCCTCTCCTTTCCTCTCTTCCTCTTTTCTCTCTCTCTCTCTCCCACCTTCCCTCCCTCCCTCCTTCCTTCTCTTCCACTTTCTGTCAATCTCTGTCTCTCTCCCCCTTCCTCCTTCCCTCTCTCCATTTCTTTCTTCCTTCTTCTATCCATACACCCATCTCTCTCTCCCACCATCATCCATCTCTTTGTCTCTGTCTCCCTTCCCCTCCTTTCTCTCTCTCTCTCATTTCTATTTCTTTCTTTCTTTTTCTTTCTTTCTTTCTTTCTTTCTTTCTTTCTTTCTTTCTTTCTTTTTCTTTCTTTCTTCCTTCCTTCCTTCCTTCCTTCCTTCCTTCCTTCCTTTCTCCCTTCTTCTATCCACACACCCATCTATTTCTCCACACCCAGCAGAAGACATATATAGTAAAATTCATGGCAAGACACCAAAAGGCATTCATGTTCCATCATCTGGATGCAGCATATTCACCCAAAGGAGATTAAGTTGCTTTGCAAAACATTTGTTAACTCATAGGAGTTCTCAGTGGAGAATAGTCATATGAAGGTTAGCTTCCCCTATACAAGTAGAAAGTAATGGTGCTTGCAAGCATCAAGCATGTCCAACAGTAATGATTCCCAGGGATGCCTTTGGCTCTGGGGCTATCATTGTCACTTTCTTTTCATAATTCTGTGGCATTTGAATCTGACAGCTGACTTACAAATGAGAAGCTTGGTCTTCATCTGGAATTTCATGGAGAGAAATAAAATGTAATTAAATAAGGGTCTCACTTTAAAAAAATGGTTTTTTTTCTATCATTAATGTAGCACATTGGATTTTGTGTAAATGTACACAACTTTCCATTCTTTGAAATAATAAGATCAAAGATAAAGGTTCTTGAGTAGCACCCCTAAAATGTGCATATTTACATATTTGTAATCATATACTATGTGACCTCTCTATGCCTCAGTTTCCTTATCTATGAAATCTTGAAGTTGGACTAGACAACTTCTAGGGATTGTTATCACATCCAGGATCAACTAACCTTTCCTTCTTAAACATCTAAAGATTTGGAATAACTAAAATACATGGACTTTTCAATAAGAGGACCCCCAGGAGAATCTAGGAAGTCTCTCATATGTTCTTGGAAGATCTCAGTATCATACTGTCCATTTCAAAATAATTTATGTAATAATAAAACATATGCAAAATAGAAAATTTAAAATGATGAGGTAAAGATGAAATTATGTATAATACTGCTGGAGTTTAATGAGTAAGGGAGTGAAGTGATCAGATCTGCAATTTGGGAAATCACCTTAAAAACTTTGTGGAAGATTAGAATGAGCAGAGGTAAGGAGACCATTCAGGAGCTCTGGCCATGCCAGAGGTGATGGGAGCTTGTGAGTAGAGATGGGAAAGAAGTGGTAAAGGGAGAAGCAATAAAATTTGGCAACTAGGTGGACCAGAGGAGTGAGGGGAATTGATCTTAACGATGACTCTAAGAGTGTGTACACTAGAAAGCGATTAGTACTCTTGATATTACTAAGGAAGTTCACCTGGAAATTGAGTGGATGCTCATCAGTTGGAGAATGGTTGGATAAGTTGTGGTATATGAATGTTATGGAATATTATTGTTCTGTAAGAAATGACCAGCAGGAGAATTTCAGAGAGGCCTGGAGAGACTCACATGAACTGATGCTGAGTAAAATGAGCAGAATCAGGAGATCATTGTATATGGCAACAAGGCGATTATGCAATGATCAATTCTGATGGATGTGGCTCTCTTCAACAATGAGATGATTCAAAGCAGTTCCACTTGTTCAGTGATGAAGAGAACCATCTACACCCAGAGAGAAGATCGGTGGAACTGAGTGTAGACCACAACATAGCATTTTCACTCTCTCTGTTGTTATTTGCTTGCATTTTATTTTCTTTTTCAGGTTTTTTTTTCCTTCTTGATCCAATTTTTCTTGTGCAGCAAAATAACTATATAAATATGTGTGTGTGTGTGTATATACATATATATATATATATATATATATATATATATATATATATACTGGGTTTAACATATATTTTAACATATTTAACATGTATTAGACTACCTGCTATCTAGAGGAGGGGGTGGGAAGAGAGAGGGGAAAATTTGGAACAGAAGGTTTTGTAAGGATCAATGTTGAAAAATTACCCTTGCATATGCTTTGTAAATAAAAAGCTTTAATAAAATTTAAAAAAAAAAAAAGGAAGTTCAGAAGAGGGGTGAGTTGACTGGGTGGGGGCTAATACAATTAAATCTGAGATGCAGATTATAACCTATTTACTTGTCCCATTCAAAACAAACCAAAAAAAAAAAAAAAAAAAAAAAGGAAGACTGGGAGGGGAAATAAGAGCAATCACTGCCCCCAAAAGCAGATCCCACAGTCTGAAGGCCACTTGTCCCAGCCTTGAAGTGATTAAGGGACAGGAAGTGGGAACATGTGAGAGACAGAATTTTCACAATGGTACCTGCAGAGTTCCTGATGAGAATACCCAGGGAACGGTTAAGTTGTATATGCCTAACAAGCAGACAGAGGGTCAGAAGAGAGAAATTGAAAGCCATATAGCAAATGAAGATGGGATATGGGGAGGATTTGGGAGGGTGTTGAAGGGTGGGAGTAAATATGGTTGTGTTAGAGACAGGCTTGTATTCCTTCATCTTCTGACTTCAGTAAATCTTTGATTTCTTTGGTATGATTCTGTACCTTCTTTGCTCTGGGATTTCTATAAATCGTTAATCCAATTCAGCACTTATTAAATCACCTTCTGTGTGCCAGGAAAAATCCTAGATGTTGGGGAAACAAAATGAAATGGATGCTGATCTCTAGATACTTGGTGGAGAGAGGAAAATGGAGACTGAGAGAGGGGAAGATGTATTCCAAAAAAGAAATTTTAAAATATATATAACAATTTAAAGAAGCAGAAAACTAATAGAGAATCAGGAAAAGTCTGTCAATAGATATAAAAACTAGACACAGTCCACTGATTGAGTCTTCTCTGTAGTTCACAAATACCAGCATAGTACAAATAAGCTGTCTGCTTCTTATCCCTCATTACCTGAGTCTCTCATCTCCTTTAGCCAGAATTTAAGTATATTAAGATAGAAGGGATCTGAGAGGCTATCTCGTCCAACCGCCTTCATTTTGCAGATGTGGTACTTATATGTAGCTTCAATGAGTGATTTGCTTAAAATCACATAGAAAATAAGTCTCAGAGGAGGTCAAGTTTTTTAACTCCATAGTCCCCAGCTATTTCCTATAACCTTGGCAATGTCTTTTGGGACATACTTTCCCCAGAGAAATATGCTACAATCTATTGATAATCATTTCTTCAGAATAAAAGGAAGAAAACCCCATCACTTGTAATGAATGTGTGAAAGGCTTACACCAGAGCTCAGAGACTGTTAGGTATAGGAGAATGCACATTGGAGAGAAAACTTATGAATGAATAAAGGAACCGACACCAGCCCTCAGACCTCCTAATAAAGTCTGTTCCATTCCCTTCCAGTTCTGCTTGGCAGAGTGTGCTGGGAAGTTCCTGAAATCAGTTAACATCTTGGTCTGAGCTTCAAAGAGAAGCTAAACATTAATCAGCCTCTACTTCTTCTGGTTCTTCTTCACATTTACCAGCATCCTAATTTTAATTCCCTATTGACCTGGCACATGAACTACTGGAATCATTATAGTCATGGTGCCTGGTGAGTTGCTTTTAATTTGAGGATACTGCTCTGACACAGGAGTACGGATTTTCTTCCTGTCCCGGAGATAATTCCCCAGACTTGTATAAGCAGGTAACTGGACATACTGGGCTAAAATTTCTTGTAAATTCTTATACATTTAGCATTTGCATTGATTATCATGAGTCTCCGAGGATGTGGATGAGCTGCATATGAAACATGTCTTGTTTGAATTCCAGTTTTTTAAGAACAGTTGTGCCAGCAAAGTTCCTAATAAACTCACCATTGTGACATTTAGTAAGCTGGCTAAGTTCCTAACAGAAGTTAGTGGGGGGTTATACTATTGACTGGTAGACTAAATTAAAATGGAGTTAGCAAAGAAGTGGGCAAAAGATTTCAAGATCTTAAGGAATGTTGCCCCTTTACAAAATATGAAGAAACTTTTCTAGATGTAATTAAAGGCAGCTACTCAGGGGCTTATCAGAAGCTAAAGCTTACTCATATCCCTGGTGTTCCTTTATAAAGATAGATATATTCTAAGGGTTAGGTGGAGTAGGGAGTCAGTTAATCAAGGCAGTTCTAAGGAATGTGATCCCAACTAGTAAATAAGAGAGTCATTTATGGAGAAAGAATAGATCTCTTGAGAGTCAAATATCCATTGCTTCATTTGGATTTGAATTAGAATCGAAATAGGATTATTCTCCTGATCTGAAACCTCATATTCAGGAGAAAGCAAGAAAGGGAAATCAAGGCTGGACACTTCATTGAGGAGTGTGACTCTGGGCAACAGAGAAAGAAATAAGGTATGGGGCCAGGAAAGAATTGGTCTTGGCAGCCCAGAGCTGGTCTGTGTTTTTGTTCACAGTATCTTATTGACAACATTGACTGTTGTCAATTGAGTTGATTGTACTGTATACAAATTGGTCATTTTACATCTGTAGAAAACAGAACAACACAAAAAAACCAATCCTTTTGTATTTACATGTGTAATTTACTCTTATACATTTTATAATAAACAATTTACACGTTTGATTAAATTTTTTTTAATTATGTTTTTTCTTTGGTTTGTCCCTATTTTAAAAAAATAAATAAAAACAATTCCCTCATAATTGTTCTATAGAGAGTTGTAGTCTTGGGAAATCCATGTAATCATGCTCCTCAAAGACACCCTGTGCCCTTGAGGTGGAGCATCAAGAGGACACCTAGAGAAGAGAAAAAATCTGCTGTTTTGTCACAGCAGAGGTACGACTCACTCTGAGTGATATATTATAGCAGTTGAGGTCTCCTGATTTTAGGGAGAGCTTTTGTTCTAATAATGTCAGTAATCCTCAATCTTCTGGCTTTGGAGTCTGCTTCAGGGACTTCCCATTCTTCCAAACTAAGAACAACACAATCTGTCTGATTCTGAATAGAGCACTCCTCAATTCAGTGCTGATTGATACCCTAGTCAGTGATAATATGGTCAGTGATAATCAAATTCCAGACACCACCCCTTTGGGCCATAGAATTAGCATGTCAAAGATAGAAAGCTGGAGAAAGGGGTCTTCTCTCTCTTAGGACTTTACTAATTTCTTCTGAAACTTAGCCTGCTTGTAATGGTATTACAATTACAATAAAACTTTGCCCCTTGACTGGGAAATAGGTTCAAACCTGCAAATTCTTTTGAGACACCTCGTGATCCCGGTCGGGAACCCCAAACTTTTGGGGTTGCCCTTCCCAACCTCAACATGAGCACATACCTTCTTAATAAATTCTTTTGCTCCAAGACAATTTTGTTCTCTGGATGACTATTAGACTAAGTTTTCTGAGCTCTTTTGCTTCTTTTTGAATCATCAAAAAGATGATACTTATGT
This sequence comes from Sarcophilus harrisii, assembly GCF_902635505.1. Lineage (NCBI taxonomy): Eukaryota > Metazoa > Chordata > Mammalia > Dasyuromorphia > Dasyuridae > Sarcophilus > Sarcophilus harrisii. The sequence goes on along the minus strand of NC_045429.1, from coordinate 41,501,527 downwards.
GATTCTTTAGTCACTTCATACCTGTCTAACTCTTCACAATCTCTGGTGGAATTTTTTTGGCAAATATAGTGAAGTTGGTTTGCCATTTCCTTCTCCAATTAGTTTTATAGATGAAAATACTGAGGCAAAAAGGGTTAAGGGACTTGCCAATAAGTCTGAGGCCACATTTGAATTCATGTCTTTCAGAGTCCAATCCCTCTGCTACCTAGTTGCTCACCTGACACATCATAGATGCTTAATAAATGGGGATTGTTTAGTTTACTATTAAAGGCAAATGAGGAAACCAGTGGAGTTTTGTGAGCTGTGATATGTTCTCTCACCAGTACATACAGAGTCCCAAGGAAAGTGGGAACTAGTTTTTAAAATCCATGTGGCCAAGGAGGCATAACTGACAGGTTCTAGAATTTTTTTTCTTCTTCCTAGAGCCCTCATTGAGTTTATCTGAGATATCTTTTGGCTACTATTCTGGGGATGCTGCTAGGATGCTAATGAGAAATCCAACTCTCTGAAGTTCACCATGGTGGTATGGGAGGAAGCTGAGACTCTTACTCTTGTTTCCCATCCTTAAACAATTCTCCCCAGTTCTAACTGCTCTTGAGTGCCAAACTGGCATGAAAGAGCACATATTTCATGCATCTGATTTAATTAATAAAGGTGTTTTCATTTGATAACAGTATCTAGAATATAATATCTTGTTAATTAGGTAGGGCAGAGTGACTAACTGAATTATTTTTTTCCAGAGATAATGACCATCTCTTAAGTAATAAATTCTAGAATTTTTCCAGGAATCAAAGGCTGGCTCATTGGTCTATGGTTTGTAGCTTATTCTCTTTCAGAAAATAACAATTTTCCCTTCTCTCTCTAGGAATTTCTTCTGTTTCCACAACCTCTTAGATATCAGTGATCGTGACTCAACAATTATATCCATGAATTGTTTCAGTATCCTCAGATATAGTTCATCTGGACCCAGTGACTTTGATTCCTCCAGGGCATCTGGGTGCTCTCTTATTATCTTCTTATTAAGAATCTTATTCAATTGAATCTGATTCAATTCAGGATAATTCAGTTCAGTTCAGTTCAATAATTATACACCAAGCACCTGCTCTCTGCAATTTACTAGGAATCCAGTGAAGTCCACTTTATTGTGGGAAAATATACGAGGATCCAGAGGTTGTGACTAGCAGATGGTAAAATTCCAATGTACTCAAACTGGAGTAACTTGATGAAATCTATAGCACTCAGGAACAAGTGCATGTTGCTCCTCTCCCCTCCCCAGTAGAAAGTTCAAAACCCAAATTCGAATAATATTTAATTGGGTTGACAAAGCCTGACTCCTAAAAAGAATTGAGAAAATAAAAGTACCTCCTTTCCTTCTTTGAGGAGGTGGAGTAGATTGTGGATCTCAAACTCTGTTGGTATTTTGATTATTTTTGTAGAATTGCTTTTTCCTTTCTTGCTTTTTTACTCTGCTACCAATAATGCCTGGGGAAGAGATAGGTGGAGAGGAAGAATCTATTCTAAAATGAAGGTGACATATAAACAAAAAATATTAATAAAATTATTTAAAATTAATTAATTTTGTAAAAGAGCCTTTAGGACTGGGACTATTTCTTGTCCTTAAATCTCCTCAAACTGAGATAGCTGAGGTGTGGGGGATGTTTCTGTTCTTTGGTCTCTTGAGTCAACTCTAACTTTTAGAGAAGCTGTTTGGGGATTTGTGGTTGCCCTTGAACCCAGGAAAGTTGGGTTTAAATCCCACTTCCTACCCAGATTGGGCAAGTCACATAGTGCTCTAGTGCTGGACAAACTGGCCTGTGGGTCAGACCCAACCCCCACAGCCAGTTTTTCTCCCATGTCTTCTTAATAAGAATGTTTTTTTTTTTAAACATTTTAAAGTAAATAAAACTTTATTTTAAAATGTAAAAGCCATTCTTAGCTTCCTTATAAAAAGCAGTTCCCTTTCCTTATATCAACAAACTCAAAGGAACAATCCTTCCCGCACCAACTAATGCTGCTCTATCACATATTCCCACTTTAATTTAATTTTATCCACATAAAGAAATAGGTTGCTTCAGTTCAGTCAGATTGCAGGATCCTTGAGGAAAGGTACTGTCTTTTGCCATTTTTGTATTTTCAACAGCTTAATACAGTGCCAAGCATTCAAACTGTACTACAAAGACCTCAACTTCATTGGGCTGGCCACATCATTTGAATATTAAATGTACACTTGCCCAAAAGATTGTTTTATGGAGAAAGTACACGGGGCAAGTGCTCACAAGATGATCAGAAAAAGTGATACAAGGGACACTCAAAGTCACTCTTAAGAACTTTAGAACTGATTGTACAAATTGGGAGACACTGTCACAGGACTGCCCAATATGGCGTTCCTTCATTAGTGAAGATGCTGTTCTCTATAATCAAAGCAGAATTGAATCAATTCAGGAAAAAAGTGGATATGTGCAAAGTTAAAGAGTGCATCCCAAATGATTATTTGTGTTTGACCAGTAGCAGAGCATTGTCACCCTAACTAATCATCCCACTAATCATCCACAGTAGGACATACTAACTTGACTCTAACAAAATGATGTCATTTTGGTTCTGGAAGGACAGCAACCACCCATTCACTGACTGGTAACACAATTTATTAAGCCCCTATTATTTAACAGCAGGTGCTCAGGACACAAACCTATAACTAAAAATATCCCCATCATCAATGAGCTTACACTCTTCTGGGTCTTTTATACTGCAAAAATAGCCATATCCCCTCAGAGATCTAAAGAAGTTAGAGGTTTATTAAAGATGCTGAAATTATAAATAGCTTCCAGAGATAAGCTTTCTTGAAAGAGTATGAGATACTCTAGAAATGGTCATGAGTGAGACGTGCAGTAAAGTCAAAGAGATTTCAGAATAAGAATTTAAATTTGGTCCTGCATGGTGTAAAGTAGAAATGGAATATGGTAACCAAAATGAACTTTCTAGGTTCTCTTTTTCCTTTTCTTCTATTCTCACTTCTATGGAAGCGAGACTGGTTTGTTAAAGAGAGATGTTTCTTCCCTTGACAACCATTCATTCCCTCTGCTTTTTAGTTTCAGTCAACCTCAATCACCTAGAAGTCCACATAAAATGAGAAAACTTGGCCATACTTTTCAGTAACTTAGCCGGTCATGACCCACCACATTCGATTTTCTCTACCTTCATAGCATTCATTTCAAGGTGAAAAAATAATCTTTTCTTAGCCCTGTTCGTTTTCTTTTTCTCAGAAACTCCATCTAAATAGCCTATATTAGACTTGTCCAAAGAAAAGAGGAGAGTTCCCCTGACTGGAGGAGAAGGCTGGAATTCTTTATCTTGAGTCTGTGAGAATGCTGATATTCAGATGTCAAATCTTTTGCATCATGGAGACATTAGGGAGCCATCTGGGGAGCTGTTAGTTACTTGGTATTTCCTCAAGCTCCTCTTGAAAACAGCAATGAAACTTTGGCTTAAAGAAGATTTCAAACTGCTTTACACCTAGAAATGGCTGATATCTATTCCCAGACTAATCTGTTTAACTTTGAACCCACTTTTTGAAAAAGCCAAGATTCCTCTCACAGTCTCTTTCCTCTCATCCATTCTTCTTTCTTTGCATAGCAAATGCAGTTGCCAGCAAAACTTTCCCTTTCTTTGCTCCTTAAGCCAGAAAAGCCATCTGGCTAAGGAAAGGAAATAGAGGATTCTTAAGACATGAGAAATGAGCAATTGGTGTTTTTCTTTGCAGTGGCTGAAAACAGTTCTTCACATTTTAAAAGCGAGAGCACAAATAGGAAATAAATCTTGGGATTGAGGGAGAAATATTCCCAAAGTGTGACCAATGCATCAAGGTCTCTATATGGCTTACAGAAATGGGAAGAGTTTATTTGGTCCTTTCAACAGTCTCCTGAATTACTGATCTTGCTCCTAGTTTATAAATGACCGCTAGTTTCAGGCTGGAAGCTCATTGAACAAAATCTTCCACCCCAAAGTGTAATACTGGGCTATGGACTATGCATTCATTAAACCTTTGATTGTGTGCTTTGGAGTGGTAAGAAGTCTCCCCTCCAGGTTGAGTAAGGAATAAACTATTTTAGGCAAATCAGAATAATTCTGTTGAGAAGATCTGGATTCAGAGCCCATCTCTGACAGGTATAAGAGTGAGCTTGGACAAGTCACTTAAACTCTCTAGCCTCAGTTTCCTTATCTGTCCAAAGAAGATAATAATACCAGAAGTACTCTGTCTTCTAGGATTGTTGGGAGACCACAATGAGATATAATGTTGACAAAATGCTTTGCAAATTTAAAGTGTTAGTTATTTGACAGCTGGTCAATAGACTAGCTACTAGAGTTTATTAAGCTCTTACTCCACTAGAGATAAGAAGGCAAAAAAGGTAATAACTCCTGCCCTTAAGGAAGTAGGAGCTTCCCCAGAAGATTGCCCTTTAGGTATGAGTACTTTCACTGCCTTTGTGAGTAGTAAAACCATTCTTCCAGACTTACCTGGATTTCCTCCATTTTAGTTTAATCTGCTGTGTTTTGTTTCTGAGCCCAGGTGGTTAAGTTCATTCCCCCTCAATTCTTTCTGGCAGCTGAAATAATCAATTTTTTTCCTCCTAGGTGGAATTCTCCATATTTTAATTTTGGATACTTTTCTCCACTTGACTTTCTCCAAACTAAAGAATCATAAACACCTAGAATTTCAAGCTGGAAGGGATTTAAAAGATTAGGAAATCCAACTCTCACCATGCATAGCATTTGTATAGTGCCTTAAAGTTTGCAAAAAAAACTTTCCAGTTTTATCCCATTGGGTCCTCCCAATGGCCTGAGGAGTTTGGTGCTATTATTCGGAAACTGATGGAGGGTAAGTGTTTTGCCCAAGGCCAAAAGGCTACAATGTTGTGTTTCCTGGCTCCAAGTCCGCTGTACCACCCAGCTGCCTTTGTTGTAAAGGAGGAAAGAAACAGGAAAGCAGAGAAGGAGAAATAATTTTCCCAAAGTCCTCCAAACTGGTTATTGACAGCAGTAGTGTTGAGGTCTAGACCAAATGTTGAGGTCTAGATTTGGGGTACCTAAATGAAATTAGGGTTTAGTTAGGTCTAGTGGCAGGTTTGGGGTACAGGAAGTTAAGCAAAAGCTCCCCTGTAACCTCCTTGGATTCGGCGCAAGGATATGGCGATAAATGAGGTCTAGTAGCCGCAGGAGTCCCCAATAAAAGCATTTATTAGCCCGAGAGCTAGATTGATAAAAGAGGTTTATTATTGAGTTTAGAAGTAGGAGATAGGTGAAGGTAGAGATAAGGAGGGCACTGTGGACAGAGGGTCCTCACATGGCTGGCACGTTTGGAATCTCTGCAAAGAGGGGTTCCCAGTGTGGCCCTTTTATAGTAGGAGACTTAGTTCAAGGGGCTTTTGGGTATAGCCCCAAAGTTGGCTCAGATCCGGGTGGGGCTGGGACAGGTCCGGATCTTCTATTGGAATTCAAAGGGACCAGAATTTGTGAGTCAAAGGGTAATTTACATTATCTAGGGGGGGTTGGGAATCAAAGATTGGAATCTTTCCCACATCATTAGGATTGCACCCTAAGCACTCTATCCACTGCGCAATGCTGCCTTTAATGAAGCTTTTCTTTGTGTAGTTATTCCATAATGTGTGTCTACTATATTATGATTAACTTTAAACAGTAAAAACTACATCAAGAGGTAGTCTCAAAGTCAAAAAATCCTGAGTCCAAGATTCACTTCTTAACACGGGTTGACTATGTGATCCTGGGCAATTCATTTAACATATTAGTGCACCGGTCAATTCTCTTAAGAATGTTAACCCTTAAGTTGCAAAGTACTTGTGGATCTGCATTTATAGTGGCATTTTCTTCTTTGTAAGTTTAGTATGCTAATGAAATCACAGATCCGGTCCAGTGAAGGGGGAAAAAGAACTATATTATTTATTCATATTCAGAAGGATTATACACCGAGTTTTTTCTTTCCTATGTGTAATTACTATTTTAATATTTCTAAGAAATGTGAATTTATTTGTGTGCATACTCCCTCACTGATGCTGAATATAAACTTTCTATGCCTTATGGTACAAACTCTTCAAGAATTACTTTTAGCCAAAAAACTCATGTATAAACTTAGACTGATCTTCATAAAACAGGCTCTGGATTCCATTTTGAAGTCTTTTTGCTTTGAGAGCACTTGCCCTAATGAGGTGCAGGAGGGGAACTTCAGTGGAAAATTTATATCATAACAAATGGTTTGCATTACTTTGTCATTTTACAAATGAATAAACTGAGGTAAACAGGGGGAAGTAACTAGCCCAGGTCCCACAGTCAGTAATTGTCTGAAGTCAGATTTGAACTCATGAAGATGAGTTCATGAAGATGATTTGTGGCATCCCCTAACTGTCCAAGTACAATGGCTATAAAGATTACTTCTCTATTTCCATTTGCTAAACTCCTCCAAAAAGTATGATTTGATCCATTCTCATACATATACATAACCACATGAAGATGTAGAAATGGACCACCAAGTCTAATGCTAATATACTTTTTCAGTGCTGTGGTAAGCATCCAAATCATGAGGAGTGAATGTCACCAGAAATCTTTGAGATCAATATTCCCACACTGTTGAATGCTGATTACTGAGTCCTTAAATAACTCTATTACAAGTATATTGCAAAAAATTATGATCCACTCTGCAGTTAATGTAATTCTATAGACTGATGATAAGTCCCAAGGGATTTAAGATGGCTCACCAATCAGCTCCAGTGAAATCTATCCAGAAATTTTCATTGGCAAGATTTTCTTTAGAAGACTTAAAACAAAACATGACATCCCTGTGGTATTGGGATCCAAAGGAAATTCATGGCTTACAGAGCAGTAAAGGATCAGTGCAAAGCAAAAGGATGAAGCAGGCTGAGACTTAGAACCACAGTTCTGGGTTTACACAGATGGTATTTTCTTAAGCAGCTACCCAAAAAATAATTTTTGGCTTATAGCTCCTTCCAAAAGTTTTTCTTGGCTCATGTCAGAGTCTTTTTAGGAAAAAAAAACAAAAAAACAAAAAACAAAAAAAACTTTAAAAGGACTCCTGTTTAAGTACCCTGGCTAAAATATATAATAATTATGGTATGTCCCTCTAAGGACTATAGCATGTCCCTCAATGTACACACACACACACACACACACCTACACACACACAAATGCAAAACCATAAAATGTTCAACCAAGGTCATAAACAGTCAAGACACTTCCCAAAAGAGTAAAAAGAATGAAGCAGTCATTACAAAGAGTAGTAAACCTGAAATTCATCTTCCATTTCTATTGTAAGTTACATGGATTGTGTAAATCTTATATTAGCCAACAAACTCAAATGTATTGCTTTTCTTAGAAAACTGCAAATACAGGCAAGTGCTATAACCCTGAAGGATCATAGAAGCTCTTGGAGCTTGTTTCCTCTTTTCAATAAGCTGGAGCCAGGAACTCTCTTTGTATGGAAATAGCCTTTGGCTTGGTGCCCCTCAAAACTATTCTAGCTCCCCATGTGGCCTTTATGAAATTGTCAAAGGGTTTTTTTGTTGTTGTTGTTGTTGTTATATCCTTTCTTTTTATTCTTTGGATTTAGAACAATGACTGAATGACAACTCTCCGGAAAGGATAGGTCAAATTTGGCTAAAGAGTTCTCCCCACTTCATCACTGCTTCTAGTAGTGTTCATTTTTAAGAGGTAGTTCTCATTTCTTGTGTGGTTTCTTACTCTCCTGAAGCTAGTGGCTAATTTTCTCCTCTCTGCAGTCCTTCCCTGATCTGCTCCTGCCCCTCTAAGGCTGAGGGATTCCCAGGGGGCTCGTATGGATAAGCCACATCTTCAGCTCTGCTCCCTGTCTATAATCAGCTCTAGTTTCCTTTTTCCCTCTGTGCTTTTGCTCCTTTTCCTAGGCTCAGAACTACAGCAATGACTGAATCATCCCCAAATGCCATAATGTAACCAGTCATCTTTAATGGACCAACAAGCACTGAAAGCTAGAGTACTCATTCACATCCCACTATAAAGTAAGTGATAAAACACTTCACTGATGGTAGCTTAACTATGTGAGAACTCATGTTGATTGAATGAACTGGAATTGACATTGCACAGGAAACAGTTTTGCATTGGCTGAGGAAATTTGGTTATGCACTAGGAGTCAAGCTTCTTTGGACCAAAAGAGATGCAAAGTCAGGTGAGTGCCAGCAAAAAGGAGAGAGGGAGGAAAAAAACTGTCTTTGAGAAGGAATTGCTTGAGAAGGGAAGAGAGCTCTTCAGCGTTTGTCTCTTCTCTCTTGTATTGCCCACATAAGCTAGAGTCCAGCTTTCTTAAACTGTAGTTAGCAACCCCAAATGGGGTCTCATAATTGAATGATTTGTTATCAGTAAATGTTTGATTTGTATACCAATTTTATATACCCATATATCAGAGGTTACATAAAAATTTCTCCAGTGAAACGGGATCACAAGTGAAAAAGCTTTAAGAAGCCCTGAGCTAGAGTAAGATCTTATAGAACTTTGGAAATTCATACGATTTCCCAGCTTCCCTTATGTGTCTTCACATTGTCCCTGAAACAGTTGAGAATAGTAACTGCAAAGAGTGAAGGATAAATTGTATGGATTCACAGTTCTGCAAAGAGCCCATCAGAAAACTATTCCATACTTAAAGGAATATCTGTAGGATTCTGGCAAAGAGACTTCCAGGAGCTATGAGTATCCCTTTGCCCTCTGTATTCTTTAAGCTTTTGAGCCTACATTTCTCTGGATTCTTATGTACTTGTGGGACAGTATGTCATAGGCATTTATGGCATAAGTATAGGCATAGGATATCTTATATCAATAGTTTTTATTGTACCACTGTAATAAATCATCTTTTTTTGGAAAGCTATTTAAGTATCACTGACTAAATTATTATTAATTGATAATCAAGATGGCAGATATAAGGTGGAGTTTTATAAGTTGTATAACATTACAAAGAATTCACCAATATCTTGGAACTACTTCTAGATCCCTAGGGATATCCAACTTGTCAGTGGGAATGGGAACTGAAATAGTCACTAAGGAGCATGTGCTACTTGTAGAAACAAGAAGAGATACATGCCATTTCTGAAATTCCATTTACTAGTGGACTTTTACCAAGACATTAAGTGAAATTATAGCGAATGAGCTCATATTACAACTACAAAAAGGAGTTATTTTATCCTCCCATGAAATGGTCCATAAAATATTAAATATAAAAAAAATAAAAGCATGATATTGATTTTTTTTCTGAAAATAATTTCTATGTGAAGCCCATCCAAAAAAAAAAAAAAGAATAAGATAATAATAATTAAGAATAAGAAAAACATCATTAATCACTTTATTTGCATGGATGATGTCATACTATATCACCCTACCAAAACCCATATTAAATAGCTTCCTCATTTCAGGGACTCTTTCTCTAATAATATTCAAATGCCATTTTAAGTTGATCTATATATAATATTCTTAAAAATGCCAAGAAAAAGATAGCCTGTAGGCTTCAAACTTGAATCTAAAGATCACCTTAAAGCAATGGATAAAGATACCATCTAAAAATGCTTTGGTCTCTACCTGACAAGACACATTAATTAGGGTATCAAGAAGTCTATGGCTGAGTATGTTGAAGCTTATTAGACTCTTGACATCAAAACTATATGGGAAGAATATGTTTAAAACAATACCTATATAAGATTGATCTCTATATATACTCAAAGAACTATAAAATGGGACATAACAGATTTGAAAAATATTCTACTTGAAATTTTCCTCTAGGAATTTGGATATACTACCACTTGGTACATATATATTCAGTATTGATATTACTTCATTATCTATGGTATTCTTTAGCAAGATGTAGTTTTCTTCTTTATCTCTTTCAATTAGATCTATTTTTGCTTTTGCCTGATCTGAGATCAGGATGGCCACCCCTGTTTTTTTAACTTCAGCTGAAGCATAATAGATTCTGTTCAAGCCTTTTATCTTTGCACAGTATGTATCACTCTGCTTTAAATGTGTTTCTTGTAAACAACATATTGTGGGATTCTGGCTTTTAATCCACTCTGTTCTCCACTTCCATTTTATGGGGAAGTTCATCCCATTCACATTCATAGTTACAATTACTAACTCTGTATTTCCCTTCATCCTATTTTTCACAAGTTATACTTTTCTCTTTCCCTCCTCACCAGTATTTTGTTTCTGACTACCACCTCTCTTAATCTGTTCTCCCCTTTTTCAGCCCCTTCCCCCTTTCTTATTCTTTTCCTTTCTACTTCTGTTCTCCCTTCTATTAGCCTTCCCCTTATCTTGTCCTTTCCCCTCCTACTTCCCTATAGGGTGAGACGAGTTTCTATATCAAACTAAATATGTACGTATAATACTCCCCGTTAGAGCCAAGTCTGATAAGCTCATCCCACTCCTTTCTTTCTCTCAACTGTAATAGGTCTTTTTTGCCTCTTCATGTGATGGAATTTATCCCATTTTACCTCCCCTTTTTTCTTCTTCCCATACAATTTCTTTTCAGATTTGCAAAATATTCTAACAAAAACACACAGAACATTGATAGAATACAGCACCTATCATTCTCTAAAGTAGCTATATAAAAAATAATACTTCTTTGCCAAAAATAGGAAGATTGATAGATATTCTTAGAGGAAATAATAAGCAGATCAAAAACCTTCAAAAATATTTTTGGAACAAGAAGTCAGCACTTCATCAAGTCATAATAAAGATTGCTAACAAGTACCTACCACAGGATTTGTCCAATGTAATGAATAATGATTTATTCCGTTTTTCTTCACTTAATAGTGTTTTATTTTTTTCAATTTACATGTTTTAACTGTTTTTCTTTTTCTTTTTCCTGAGGCAATTGGGGTTAAATGACTTGCCTAGGGTCACATAGCTAGGAAGTGTTAAGTGTCTGAGGTCAGATTTGAACTCAGGTCCTACTGACTTCAGGGCTGGTGCTCCATCCATTGTGCCACCTAGCTGCCCCTTGACATTCATTTTTGTAAGATTTTGAGTTTCAGATCATTCTCCCTCTGCCCCTTCCTTTTCCCCTCCCCAATACAACAAGCAATCTGATATGTCATACATGTACAATCATGTTAAACATATTTTTAGAGTAGTCTTGTTGTGAAAGAAAAATTAGAACAAAAGAGAAAAAATAATTTAATTTTTGAAAGTTTATGGAATAACAAAGATCCAAAGATGAGACCAGAAGGTCCTTCAAAAGTGAGAGCCACATGAACTCACCCCACAATATACTGACAAAGAAGCAGCAAACAATGGCTGAGTCATGCAGACTTGGGGGGGGGGGGTAGAGTTTCTAATGACAATTCAAGAGCAGGTCATTCACACAAATTACAGAAGAGTTCTTTGCTCTGGAACATGGACTTTGTAATCAGTGTAGATTATGCAAAGAAGTGGTAGAAACTGTTCAAGTAGCAAAAATTAGTCCTTATCAGATATTTGGTAAGACATAACCTTATAGTTGGAATTACATACCAGAAACTTACTATCTTTCATGAAGTGACATGATAAACCCCACATTATAAATACCAATCTCAAAATATCAAAAAAAAATCCTCAAATAATAAATTGTACTCAAAATTGCAAAATGTAAAGATCTAGCAAAGGAGATCAAAATCACAGGGGAAGAGGATGAGGTCTATCTTATCTCTGCTATTGGAATTGTACTGAAGATGATTTAAATGAACCTACAGAGGATGAATTTATTTTTATCACTAATTATTTTCATAATAATTTAATTATGATTATCACTTTCATTCAAATACAAAATGCATTTTTATCTGTTCCATGGCCCATAGAATATTAAAGGAATAATTTGTCATAGGACTGTTTTTCTTTAAACACCATCAAAAGAATATGAGAAGACCAAGATGATGATAACAATAACATGTATATAATCTTTTAAGGTGTACAAAATGTTCAATTGCCTTGAGTCTTACAAATCTAATTAAAAAGTCTTTAAATTGAAAGAGAAGGTGAATGGGGAAGGCAAGAAAATAGCTTTTGTCTATCTGCCAAGCTAGATATCATAGAAACAAATGTCTAGAATGAAGAATAGCAATAGAAAAATCCAGAAATTCACAAGAGGTACAATCCAAGAAAGGAATGAGTATTAAAACCCATGGTCTTCAATGTCTATACATAAATGATCACAGTATGGCAAATAGAAAGATGAGCAAGTTAAAAGGCAATTTTGATCCCATAATTGCCTTTATGTTTAGAGGAAGAAACCAATGATTAGAATATGTCTTTGGCGGAGCATATCTTATTCAAAAATAGTAAAAATGGAGCCAGACAGGGAGCCACATTTTATACTAAGAAGATTAACTTGTGAGGAAATCTAGGAATCTGAGTAAAGATGTAACATAGAAAGCATTTGGATGAACATCAGCAAAAGAAGAGAGAGAGGTAGGATTGTCATTAGAGTTTATTAAGAAGCACCTAGAAAGGAGAAAATAGATGAGGTGTTTGGGAAACAGATCACACTCCTGGCACAAAAGATGGATGTAGTAGTGATGAGGGATTTCAATTAGCCAGACATCCGCTGGAACTCTCTTGCTGCCAAAAATAGAGCAGCAATCCATTTCTTAACTTCCCTTAATGACAATTTTAAACTTCAAAAGGTAGAAGAACTAACAAGGGGAAATTCAACATTGGCTCTGATTCTCACCGAGGAGGAGGAACTGGTTGCTAATAAGAGGAACCTCATGGAGAAGGGATCCTTTTTATCTTAGAATGTGTGATAGAGTAAAAGCTGGAAATAGTCTGGCACCTAAGACTTTAGCCAATCAGTTTTCAAAGATGGAGAGAAAGGACAGATTGGATCCCAAAAGCAGTGGAAAATAATCAGGAGACTGATTATTAAATTTTTAATGTGAGCATTTATACTTTAGAAATAGGAAAAAAAACTCCAAATCAAGGCTCAAGTTATTGTTTTGTTGTCTATTTTAAAGAGATAATGGATTAAATGTTAAAAGTTGAGGTACTGGGGTAGCTAAGTGGCACAATGGATAGAGCACCAGCCCTGAAGTCGAGAGGACTTGAGTTCAAATCTGGCCTCAGATACTTAACACTTTCTAGCTGTGTGAACCTGGGCAAGTCACCTAACCCCAGTTGCCTCAGCCAAAAAAAAAAAAGTTGAGATTCAACTTAAAAGTGTATTCTATCCCCACCCCACTCCATCCCCTAGAGCCAGTTATTAAATATTTTCCCACCATACTGATGATGATTGGTGAACCACTATGACATCCTTGCTTTAGATGGGAATTCAGTGGGGAAAGGAGAAGGAAATCTCTCATTAATTAAATTCTGAGGACATAAAAAGATGTAATTTTAATAAAGAGAAGATGGTAAAGAGAAAATTATCTAGAGTCCAATATTAATGCAGAAGGAACAAAAAAGGTTTTAAAAGCAAAGTGTGTGTGTGAGTGTGTGTGTGTGCATGTGTGTGTGTGTGTGTGTTTATATAATCTCACAGAAGGTGAGGCATTAAGGTCACAGGCCAATTTTGGCATCAAGATGAACTGAGTTTTAGTCTAGCTTTTGTTTCAACTGACTTTATGATATCTCATGGGGGATTTAAGAAATTCTCCAAGTCATTTAATCTGTCCCAGACAAGTCACAAAAGACAGAAGTGAATGCAGAATAGCAAGAGAGACACTGATCTATATTGGTGGAGGGAGTTTTCTCACCAGGAACCCATCCCCCCAAATCAATGTGTAATGAAGATAGAAGCAATAAAAACATAAAATGACCCCTTGAGAATGGTGAAAAATGTTGAGGTTCTGAATGAATTTAGCAATCTGAGTAGAAAATGAAGGAAAACAACATTTTCTTGTTATATTAAGGAAAGAGAGAGAATATGCTTGTACAATGGTTAGAGTACTTGAGTACTTGTCCAGGAATCAAGAAGACTTGATTTCATGTGATCATAGGCCAATTATTTAAACTTTTTGAATCTCAAGCAACTTTCACTTATAGACTGATCAAGATCGGTATCAAGAGGGGAAATTCCCTCTAATCCCCAGGAGCTCCCACATCTATGATATCACACGTCTTTGAGGTTATCCATGTTTTAAAGAAGGGAGGAGAGTTAAATAAGAACTAGGAGACTGTTGCTTAGAGTAGGTCAAATAATGATAAATGACAATGGAGAGAAGCCAAAACAACTAGAGTTTTAGTTTGCTTCTTTTTCTTGACCCAGAGAAATGGTCTTTGCACTGGAAACATAGAACAAAAATGATTACTAAAGGAGCTGTTACTCAAGACAGGAGGAAAGAATAAGAGAGCATCTAACTCTTAGATATTGGTGAAGGAAGAGGCCAAACTTTGGGACAAGGGTAGGTGATGAGAGAAGTCAGAATTAGGGTGAGAAGAAAAAGTATCTCTTCAATTTTTCCTGTCCAGTTTTGAATCTATCCTATTTGGAATCAGTTTTCAATTTTTGGCATTCTCACTGGGAGTTTTTGACTAGAAACCAAGGTAAAACATCATATATGAAATTGGTGCTTACTATAACATTGAAGATACTTTTAGAATTTAGGGTAAGGCTGAAGTTGGGCAGAATGTTGTGAAAGGCCAATGTAAAATGTTGTTGGTTTTATTTTTGTTTTTAACTTTCTACTTTGCTATTTAATTAAAAAAAAATAACTAGAGCAAAATCCATACAAATAGTCACTGATTAGGGTGACTTCTGGCTAGTGAATGGAGCCATAGGGGAGTACTCTTTCCAGCAATGAGTTGAATACAACAACAGAATATTGTACAAGAGTATTCAACTATTAAGATGCAGAATTGTGTGAATGACTGGACCCAAATAATCCAATAATGGTGCAATGACAGCTTGAAAGGAAGTTCCTGGTAAAGCAACCCAGGGATATACTTGATGGATTATGGCTGTGTGGCAATCAGTCTGAAGAAGAAACTATGGGTTTTAGTGGTCTACAAGCTCAATTTTATACAATCACGTGAGATGAGTATCAAGGAAGCTAAAGTAATTTTATGCCTATTTGAAGGAGCTGTACTGTCTTGTGTTGGGAGGAGTAGTCCCACTGTACTATATTTGATGGTGGTCCAGGTCACATTTAGAACATTGTGTTCAGTCCTAGATACCACTGTTTATGAAGGATATCAGTACCATGGAGAGCACCCAGAAAGGAGCAATCAGAATGTTAAAAGACCATAAATTCATACCATATGAAGGTAGGTTAAAGGCACTAAGCATGTTTAGCCAGGAGAGAAGACTTAGAAAGGATGTTGTTGTTCAGTTGTTTACAGTTATATCAAACTCTCCATGACCACCATTTGGAGTTTTCTTGGCAGAGATACTGAAACGGCCATTTCCTTGTCTACTTCATTTTATAGATGAAGAAACTGAGACAAACAAGGTTAAGTGACTTGCCCAGGATCCTGTGGCTAGTAAGTGCCTGAGGTCAGATTTGAATTCATGAAAATGAGTCTTCCTGACTCCAAGCCCAGCACTCTATGCACTAGGTGGTACCATCTAGCTATCCCCTAGCATATAGTAAATGTTTAATAAATACTTGTTTAATGTTAACTTAATAAATTCTTTTTAAATAGGAGGGAGAGGATAAGAGGGATTTTATTCATTTATGCAAGTTGTAGCTGAGAAAGAGGAGCCTTAATGAGTTTTATAATCTAAATTCTTTAGCCATTTTTGCAAGTCTTGCAAGATATGTTAAGGTAATGTAGCTACTTGAAAATAAAAAGCATTTCCCTATTGAGTTTTCATAACTTTAAATTCTTTTTGAACAGGAACTAGTCCATATATGTCTATTTCCAGGGCATAGCAAACACATTGTAGTTGATTAATAAATATTTATTGATGAATTGGTTGATTGTTACAGTTGCAGATTTACAAATACATAAGTACCAAACAAATAACTAATTATAGTCTATATATAGAGTCTATATAGTACAGATTCTGGTCCTAGAGTTTAAATTTTATCTCAGATATTAGTAGCTGTGTGACCCTGGCCAAGAAAAGTAAATTCAAATCAATTTAACAACCATTCATTCAGCAGCTACTGTATGTTAATCACTGTACTAGGTGAAAAAAAGTACAAAGAAGAAAACTCAATAGAGCCTCCTACAAAGGTCTTACACTTTATTTGGTGGGGATGACACATCTCCCCTTTTCAAAACTCATCTCTTAGTTTATATTCTTGTTCCCATACCCAGGTGCTTTCTCCAGGCCCCTTTCTTCTTCTTCCTGTCTTCTCTAACCAAAAAGTACACTAAGTTCTTCCATACCCTAAAAAAAGCAGTTTCTTTTGACTTTTCCACCATCTTGTGTTACTCACTGTCATGTCTTCTATCAAACACCAATTAATCCTCTTGCAAAGCTATTCTACTTACATAATGTCCCCACTCAGGAAACTTAAGTGGTTCTCCACTGGTTATTTACTAATACGCCCAATTCAAAGTTCCCCTTAATCTGTCTCTACCCTACTTTCCCAAGTATTTTCTACTCTAAAACCACACTAAGATACCTGTGTAGTCCAACCACACTTTCTGTTCTCTCATCTCTATGCCTTTCCCCAAACTCTGTTGCCATCTTATCCCTATTTCCAGGTCCGGCTTGAATGCTATCTCTTCCATAGGTGATATCTTTTTAGGGCTTTATAGAGAAGAAACTGGTAAATCAGAAAGAAACTTAAATAAAATGTAAGTTCCTTGAAGATAGGCTTGTTTTTCAGTCATTGTGTACCCTCAGCACCTAGCATAGTCCTGGAACAATGGAAGCTTTTAATAAATGCTTTTGGAATTGAATTGAGCTCAAAATATGCTGGATTTGGAGCCAAGAGGACCTCCATTCAAATCTGCTTCTGCTGTTTACCACCTGTACGGCAAACAACATCTGTAAGACTGTATAAATGAAATTCTCCTTATCTACATGAACTTGGACAAATCACCTCATTTGCTTTAGGCTTCAGTTTATTCATCTGTAGAATGAAAGTAGCAGATGAGTTTCAAATAGATGAACTCTAACATCCCTTCTCATTCTAAATACTACAGCTTTTTGTATATATATGTACATATATATGTGTATAATGTAAACATATGTAATGAGAGTGTTCTGGCCCCTTTCTCTCAGGTCTAAGTAAGTTACACCTATTCCTCAGGGTTCTAGGATACTTAAAAAGGTTTATGAGTGTCTCCTTCTTCTACCATGACCCCACTAGCTACGTTCCCTCTATTTTTAGGGGACCACTGGCTAGCATCCCAATTTCATTTAGATGCTTAACATCGAATATCTTTTACGCAGTGATATTTACTTCATAGACATAGCAATAACAAACTACAAACATTTCTTCCTACACCATCACAAAGTGGATTAGGCTCCTTATTGCTGTGGTTATTATTCAGTCTTTCAGTTATGTTGGTATCTCATGGAGTACTATACTCTGTTATCTCTCCAAGTTTGTCCAAGATCATGTTCATTATTTCCATTATACCGTCTCATTCTCTGCTTTTTGCCTTCAATCTTTTCCAACATCAGGATCTTTTCTAACGAGTAATGGTTTTTAATTATGTGGCCAGAGTATTTAAGCTTCAGCTTCAGTATTTGAACTTCCAATGAACAGTCTGAATTAATTTCTCTTCAGTCCTCCAAATGCAAATGTAGCAAAGAGGGTAGTCAGAGCAAACCCAGGCCTTTTTGGTAAAGATGTCAATATTTCTAGCTACACAATCAATGGGAAAAAGCTTTCTTCCTATCATGTAGTAAAAGAACCAGTAATTGATCATGAATCAATCTATAGTCAATAAGCATCTAATAAACACTTATTATGGGTCAGGCATTTTGCTAAGCACAAAGAATGAAAATGCAAGTAAAAAGATTAAGATAGTCCCTGCTCTCAAGGAGCTTACTTTTCACAAAGAGAAACAAAGGGAGAGGAGAGGAGAGGAAGACAAAGGTATCTGAGGAGGCATGATAGAGAAAGAAATGCAGCAGGAGAGGAATGAGCATACTCCAGTTACATCACAGTTCTGCTGGGAGCAGCTACCTAGAATCAATGCTCCATGAGGATATTCTCCAAACTGAAGGGGTCTGTACATGCTCCAGACCCCTATAATACATATACAATTTCATTTGAAATGTAAAAACCCTTGATCCTTCTAGCTAAAGGTTACTTCTCCCGACTCTGAATTCCCACAGTCCTTTGCATGCAATTCTCTTGGGACGATTACTCAATGAAAAGCTATTAAGAAGAAGCTATTAATGACTGCTCAGAGCACTGTCAGATTCTGGAAGAGATAAAAAGTTTAGATGAAGCATCTTTTCTACCCTCTTGAGACTTATAATCTTGTAAATAGTTTTTAACACATAAAGCAATGATGTTGGTTGTGACAAACTCTGGAACATTGCAGAGTCTTATTTGCAACTAGTGGAACTTATTCCTAAACATCCCCATTAGAAAAACCAAGTGGATAAAAAAGCTTGTTATCCAGATAATGGCATGCACTTGCTGAGATAACCTATAGCTCTGCTCCATCAATAAGAGTACATATCTCTGTGAGGAATACATTGGAAACAGGAGTTATACATGAACATATATATAAATAAAAATATACATAATAGCAATGTGTATTATAGTGTATATTTGTAAGTACAATATTATATTATACATAATATAACATTGTATTTACAAATATACAGTATGTACATATGTATGTATGTGTATATGTATTATATGTATATCTGTTTCACAGATATATGTCTGTAAAACATGTACAAGAGAGCATACACATGTGAATATATATCTTTCACAGAGTATAAAACATATGTGTATATAAATTATATATATATATATTGTTTGTGTGTATATATATATATATATCTTTCACAGATAATATAAATGTCTTCAATGTAAATGTGTGTATCCATATATATACATATATCTTTTTCATAGATGATTACAAATATCTATAAAATATACATATGTATATACATAAATATAAGGCACAGTAGATAGAGTGCCAGATCTCAAGTTAGGAAAATGAGTTCAGATCTGGTTTCAGACACCCCTGTTTACTTCAGTTTTCTCTTCTATAAAATGATCTGGAGAAGAAAATGGTAAACCATTCTACAATCTTTGCCAAGAAAAAAAAATTATGCATATATGTTATGTATATGTTTTATATATACATTTTTCACAGACAAAACGAGTGTCTGTAAAATATAAATATGTGTGAACAAAAATACATATGTACACATCTTTCACAGATCATAAAAATAGATGAATTGGATGGCTCAGACTCACACAAGAGAATGATAGTGGGCTGAGCTGCCTTTAAAAAATTACAAAGATTCTTTAATGGCACCTAAGTACTCCCAGAAACAAAAGCCCTGTCTTTTTGACATTGACAGTTCTAATGGTATTTTTACACCCTGGCGTCTAGCAGAATCCTACAACTTCTGAAGAACTGAAAGTGAGTATTACTCAGAGAGAGATAGGGAGGCATAGGGTGGGTGTTTTAGGGCTGCAGAACATAACAAATGGAGAAATTAGAGTAAAGGATGTCAGCAGAAAAATGTGTTATTGAAAAAAATGGCCTGGTCACATCCTGAGAACAAATGCCAATCAGTGGACAGTCTGGACTCTACTGGTACCCTGGTGATGTCAGGAGAAAGTCAGGAATATCCTGTCCCCCAACGCTGGGTGGACTCCTGATGGAAAATCATTAGAGAACATGAAAAAGAGCTTTATAGAACAGTCAAAATGGGCGATTATGATTTGTCTTGTTTGGAAGGAACATCCCATGCTCAAATACATTTGAGAATGTCCATAAAAGAGGTGTAAGCAAAGAACTAGTTGTAAGTGAAGTCTTAGGGGAGAAAGTTCATGACCAACCAGGGGGAGAGACCATCATGGAGTCTTCCTAGAGGAGGTAACATTTGGACTGGGAAGGTAAGAATTAAACAGATGAAGAAACAGAAAGAGAGAGATACCTGAAGCAAAGAGAACAGTGTAATCAAAGTGAGGACGTAGAGAGAGATTGTGGCAATTGGGAGAGACTGTAAGCAATTCACTCTGGCTCAGGCCCAGAGAAATGAATGGGAGTTGTCTGAAATAAGAGGAAAATAGAATGGTATTTGATACTTTCCATTGAAGTCAGTGGTGCTTCTTTTTTTTTTCTTCAACTGAAATACAGACACACACTTCAGTAAACAATTGATATTGCTAGAATAAAAAGAAGGAATGGAATTAATTAGAGAAAAGAGAGTTGGATTTTAATTCCAACATTGATACAATATTTCTATAAACATGGATCCATCTCTTAACACTTCTTAGCTTTAGTTTTTGCATTTTCAAATTATGATAATAATTCCTGTCTTAACTACTTAACACAGGGATGCTTCCAGGAAAGCACTTTATAAACTTTAATGTGCATCCTAAATATGAATTATTATTATTAATTACAATCAAATGCATTAACTATTACTAATGCATCAACCAGAAAGGGATACTGTGGTATAGTAGATTGTAGGATGGCTTGGGAATTAGGAAGTTCTGAGTTCAAATACTTCTGACAGGTATTATCAAATGTTTACTTTTATTGGTGTTTCCTCCAACTTACTGTTAGTCTCACTCTAAGGCAAGGGTCCTCAAACTATGGCCAGATGCAGCAGCTGAGGTCAATTATCCCCCTCACTCAGGGCTATGAAATTTCTTTATTTAAAGGCCCACAAAACAAAGTTTTTGCTTTTACTATAGTCCGGCCCTCCAACAGTCTGAGGGACAGTGAACTGACTGTCCTATTTTAAAAGTTTGAAGATCCCTGCTAGGAGTGAGCTTCATGAGCAAAGGCCAACCCACCTTTTCTGTTTGTGTCCCTGGAACTTGACCCATAGTAGTAGCTTAACAATGTTCATTCATTCATCCATCCATTCATTCAAGCTGCTTAACATGTCAATGCCTCAGGCAATTTTCTAAGACTATAAATTTCCAAGCTATTGCTGACAGACATTAATGCAGAGATTCTTACAGGGATGGACTCACAGGTCTGCACCAAAAAGAACAAAAAGGCCCATATATCTCATGGCATATTTTATGTTTTTGTTTTTAGACTGAAACTTAGTGTGAAAATACAAGACAGACACATCCCGACAATGTCAGGTGACATTTTAATGTTGTAATTGCAGAGAGCCTGTGGCATAGAACAAAAATGGAGGGCTGGACTTGGGGAAAAGGAAGAATCAAATTCAGATCCATCTCAATTACCAAGCAAGGGATCCTGGGTAAATAAGTCATGCTAGGAGTGTAGAGTCAGCTGTAGAGTGAGCTGGAACTTCCGAAGTCACCTAGTTCACCTCTTCACCACCCAACCTTACTTCTTGGGATTTCTATGAAGATCAGATGCAGAAATGTCTGTGAAATTCTGTAAATGTGTGCTGTTATTATTATAATTCTCTCCTCTCCTCCCCCTCACCAGTTTCTTTCAGCAATAAACCTGCACAAATCAACCACAATAACAACAACCATGGTAATAATGACAACAATAATAAACATATTCAGAGATCTCTTATGTGTTTTACATCTGAAGTTGAGTCTAGTGTCACGATTTCCTTAGTACTGAGCAGTTAACCACTCTGAGTCATAAACTCACTCATCTTTCCTTGTCTTCCTGGCTTTTAAAGTAATTTAAAATGAATTATTTTAAAAACTTTTGAAACAGCAAATTCCTTCCTCCACCTTTCCTCACCACCATCCCTCCCCTCGTTCTTTTCATGAGAATAGTAATAACTCACATTGGCAAATGGGCTTTTAGAAAAAAAAAATGTTGGTTATGTGTGTTCATATCATCCCCAGTACTAAACTCTGACAAATCTCATTGTACAAAGAAAAAACCTGCTAAGCTGGTGGAGTCAGGAGGGGTCTGAGGTTTCCATTTCTCCCTGTCCTTACTGATAGGGATCATAATGGAATTCAAATTACTTCTCTAAGCTTCGTTTTCCTGCTCTGCAAAATTAGGATAGAAATAACTAGGGTATCTATCTCACCAGGTTGTCACAAGGCTCCAATCAAAGGGATACATTTGTGGGGTCCAGAACTCTTGGGCCCCTTGTAATGTACTTCAAAAACCTTAAAGCAATACTAGATGGATGTTATTGTGCAGTTATTTTCTGCACTCTCTCTCCCTCATCCCCTTCCAGTTAATATTCTCTCCCTTCTGGAATGATCTTTAATAGACTGGAAGTTCCTTGAGGGCAGGCATCTTTCAGGTTTTAACCTTGCCTTCTCAGAGAGAGGCAGGGTGATTTACCAGTTGGAAGTCCAGTCAATCTTGGGAGTCAGTAACCCACTAGATTCAAATACAACCTAGAAAATAACATCTGGGGCAAGTCACTTGATTTTCCAGCGCCTTCTAGGCAACTCACTTAAACTTTCTAATACCTCAAAAAGGAAACCTTGGAGCCTAGAACACAGTTAAGTACTTAATAAATTGAATAAATTATAAGGAGCTATCTTTCATTTTTGTACTCTGGCCCATCCTTTGCCATTTAGCATAGAACATTTCTAGTCTTTGTGGATATTTTTCAATGAATTTCATTTCAATTCTATTTCATCAAATTTCAATTTCATGGAATTAAACTGAACTTCAGAGAATTGCTAAGACTTCCATCTTCCCTCATCGGTGTCTCTGAGGTGAAAAAGGGATGTTTCCGTAACCGAAATTAAAAGAACTAGGATTGTGGCTGTCTCAGAATATGAGTTTACACGAACGCTCTTGAAATGGAACTTGATACAGAATCCGACCAGCTGAATGCAGTGGGGGAGGGGAGTGAAAAGAAAAAAGGAGAGGGAAGAGAAGGGGACTGAATAATTGAAAACCTAACTACAATAAATATTACTTAAGCACTAAATCACCGACACCCTGCTAGGTGCTGGAAACACCAGGACGAACATGAACAACGCCCTTGGCGTTAATTCTGCTGAGTAAACGAAATAATTTTTGAGGAAGGCTAACAAGGATGGGGGCAGGGGGAGGAAGGAAAGGGTTTCTGAGATTTGAAGGGGTGTACAATTTCAGATGGAGAAGAGGGGCTAGAAGTGGGAGGAGCTTTCGCAATCCCTTAATCCCGGTGCCCTCGCATCGCACAGAAGAAACTCGAGATCACAGGTAAACGGAATTAGCATCCAACCCACATCTCCCCTCCCTTCCAAATCCAGCACCAGGAGATGAAGAATGAACAGTATTAATCAAAAAGTATTAAAAATAAAGAGTGTAGAAAGAAAATAAAAATAGTATGAAAGAAAATATGAATAAAGAAAAGCCATCTGTCTTTGGTCCGCACCTGGGGAGCATAATCAGCATGACTATATATTATCAGTATTAGTCTTCGATTCACTGGGACCTCTTCTGCTCTGATTACTATCCAAGTCCTGCTCATACTTTTGCAAAATGCATTGGCTGTAGAGATGCCAAGAAGGAAAAGATACTTGGCCGAAGGCCCTAACCCACCAGTGTGTGTGTGTGTGTGTGTGTGTGTGTGTGTGTGTGTGTTGTACTGGGGGGTCTCCACCCCCCACCCACCCCCAACATGTAGTGGGGCTTCTATTAGGGTTGTCACTGGTCTCTGGTCTCCTCCCCTTTTTTGGCGTGCCCTTCCTTCAGCCACGCCCCCCTCTGCAGCACACCTCCCCAGCCTCCTCTCCCCCATCCTGTCCTCTCCCCCTGCCCCCACCTCTCTCGGACTCCCAACTCCGTGGTAAGCCCCTGGCTCCCCCGGGACTACAACTCCCAGCTTGCCACGCTCCCACGCAGGTCGCAGCTGATTGGCCGGAGGGAATTGTATTTGGAGCTGGACATGTGTCTGCTGCTGCTCTTGGGCTGCTGGTGAACTGTGTGTGTATATGTGTGTGTGTGTGTGCGGAGAGGGGATCACTCACTCCGCCGGCTATGAGGAGAGGTAAGTGTTCTCTGAACCCTCGGGCTTCCAGGAGGGGAGGGGGGCGCTGGCCTGGCCCAGCCCCCCTTCAGCCCCCTCCCCACTCCCAGCCCCCCATTGCAAAGCAGAGCAAAACAAATCAAAGCCACTCTACCCGTCCGCTCGTGCACTTCTCCGAGTGGGCTCCAGGGCAGGAAACTTGTACAGTTGCGTGAAGAGATGCAGCACCTGGGGAATGTGCCCGAGAAGATCAGAGTGTGGAGGGTGGAGATGGGGGGCAAGCGCGGGAGATTTAGTTGATGAGCTGATTTTGACCAGTCAGAGGTGCCCTTGCTGCCCTGCCCACCGCCTCCATCTCGGCCCACCTCCTCATATTCTCATCCTCGTGCGGGACTCCCGCTGAAAAGTCCAAGCTTTACGGGAGTCTTCTCGGAGTCTCCTAGCGTCAAGTTTCCCCATGCGCTGTCAGTGCGCAAGTAAGTCATCCCGCTCAAGTTGGGGACCAAGTTGGGGACACTTGGCTCTTCTCAGCTTTTTCCTTCCTAGCCCACCTCTCCCCAGCCCACTCTTGCCCCC
The DNA here is from genome assembly GCF_902635505.1 of Sarcophilus harrisii. NCBI lineage: Eukaryota > Metazoa > Chordata > Mammalia > Dasyuromorphia > Dasyuridae > Sarcophilus > Sarcophilus harrisii. The sequence goes on along the minus strand of NC_045429.1, from coordinate 41,476,953 downwards.
TTCGCTGCTTCTCCGAACTCCTCCCCGCAGTGCCCTGGGTCCCCAGCCCCCTCTCCAGCGACACCCCCGGACAGGACATCTGTCGTTCTCAACCAAAGGTCATTGACCAACTTTGGGGCAATGGGGCCACGTCTCAAAGCTAGAGGTGGGGTCCGAATGAACTTCAGTTGGATCTCTTATGTAAGTTCTGGGGAAGGAGACTGCCCTGATTCTTTTCCCTGTGGCCCTTCCCCAGCTTGAGAAAAGACTTTTTGAGAGAGACAGAGATTGAGTATGAATCACCAATGTCCTGTGCTTTTCACTTAGGCGAGGGAAAAAAGTACTTTTCCCTTATTCTTTTCTTATATAGTTCTTTCCCTGCCTGGGAAAAGCCTTAAGAGAGATAGAGAAGAAGAAAGGTGGGAGAGGGAGGAAGGAAGGAAGGAAAGAAAGAAAGAAAGAAAGAAAGAAAGAAAGAAAGAAAGAAAGAAAGAAAGAAAGAAAGAAAGAAAGAAAGAAAGAAAGAAAGAAAGAAGAGAGAGGGAGAGAGGGAGAGACAGAGAAAGAAAGATAAAGAAAGGAAGAAAGACAAAGGAAGAAAGGAAGACAGAGAAAGAAAGAAAGAAAAAGAGAAAAAGAAAGAAAGGAAAAGAAATCAGCAACATTTTGTACTTTTCACTTAGGCACAAAAAAAAAAAGCATTTTTGATATAGTCCTTTCCCTACCTGGGAAAAGTTTTAATAGAGACAGAGAGAGAGAGAGAGAGAGAGAGAGAGAGAGAGAGAGAGAGAAAGATGAAGAAAGAGGGGGAGGGAGAAGAGAAGGAAGGAGGATAGAAAAAAAGAGAAAGAAATAAAAAAGAAAGAAGTCACCAACATTCTGTACTTTACTTAAATATCACCCTTCCCCCCCCCCCAAAAAAAAAAAAACTTTTCCTTTATAATTTTCTGATATAATCCTTTCCCTGCCTGGGAAAAGCCTTAAGAGAGACAGAGAAAGAGAGAGAGGGAGAAGAGGGGAGGGAAGAAGGAAAGGAGAAAAAGAAAGAAAGAAAGAAAGAAAGAAAGAAAGAAAGAAAGAAAGAAAGAAAGAAAGAAAGAAAGAAAGAAAGAAAGAAAGAAGAAGGAAAGAAAGGAAGAAAGAAAGAAAGAAAGAAAAAAGAAGGAAAGAAAGGAAGAAAGAAAGAAAGAAAAGAAGGAAGGAAAGAAAGAAAGGAAAGAAAGAAAGAGAGAAAGAAAGAAAAAAGAGAAAGAAGTCACCAACATTTTGTGCTTTTCACTTAGATACCAAAAAAAAAAAGCACTTTTTTCTGATTCTTTTCTGATATAGTCCTTTCCCTGCCTGGGAAAAGTTAGAAACAAAGAAAGAAAAAGAGATATGAAAAAAGAAAGAAAATCAATGTTCTTTATTTTTCACTTAGATTCAAAAAAAAAAAGTTTTTTTCCCCTGATTTTTTTTCTGATATAGTCCTTTCCCTGCCTAGGAAAAAACTTTTTTAATGTTGGGGTGGGGGAGGAAAACAAGGGACAGAGTGGAGAGAGAGGAAGAAAGAAAGGAAGAAAGTAAAAAGAAAAAAAAGAGAACCCAAAACCAACATTCTGTACTTTTTATTCAGGTTAAAAAAAGTAGTTTTCCCACCTAATTCTACACCGAGGAATGCTTCTTGGAAGCTGATGGGTCCCAGAAATGACTTTAGTAACACTTGAATGATCGGGTATTGAGGGTGGTGAATGAGTTCTCTCTGAGAGTGCAGAATCTGTCTGCACCCTTTTCTCTCTCACACATACATTTTTTACACATGTTCTTTTTTTCATTTTAAGTGTTGGGAACTTAAGTTGAATATCATGATGGAAGAAATAAGCGATGGTGGGCAAGCCACAAGCTATTTGTATCCTGAAGTGTCAGCTCATCACCAAAGTTAGAAACCAGCTGATTCAGGAGACCTCAAATTGTCCTGATTTAGATTTCATTTGGCATATTTTCAATGGAATTTGCTTTCTGTTAAATAATTTGAAACCTGTGTTTTCTTTCTTTTAAATTAATGTTGATATATTTTATTTGTACACATCATTAGTTTTCCAATAAACAATTTTTCCCTTTCCATAGAACCTTCCCATTTAAAAAAAAATGCCTAATAAGTCTAATATTGAGACTGACAGAACATAGAACTTTTCATTCTAAGAGTTTGTCATTTCTTACCAGAAAGGATGTTTTAACCTCAGTTATTTGGAAGTAACATTGGCTATTATATTTGACCTGAATTTTTTTTAATTGTCTCCATCTGCATTATTGCAGTAATTACCTATATAAAATAAGTTTGTTTTCTGTAACGAGTTCTTTTGGTTCTCCTCCACATCCTTTGAAATTCATACTTTTTATTAGACTTTCAAAAGGCAAACTTTTTATTCCAACAGGGAAGATTAGAGGACAAATTACCACCCCACCCCACCTATCCCTTGTTTGCAGTAGCCATTGCTTTGGTCACTCATCACAAAACACCTCTCTCTGTGTGTCTCTCTGTCCCTGGAAAAGAAAGAGATACATAAACAGACAGGAGAGAGAGAAACAGACAGACACACAGAGAGTGATAGAGAAAGAGAGAGATAGAAAAAAAGAGACAGAGAAGGAGGAAAGGAAAGAGAAAAGGAGAGAGAGAGAGAGAGAGAGAGAGAGAGAGAGAGAGAGAGAGAGAGAGAGAGAGAGAGAGAGAGAGAGAGAGAGAGAGAGAGAGAGAGAGAGAGAGAGAGAGAGAGAGAGGAGAGAGAGACAGAAAAAGACAAAGAAGGAGGAAAGGAACGAAAAAGACAGAGAGAGAGGGAGAGAGAAAGAGACAGAGAAAGAAAAGAGAGAGGAGGGAGACAGAGAAAGAGAAAGACAGTAAAAAACAGAGAGAGGAGAGAGAGGGAGGGAGGGAGGGTGCAGATGCTAATGTCTGGAACTTTATCTCTTCTCCCTTGCTCTCCCTTCTGGAGTAGGGGTGCTGTTGGGTGCCCAGAAGTGGCTTTTTCCCTTCTGGGCACCAGACCGGCCTGGGTGAGCTAGAGTTATCAGCCCCATCTGTCATCGGCCAGGATTTAAAGCCTCAGTCAAATTCCTAGAGCCCACTCCAGCTGGACTTAGTTGGAGAAGGTTGGAGGGATTCTGATCCAGGCCAAATTGAAGGCAGTGTTTGGGAGAACACTTCTACCTCAGGCATGTTACAGTAAGGGCTCCGAGGTTTGTCAAGGACTCATCTCCATATGGGATCTCCTGGCTCTGACTTATGGTGGGGTTTGGGGAAGGCGATAAGGGGACAGGACGAAGGCGTGTTTTGTAAACATGATGCACTTTTCTTTTGAGAACCAGCGACTTCCCCTCCTGAGGACCAGTCTACAAAAGGTGAGGGGAAAGAAGGCTTTATCAGGGCATTAAAAGCCAAATTTGGGTAGCCTCCTGGTGTTCTTGGACACTAGCAGACAGAAAGACCATTTATTTGCATGTGATTTTTGCTCCTGGGTCTCTTCAGTGGTATAGGGTAATTCGACCTCTTTATCCAGGACACCACCTATAAATACATTTTTGCCTTCTGAACATCCATCAGTGGCAATTCAGCCTGGCCCTAGCCATTTATAATTGCAATGTCCGTGCTTAAGTTGTGTGAGGTGTGTATATTATGTCTCAGATGTCTTGTGAGAAAAGGATTAAATAAATAGATGGCCATAACTAATAGTTTCTCTTTCTGTAACAAGTTCATGTTTCCTTGCTTGAGTTTGTGATAGTTCTATTCTATAGGATGGAGACCAAAGAACCTTTTTTTTTTTTTTTTTTTTTTTTTTAAGTAGGGAGGGTAGTGAGAGAAAGAGACACACACACACACACACAGACAGAGACAGGGGAGGGAGGAAAAGGGAGAGGGAGAAAAGGAAAGAGAGAGGGAGGAAGGGAGGAACAGGGAGAAGGAAGGAAAGAGAGAGACAGAGACAAAGACAAAGAGAGACAGAGAGGGGGAGAAAAAGGGAGAGGGGGAGGGAGGGAAAAAGAGGGAAGGAAAGAGAGACAGACAGACATAGAGGCACAGAGAAAGACAGACAAAGAGTGACAGATTCAGACAGAGGTGGGGAGAAGGGGGGAGGGAGGGAGGGAGGGAAAAAGAGGGAGAAAGAAAGAGAGGGAAGCATAAAGCTTGGGCATTTCTAGGAAAACAGTAGTTGACTGTATGGTTGCCTCTACTGTGAAAACATTACTTTCCTGCATTGTCATATAAAGGGATTTGCGAATTGACCAGGTCCTACCATAGAAAGAGATTATTACAACTCCAGCTCTGAGAACTTTGTCCAAGAATGGGTTCAAGGAGATATTCCTCACTTGTACATCCCAGGGCTCCCCTAAAGCTTAGACTTCTCACTTGCTTTCTCCAGGTACAAAAGAACTGAAAACTTCATTTTGCAGTCCAGGGGAACAATAGCCAAAGGATGTTTTAAGGGATATAGTGATATGTTACAGAGGAGTGAGGAAAGGAGAATAATTCAACAATATGTTGTGTTTTCCTTTTCTGAAAGAGATGAAAGGGGGAGTGACAGAGAGAAGAGAAAAAGAAAGAGAGAGGGAGAAGAGAAAGAAGAGAGAGAAGAGAAAGAGAAGAAAAGAAAAGAAACAAAAAGAAAAAAAGCAAAAGAAATCTCTTTCCAGCCAGACTCTAAAGGGCTCCTATTCCATTCAGGCATGCTGCTGGAGGTAGTGAGCCCAAGTGAGCAGGCACAAGCATGCTATAGCTTTAAAAAGTCAGCCATGAGACAGAAGGCAGTTGGTGCAGCTCTTACGTGGGAGTCCCAGCGTCATGTTGGCTCCGGGCCAGGCAGCTCTCATTTCACTGTGTCAAATTGTGCCTCCTTACTGAATTCCTTTGCCAGCCCACTTTATGAAAGAAAACATTGGGGTTTCTTGGGCTCATATTGATAAGCCTTTTTTATGCTTCTAGGTAGATTTGCCTTAAAAAGAAAAAAAAAAATTTCCCCCCAGAGAAATGGTAATCTAGTGGGGCTGTTGAATGGCAGCATAATAGTGAGTGATACTAAAAAAAATGCAAAACACCCACTTTCTCCCCTACCTAGCCTCCCTATCCCTTCTTTCCTAAGGATGCTTAGAAAATGGTGACTGTGTTCTCAGTTTCCAGATGCAATGAAATGGTCCTTTTGGGGTTGGCCAAGCGGTCTGATCTCTTTTGGGCTTTTCTGTATTGAGATATATGTGTATTAATAGATACAACATGGGATGAATAGAATGATCAAATGAATCATTTACTAATTGAAAGTTGTGAATAGGTGTGTATTTACATACATGGAACTGAGAAGACTCTCCACTCAAAACTGGGTTTGATATTCCACTGAGACTGGAAGAGTTCTTCTAGTGATGGACCTTCTGAATCTCCTTTAAAGGATGTACTTGTCAAATGAGGTGGGATCCCTTCCCCCCACAACCATACAAACTGCCTCCCAGAAGGGGGTATATACCCAAGTCAAAAGCCATTGGAATGGAATTAATATTTAGGCAAATAGATCCACTATAGAAGAGAGAAAATTTTACTAGTTTTTTCTTTTTAATTGGCTCATTGCTACTGGCACCGATTCTGATTCTCCCCATCTCCTTTCATCTATCTCCACTGAATAGTGATGGGTGTCCTTAGGCAGTTGTTGTGGTCAATTGAATAGATAAGCCCCCTTCCCCACAACCTTGCTGAGGGTCCCCTGACATTTTTGTGGGCTCACAGCTCACTCCTCGGCATGGCTATCTCACACATAGACACCTGAGGGTTTTGTGAGGAATAAGGAAGAAAGGGAATATTTGCTGAGAGAAGCTTAAAGGGACTTTTTTGCATTGCTAGGAGAAGGGGTGAGAGGAACCCCTTTGGGAATGGTGCAAAGCAGTTATGGTGAATTAAAATACCATAATGTCAGGGGGAGAAGGATGGAGCTGGGGAAAGATTTCAATTGCTGTTGTTTCTCTCTAATTTGACTCACTGATGTAGCCCTGGCACCTACAGCATGAGCCTGTACCCATGAAATCCATGGCATATATTTGTATCTGGGGTAGGATGCATTTGCTAGAGATCCTGCCAAAATCCAAAGCAATGAATGTTGTTCCATATAGAAGCACCAATAAGCATTTTCACCCTTCTGCTGTAGTTTAATCAGCTCCCTCCAGTTTTTAAGGAAATGGGGATTTCCATGAACACTTCCCAACAAATGACAGATTGATATATGCAATGTTTCCTCACTTTCTAGGTATTGATACAAGGTTCTTGTTGGTTTTTTCTCTCCCCTTTCCCTCTCCCACCCTCTATCCCCCACTTTATTGATTAGTTGCTGGAGTAAGAGAAGACCGAAGCCTTCCGATGTACTCAGTTGATGTGGAAAACAAGGAAAATGGTTCTGTTGGTGTCCAAAAGTAAGTGAGTAAGTGAGTGACTCCCAGATTTTGAGATCCACCTGTGCCAGCAGCGGAGAGGTGGTTGGGGTTTCCCATTTGGTGCCTCCTACAGTGTCCAAAAAAACACGTTGTGAATATATGTTGTGAAGCTGTCCAGGAATGACACAGTTGAAGGCGTATGGAGGTCAGGAGGGAGGGAGCCTTAGTTTTTATGAGATTGCTTGGTATCTCTCAAAGGTAGGACAGAAAAATAATCTGAAATTTCATCACCTGGCTATAGAAAATGAAGACCTGACATTAGATACTGTATACAGCGTTTTACTCAGCACTTTGAAAAATCCAGCCTACCTTTCCAGAAATGTTTCCCCTGACATTACCATCCTTCAGACTCTCTATGTTCCAGCCAAACTGGTCTGTTTCCTGTTCCTCATACAAGTCATTTCATCTCCTGCCTTTGCCCAAGTCATTTCCCCCTGCCTAGAATGCCCTTCCTCCTTACCTCTCTTCTTATAATCCCTCATTTCCTTCAAGGCTTAGCTCAAAATATTACCTCCCACACGAGCTCTTTCCTGATCCCCCAGCTCATAATGGCCCCTCCAAAATTCACGAAATCCTAATTATAAAGCTGGAAGGAATTTCAGAGGCACTTAATACAGCCCCCTCCTTTAACAGGTCACTGAGGACAGAAAAGTGGTCTGTTCAAGGCCACACAGGTGAGTGACAGAGATGGGATTTGGACCAGGTCCTTTGTCTATGTTTTGTATTCTCTTATGTGCACATGTTGTTTCCTTGACAACGTATGTAAGCTGTTTGAGGACAAGGACTATTTTTCTTGGTTGGGTTTTGTTTTGTTTTTCCACTTTACCTAGCACAGTGTCTGCTACTTAATAGGTACATAGTAAATGTCTGTTGGTGATTGATTGAAAGCAATTGTTATTTCTTGTCTCACATGTTAAATTCTTGTGTTTCTTGTATAAGATATATGTATGTATGTGTGTATATGTATGTATATATACATATATATATATATATTTTTAAAATCTATATGACTATGTTGCATAATATACTCAAAAAGCAAATCTCCCCCAAGATGGGGGGATTTGGAGTTTGCACTTATTGCTGCAGTTAACAAAACTGAATTATCTCCATTTAGAAATTAAACTGAAAATACAGTCCGGCTTCTGCTATACTGTCACCAGTAAGCTCCAGGAGGGTGGTCTTGATTTCATTTCTTTTCCCTGTGGATTCTGTTAAAACTTGCCCTTGAGTTAAAGCTTCAGAAATAAGTAATTAAATGTATTAGAAGCTGTGACTTCTAAATGAAGACATAGTGTGTGCCACGGATGTCTGCACAGAAGGCACATTTGACTCCACAGAGAAGTTATATAAAAATAAGCTTAATAAATGCTGTGTCTTTAGCATCCCATTCAGTTTATATATCAGTGCACTCCTCTCTCTCCCTCATACATACATAAAGAAACATATACACTCTCGAGAGTGAAACCTTTCCTTTTATTTCCTGAGAGCAGAGACAGAAAGTTTAGGGGGAGGAGAACCAACAGATACAATTTTGATTTTCTCTCTGGATCATGGTGATGAGTAATTTGAAGACTGAACATAATTGGAGGCTCACCAGTCATCCAAAAGGAAGAATTTGGCTGTGTCTTTTGGGAGCAACCAGGGGATCCTATCCCAAGAAGCCAAAATAGTATGATAGGCCCCTTTCAGGGCCAGACCTAAACTTTTAAAGGATCTTCCTAATCCATCCTAGCTGTAGGTACTCTCGTTGTCCAAGGCTCTGGAATATTTATCTTGACCCATCTGTTATTTCTGCCATCTCAAAAGATAAGAAAAAATTAAAGTCTAGCTGAAGTTATCAAGGAACTAGTTGCTTCCCCCTAAAATGAATCTTTCTAATCAAGCAGGGACCCTAAAGTTCTTCTCTAAACAACTATAGGACATAGTCCAATATAAACATCCTTGGTAATTCACGGTTTCCACAAACCAAAAATAAGTCACTGAATCCTCTCTGCTTCAGATGAAACTAAGGCTCGAAGGGTTCCAGAAATTGTCTAGTCCAACACATGACTGAAAGAGAATGACAAGTGATCATCCAGGCTGAACATTTCCATTCACCATTCTGGTTCTTCATTGACTTATCAATAATCTTCCTACAATGTGGAGCCTGGGACTAAAAACAATGGCCAGATAGGGACTGGCCAGAGCAGAGGCGAAGCAGGATTATCATCTATGTCAGAGTATTTTAGAGAGATCTAAAGGGAGGCTATCTACTCTGCTAAATTTACACCCAAGGAAACTGAGGCCAGAGAGACTTATCCAAAGTCATTCAGCTAGTTCTCATTGGAGGCAAGATTTGAATTCAGGTCCTCTGAGCTGTTCCACACTAGCTCCTGTTTTTTGGAATTTTTTGAGCTTGGTTCTAAAGTCTCTCTTTAGCCCCATTTAGTTAGGGGCAGGGCTGGGTGAAAGGACTGGGACTAGGATTTCACTGGTATAGGGAACTCTCAGCTGAGTGAAGTCCAGGTTGTGTCTGTTCTAGCACCTTATACTTTTAGGAAGCTGCCTGTAGCAGAGAGCAAACTCCACAGAAAACAGAGTAAGATGTCATTGGGGAAAGTTTGACAAGATAAAATCGCAGCGCTATCCCCATAATGTTAGTGTGTGATTTTCTAAGTCAGTAGGCAGCCCCCAGAGATCCCTTTCTATCCCCACTCACCTAAAACATTTCAGGGGTCCAGTGACGTGGTCAGGGTCACACAGACTTAGGTCTCAAAGTCAGAGCTGAATCCCATTCTTCCCTGCTGGCTTTCTGTCCCTTACGCCATGCTGCCTTTTATGGATAGCTAACTGCCAGAATGAGTTAGCCATCAATTGGATATCCATATGCCAAATGCACAGGGTGAATTTAAAAAGTGTGCGTTCTTGCTGGGCTGATGCTGAGAATTCACAGCTTGTCCGTAATTACAGGGAGATATGCAACCTCAGTCAGCATGTTCAAGATATAACCCATTTAGTAGCTATAAAACTCTGACCAGATGGGGGATGGAATTGGGAAGTGTGTTTCCCTGACCCATCCCGGAGTGGACCTGGCCCCAGGCCCGTCCTTCTGAGGTGGTAGCCTCTGGATTTTTAATTGTCTCTGGAAGGAAGAGAACAGCACTGAGGTCATACAGACTTTCTGTCGTGTCTCGGCTCATCTATCGAAATGACATTGCCATTGACAAGCCCATTTATGATTTGTAAAATGGCTTCTCTTCCCTAAACCGTGCAAGGTGGGTGGTACAAGCCATATTATCCCTGTTTCACAAATGTGTAAACAGATTCGGAGAATTGAAATCACTTGTCCATGGTTAGGAAGTACATCATTCTGAATTTAGTTCCCATGGCTATGAAACCAACATTGTAAGATATTTTCCTGATGGGGCCATTTCTACCATGAAAAAGAAAATCATACAAGGTCATGGATGTGTTACTAGCTTTCTACTTTTTAAGGTGAGAGGGTAGATCTGATGTCAGTGAGTAAAAGGGATCATCCGGAAGGCAACTAGATCTTTTGCCATAGTGAAGACAGGTTTCCTCTTTCTATCCATCCATCTATCTGTTTATCCATCCATCCGTCTATCCATTTGTTCATTCATTCTTGCCAAAGGACTACCAAGACTATAAAATGATTCCTCAAGATCAAGGAGTCTATGATTCTCTTCATCTACTTCTCTTGTAGATAAAGACCTAACTCTTGACTTTTACATGGAAGAATTATCGTATTTGCATACTAAGTGCCAGTGTCTCAACTCTTGGAAATTAGCAAGTTTTTTCCTGTCCTCAAAATTTAATCTACCTCCTCAACTTCTATCCATCCTAGTTTGTTTAGCTTGCTGAAACCACTGCAGAATAATATTTTTGTTAGCATGATAACCTTTCAAAGTTTTGTTGTTATTTAGTTGTTTCAGTTGTGTCTGACTCTCCCTGACCCCATTTGGAGGGTTTTTGTTGTTTTTTTTTGGCAAAGATGCTAGTGTGATTTGCCATTTCCTTTTCTACCTCTTTTTACAAATAAGAAAACTGAGGCAAGCAGAGTTAAGTCATTTGCCCAGGGACACACAGTTAGTAGGTGGGTGAGGCTGGATTTTAATTCAGTTCTCCAGGTCCATTACTCTATCCACTGTGTCACCTAGCTGCCTAATGCTTCAAATACTGTAACCATACTTGAAGACCATTTATCAGCCCTTCTTTCCCCATCTCTGTCTCTGGTTACCATCTCCAGTTCCTTGAACTAGTTTTCAGATGGCAGGATTTCTAGCCCTCCCACACTCCTGGCCATCTTCCTATGGACACACTCCAGATTGTCAATGGCCTTGGAACAGCAAGGCCACCAACATAACCCTTCTGTGGGACATCATACCTTCCTTAACGCAGACCCCAGATTGCTCAACTTATTGCCTTCTTCTGTGATTGTCTGTATGCCCACATAATCTTGATGTACCAATTAGCAAGAATGGGAGTAACTGTTGAACCCATCCTAAAATGATATGGATGATTAATTTAATACTGAACGTCCTGGGCTATAAACTCCAGCAAGTAGTTGCTTCATTTCCATGCATATGATAATCATGAGGAAGTATTCCTGAATTAATAATTTTAAATTTTTTGTGGTGGAGAGAGCCAGCTTCACAGGAATTAATTAGTCAACATGTATTTATTAAGTACCTACTATGTGCAGGACACTGGGGATTTTTAGGTACTCCAGTGGGATCTGTGAACTTAATGATTCAGAAGCTCCCTCCAGTCATGCACATCTATCCATCCATGGATACAGCCAAACAGACCTGACTTCCCTCAGGGACTTTTCCCTTATATCTTCCCATAACTTTGCCCCAAGTGTTCTACCCAAAAAGCTGGAGTCCTTCCTTGTTTACTCTTGACTTTGTGAGGATACTATTTAACCACTCTGCTATCTTCTTGTTCAATTCTCAGTCTAACTTGGTTACCATCTGCCCCTCTGTCCTCATTACAGAAAGTCACACTCTGCAAATCAGCCTTACAAATTCAGATTAAAACCTAAACAAGAGGCATTTTTTATCCACTTGCTCTTTTTACTATAGATCGTCAGGCCAAACTTCTGTAAGAGGTATACAGCTTTCTTCCCGAAGACTTTGTAATGTTCTAGAGCTTAATCTAATCAGGAAAATGTCAGCAACAAAAAGGAGCATCTGGAGGACCTTAATGTCCACAGAAAATAACTATATAGATACTTAACTTTCTGTTGGAGAGCTAGCATGTTCATCAATAAACATATGCAAATTATGTGTAAAGTAAATACAGAATATTTTTTTTTGAAGGTGGGAGGCACTAACAGCTGTGGCTCTCAGAAAAGCTTTCAAACAGAAAGTGGTTTCAAAATTGATCAAAGATACTATGACATAGAGATGAGAAGGGAGTTTATGGGGAATAGTCAGGATCTAGGCAGAGAGATAGGAGAAAGAAAGAATACTTACTGTATATGAGAAGTAAGAAGAGACTTCTGGAAAAGATGTCCTTTTTAATGAGACAGGCCACCCAGCATTCACATATTAACGTCAGCAAAATCATAAGGTTTATGACAGATCAAAAAAAAATGAAGAAATTCAATGAGAATTGTTTGACTTCCTGAAAACATTGATTTAAAAAAATTCTGGATGCTTTATTTAAAGAAATCATAAATTGCAATTGCTCACATCTCTTAGAACCAAGAGACAAAGTAAAGATTGAAAGATTCTTCACTCCCCTCCCAAAGAAAAGTCCAAGGAATATCATAGCCAAAATACAAAAGCCTTTTATCCAAATCCAAAGCCTTTTCATCAAAGTAAAAATAGTGTAAACATCCGGGGGGGAAATGGTTGAAGTACCAAGGAACCACTGTTAGTATTATATAAGCCCTGGCAGTGACAGTTATGAATGAGATCTTGGAATACCAAAAGACAAAATATATGGATATATAACCAAGAATAACTTAACCTGCAAAACCAAGTATAATCTTATAAGAAGAAAAAGAGGATCTGTAATAGAATAGAGGGTTTTATGCATTCCTGATTGGGAGAAAAAAAAAAAAAACAGCTGAGTAGAAGTCCAAAGAAACCTTGGAAGGTAAATTTATTTGAACAATTGGAAGGAACTAGATGATGATTCTAATTCTAATAGAGGCAGAAGCACCAAGTGTTTGTTCACTACTACCTTAAGGTACCAAGGGAGATGTATGAAAATAACAGAAGGCTTGGGGATGGCTGGTTCAAAGAGAGATAGAGAAGGAGCAAGAATGGAACTTGCTGTTTCTCATATTTGAAGTAGGTGAGAAGAAGAGTATATAGATATGAAGGGCAGTGTTAGGGGAGAGTGGGCATTAATAAGCCAAACCACACTTTTTTCTGAATTGGACAAAGGAATATAGAACACACAGAGAGAGACAGACAGAGGTTTGATAGAGTTGTCTCCCCCAATTAACTAAGTTCCTTGAGGGCAGGGACTACCTTTTGTCTCACATTATAGGCACAATAAATAAATAAAGGCATAAATAAATTTATGCATTGACTGAATAAATGGCTGGGAATGAAGTATAGGTGAGATGTCAGGGAGAAGGGTTAAAAGGAAAGACAAAACCAGAATGAAACAGTCATAAGCAAAAGAGACTTTCTAATCCTGGAAGACTAAAGAGTGCGCGAGGGATGAGGGAATGTTTTAGATTGGCTCTTCAGACAGTTGGGGAATGGCTTATGAACATGGAATTCATGGGGCTGTAAGAAATTTCAGATTGGAGATTGTTTCAGAGAATCTTGGATAGTGTGAGCTAACCCAGAGTGAAGTGAGCACAGCCCAAAGCTGCGAAGTCCTCTCCATGTAATGATCAACCGCATCCACAGAGGCCATGTTTAGCAGATGGTCAGATAGAGAGGGACAGTAAGATCATGAAATCCCGAAGAGACAGAATCCAAAAGAAGAAAAAAAGCAGTGGTTTCAGATACTCTGGCAAGGTCAAGAAGGTTGGAGATCGGCCAAAGAATTTCAGGTTTATTTAGGAGATTAGTGGTAACTTGGGACAGAGCAGTTTCATGTAAGTGATGAAGTTGCAAGGCAGACTAAGAAGTGATAAAAGAGGGAATGGAAGTAAAAAGTATAGACTCGGACCCAGCTGCTAGACACATTTTGCTACTTTCTTGGACTTTATCGTGGTCTCCAAAAACTCCTTGTCCTACTAGATCCCATCAGCTCTCAGCCTCACACTTCTCCCTGCCTCCTTCTGATTAGAGAGGCAGACTTTGGGGAGCTCCGGAAGGGGTCCCAGGCTCGGCTCGCCATTCCCCAACCAGCTGCACTCTTCAAGCCAGGTACCCTCCTCAGATAGATTTTTACGTCTCATGTTCGCTCATCAGATTCTAAGTATCTTGAGAACAGGGACTAACTCTTACCTTAAGAATCCCAGCACATAGTCAGTATTTATTGTATGACTGGTTGACGCTACTATGGGACCCTTGTACAGTCACATAATCATTCTCCAATGCTGGGACATAAATAGGACTTAAATTGCTGTTGGTTGGTAGAGGGAACTTCTTCACCAGGAGTTCCCTAGACCAGTGAAATCACAGGTCCAATCATTTGTGTGTACAGATGTACATAAAATATGTATAGTACATATAATATGTACATTCGGGTTAATTAGAAGTGAATTACATTCTAGACAGTAATTTTCATGCTTATTTAAGATTTTATTAGATTTCAGGCATTTTATGTGTTTGTCCATCTGTGTGTGTGTTTATGTGAGCAAAACAAATCATGGCCATTCATAGTTTTGGATATAGAAGACACTGTAGAGATTATCTGGTCCAGCCCTTTCAATTTACAGATGAGGAAACTCAAAGATCTTAAAAGAAAATTCTGGGGTCACAGAGTAAGTGACAGAGTTGGATTTGGATTTCAGGTCTTCCCTTTCCAAACCTAGTAGTTTGTCACTGTGTATTTACTTTGTTTAGTTTTTTCATCTTACGTGGTTGAGTTTCTTTTCCTTTTTCTAATCCCCGCCCTGCTCCAAAAGGACACAGAAGAAGAATTTAGGTGACTCCTCCTCATGAAGGGTCAGAATAAAGTATGTTCCTTGAGATCACATTAGTAGACCACACCCTTGTGGGCCAGCCCTGGGATTTGGAAAACCCAAGTTGAAATCCAACCCCAGACACGTACTAGCCTTGTGAAGCTGAGCAAGTCACTTAACCCTCTCCCTGCTTCCTTTTCTGCAAAATGGAGATAATAATAGCCCCTACCTCCCAGAATTGTGGTGAGGATCAAATGAGATATTTGTAAAGTGCTTTGCAAACCTTAAAGCACTATATAAAGACTAGCTCCTTTTAATGTTATTATTATTATTATACTTATATATTATATTATTATTATATATTATAATAATATTATTATTATAAACCCTCCCCACACACATTCACACACTTTAGCTACTGTTGGAAGATAGAAAGTTCACAATTGCATTATTCTCCATTGGCTTTGAAAATAGACTTTCCCACTCTAGTATTAGTGACTTATAACAATATCTCTCGGCTTCCTGATTCCCTTCTGCTTCATCATGTGTCAAAAGCAAGATTTTTCCCTCTTTTTTGAAATGTTACTGGCATGTTTTTTTTTGTTCTTTTGTTTTTTTTGGTGATAAGACAAAAGGTGCAAATTGCAGCCTCCTTCCCACATTCTTATTCTGGATAAATTATAGCTTCGCCTTCCCCTAAATCTCCCCTGGAGGAGCTGCTCAGTTAGCGGAAACCTTGCCCTTGGGGTTTCAGAAATAGCCCGCAGCCTATACTCAGCTTGTCCTTCCACTGTCCCAGGCCCCCACGGGCCAGCCTGCCTGCTCTCGCCTTCATACGTGTTCTTTATGATTTTTTTTTGTTGTTTTGCCGCTGCTTCTCCTGAGTAAGTCATCCCTCAGCCCACTGCCACCCACCACGAGTTTTTCCATTGCCTTTTAAATCACTTGTGATTTTGTTTTTCTCCAAGTTCACCGTGTTCCATCCCTGGCAGCCACCCAGCCTCATCGGGGAAGAATATTGATGTTACAGAGATAAGCTCTGGGGGCCGCGAGCCCTCTGAAAACGCCAGATGTGACGCAGCCTGAGGGCCTCCTCCCGTCCGGTTCTGGAGACAACTCACTGTCCGTTTGCGACGCCGGTTATATAGGGTGTCCCAAAAGTCTTAGTGCGGTTTTAAGATATTCAAGCCTAAAACTGGACCAAGGCTTTTGGGCCAACCTGTATGCTGACATTGTAGTAACTGCAGAGAGCCAACTCGCGGTCCGTCGGGAATGATTCTATACGGGGTGTCCCAGAAGTCTTCGTGCGGTGTTACCATATCGGAGCCTAAAACTGCACAAAGACTTTTGGGACAACTTATATGTTTCCACGGCACTAACTGCGAGAACCCTCTTCAGCTCCATCCGGCTTGTTTTCCATTTGTGTCCCCTACGCATTGTACTGACTATGGAGACTCGTGAGTGCGACCTGTAGCGGAATATGGGGAGTGGGTGTGGGGAGGATGGAGTTTGAGTTCACCATCCACAATGGCAAATAAAATTTTAAAAAAAGCACGCTGTGTACCGGCCGACCCTCCCAGCTCCCCACTTCCCACCAAAAGCGTCTGTTTTTTGGTTTCCTTTGGGTTGGGTTTTTCCCCTCTTGGTGTTTTGATCCCCAGTGAGGATTCACACCCGGCCTGCAGCTTAGGGCAGGGGTCCTGGGCCCGCGGGCCAGATGCGGCAGCTGAGGACGATGATCCCCCTCACCCAGGGCTATGAAGTTTCTTTATTTAAAGGCCCACAAAACAAAGTTTTTGTTTTTACTATAGTCCGGCCCTCCAACAGTCTGAGGGACAGTGAACTGGCCCCCTATTTAAAAAGTTTGAGGACCCCTGGAGGGTCTTGGAGAGTTTCCCAGACTGAGGAGAGAACCCCCGCCCTGCCCAGAGCCTCACAGCCAATGTGTGCCGGAGGGGGAGGACTTGCATCCGGAGCCTCCTGCTCCCTGCGCACCAGAGTGCTCCTCAGGCCAAACCGCTAGGTTCAGGTGTATGTGTACGTGTAGACGTTTCTGGGTGAAATAAGAAAATAGGAAAGAGATGCAGACATCTATATATAAGGGGGGAAATGACAAGAACAGTTAGGTTATGAATAACAGCAGCAATCAAGCCCATGACTTCTTAATGACTTTTTAAAATTCGTGTTTTAAAATACTTCTCAGTGGTTCTGATGAGATGTTCCCAAATGATCTGGCTACTTTTTCTGTTTATCTTAACAAACGATGATTAACAGCTCTAAGTATTTCTTTCTGTATGTATCTATTGATATCTGTATGCTCACATATATATATATATATATATACATGTATACACTCACGTATTGGGTGCTATGAGGGTCAAATAGAATAATATGTATGTTATACATGCTTCTGAAATATACATATACATATACACCTCTGAGATATAGATGTATACACATGTATATGTATGTATATATATATCTTCTCTTTTCTCTCTCCCCGCCTCCAGGTTCAGAAAAGAATGACTGTAGCAATTTACCACTAATTTAATAGCAAACTTGAAGGAGACTACATTTATGTATCTATGTACATAAATACACACGGATTTCTTTGTATCTATATATATGTGTGCACACACATATTTTAAGCATCCGTTTTAGTCATGTCTGACAGTCAGTCCTGGCAAAGATGCTGGAGTGGTTTGCCATTTCCTTCTCCAGCTCATTTTACAGATGGGGAAATTGAGGCACAGGGTTTAAGTGACTTTCCCGAGTCCGTGGTCAGAGTTGAGCTCAGGAAGAGAAGTCTTCCTGACTCCAGGCTGGGTGCTCCGTCCACACATGCACATAGGGGACTACATCTGCCCCCATGCACATGCACCCGCCTGGAGGCCCATGTCGGGATGCAGCCTGTTAGAGTGCAGCCCACAGGGCTTGGCTTTGATTTACGAACTAGGGATCTTGAGCAAGCCCCTTAAGTTCTGAGGGTTCAGAAGCTCCAAGGACCAGCGAGAGTTTGCGTCGATGGAGGGAGTTTTTCCACAATAACAGTAATCAAAGCTAGCATTTAGAAGGCTTTTTAAGGTATCTAAAGCACTTAAATAAGACCTAATTTCATCCTCACAACAACCCTGGGAGGAAGCTACTGTTATTTCCATTTTAGAGATGAGGAAACTGAGACAAGCAGGTGAGGAGACTTCACATGGCTGGTGAGCTTTTCCTGACTCCAGGCTGGATGCCCTAGCTAGCTGTTGTGGCGAAGGGCTAAAGGTATGGCCACGATAAAAAGGGGCGCCCACAGAATGCCCCTGGAGAGGTCCCACGGCCTCCGCTGGCTGCTGGGCTGGGCCCCAGACTGGACGTGTGTCTCTGGGGAGGCTGGTTTTTCCCTCCCTGTTAAGAGGTTTCACTGAGGAATCAATGGTAATCAGCCTGCTATCCCCCACAGTCTGGAGCTGTGGGGAAATCATCTGCCCCCTCCTTTGGTCAGGATGCGGGACCTAGGGGAGCCCATCTCTGCCTTCAGCATTCGCTGCAAGTCAGAATGCAGTAGATCCTCAAACAAGGCCTTTTGCATCATCTTAGAGGGTGTTCGTGTGTCATAATGTCCTGTATAATGCATGTCTATTAAACGTGTTAAAGCCCCAGGGAGCCCGGTGATTGTGGAGTGGGGAGCAGGGCCAGTCATTTCAGAAGCTCACACTGCCTTGTGGAGATGAGAGCATCGAGGGAATCTTCTCCCTTTTGTCCTTCGGTCCTGGAGCCATTTCCTATCTGCAAACAAGATGACCTGGGTTGGCTACTGGAGTTTGGATTTTCCTGCCATAGAAACCCCAACCCCCTGGAAGTTCACACCCACTCTGGACTTCGCACAGTGGAACCCTCCTTTCCCCATTGCTTTCCCTGCCTCAAGAGA
Source organism: Sarcophilus harrisii (assembly GCF_902635505.1). Classification (NCBI taxonomy): domain Eukaryota; kingdom Metazoa; phylum Chordata; class Mammalia; order Dasyuromorphia; family Dasyuridae; genus Sarcophilus; species Sarcophilus harrisii. Next base: position 41,458,573 of record NC_045429.1, on the reverse strand, counting down.
CCCTTGGATGGTGCAATGGTTAGATGCTGGGCCCAGAGTCAAGGAGATTCAAATTCAAATTTAGCTGAAGACATGAGCTGTGTGACTGAGTAACTGTTTGCCTGTAAAATGGGGATAACTAACCTATCTCACAAGGTTGTTGTGAGGGTCAGTTAGATGGGAAGTAGTTAGCCCAGAGCCTGGTGCATGTTCTGTGTAGAACTTCTCCCCTCTTCCCCTCCAGAACCTCCATTTTAAGCAGGACCCAGGCCAGCCACATCTTCATTCACTTTAGGCTGTCCTCCTGACACTCTGGACCTTCTCTACCATGCCATAGAAATCCTCCACAACTTCCCACACTGGAAGAACTATGTTCCTGAGCTGGGGACCTTCATCAGTTTCCCCCAACCCTCACTGCAACTTTCCATACTGGAAGAACCATATTCCTGGGCTGGGGACCTTTATCCCTTCCCCCCTTTCCCATCTTCTTTTTATATATTGTATTCCCCAATTAGAATGCAAGCTCAGGACAGAAGCTATCACTTTCTGCTTGTTTTTGTATTCCCAGCTCTTAGTCTTTAGCTCCCTATGAAGAGAAAAAGAAAAGCAGTTTATCAGAACTAGCTAAAACCTCACCATTCTTGTAGCATATGCACTATTCCCTACACTCAGTTTCCCACCCCTGCAAGAAGATGAGGTTTATTTTCTCAGTTCTTCTCGGAGGTGAAGCTTCATGATCATAATTATAGAGTATTCAGTTTCTTAAAAACATAGCAAGTTAAATACATATCATGTAGGTGTGTGAAAATTTGCATCAGAAACTTTGGCGATATGTTGTCTTAACTGTACAGATTTTAGCTCTGAACATTTGCTGGAAAACTTTCTACTGATGTGCAAACGCTACCTCTCCCATCGAATTGCCTCTGCCCATCTTGGTAACTTAAATGTTAACAGATTGTGATATTTATTATCTTGATTTATCAGATAGTATACCCACCATCTTATTGTCATTGCACAGGTTCTCAGAACAAGTACAAAGTTTAAAAGAGTAAAATCCATATTATCAGCTGAAAGCAAAGTAATATATTCGAAACATGAAAGCAATTAGGAAAAAATTGTATGTAGCTCTTTCATTATATATAGACTTCAATACTATTTATATTATCTGGACCTTTTCTACAATGCCATACAAATCCACAAATTCATTGCAACCCCTCTGCAACTTCCCACACACACTAAAAGAACCATGTTCCTGAGCTAGGGATCTTCATCCCTTTCAGTATATGTAGACTTCTATACCATTTATCCTTTATACACTAATAAGCCCAAAGTATTTAAATATTATTTAAGGATAGTCCAAAGAACACCTATTTTAATCATCTCTTTTCCCATAAAAGAAAAGTCAGATTGGATTCAGAGCAATACCTGAACCTCCCTAAAGCCAAGCCAAATCCAGCCCACTGTGATTAGAAAATGGGAAAAATTTCTAATCTTTTTTTCTTGGGAAGTCCCCAGTGTCTGCAAAGCACTCCCAGGTAGTCTTCGGACTGCTTTCCCATAGTATTAATATTTATCATTTTGTTTTAGAGCATGTCTTAGTATTTTCTTGCCCTGATCAATAAAATCCTTGATGGATTTTCTTTTCTAGTAGCATTATTCCTCCCACTAATTGGGGGGGAATTTTATTAGCAGTGGGCAGATGAAAGACAGGTGACCAGCAAGATCCTTTGTCCTAAGGCAAAGGGGTCATTGGGAAGACTGAGTGGAGCAATCACCGTAACTAAGACTGAGGCTGATTTTGATTCTTGGATTGATCAAACAGTGCAATGCAATTTCAGAGAGGATTTTAAAAAGATGTCCCCTGTTTTCCCAATGGGGCTTCCATATGTTATGTCTTCATTCACATCAGCTAAGTCATTTAATTCTGTACTTTACAAATCATTCCATTGCACAATGTTTCTAATTTTCTTGTTACAAAGGACATAATAGCTGTCTTCAAGTATCTGATGGGCTATAATGTGAAAGAGGGGGAAGATTTATTCTGTTTGGCCCCACTGGGAATTTCCTCACTGGGAGTTCCCTAGAAATGATGGGTCTGGAATAAACAACAAATGTACATCTTAGAGTATAATGTGATCTTGGTTTGAAGGAGCAATGGGTAGGTATTAAAAAGAACATTTGGGCTCAATTTGAATAAAAATGTGTAGTAATTCACGGCATCCAAAATGACAGCTGACTTACCTCTTCATGAAAAGTTGTCAAAGGGTACCTGTTGAGTCTTATTCATGGATGGTCTCCATGGGTCCTTGGATGAGATGGGTCTTCTAGTTCCTTGCTAAATCTGAGATTCTCTGATTCTCTTATCTACTTTATCCTTTGCCCCTAAATGGGGGTTTCACATGAAACCTGTCCTTCAGAGGCAGCATGGCCACGTAAATAAAGTCAGGAAGATCTAAGTACAAATCTGACACTTGTGGAACGATCCTGGGTAGGCCATAATCTCCCAAGCTTCCATGTCCTCATCTGTCCAATGGAAACAACTTGTGATGATCAAACGACCGACTGAAATGAATGTATGAGATCAATAAAGCATTTATTAAGCACTTATGGGGTGCAAAGCTAAGGGCTGGGGACACAATAAAAACTACAATAATTTTTGCCCTCAAGGAGCAGGAAATCTTACCTGTGAAAGATAATCTATGTAAACCTTATTGTAAACTTTTAAAAAAGTGCTTTATAAATGTTAGCTATGTTTAAAAATGATTGTTATTCCTCTGCATAAGTGCAAAATGATTTAGTGTTTTTCCTAAAGTTCTTCATTTAAAAAAAAAAGTTTTATTGATGCCTTTTGTCTCTATATCCTGTCATTTCTGAACTGGAGGGGAACTTCATCTTCCCTCTAAGTTGAACACTCAGTGATAATAAAAATTAAGCTCAGACATCAATGTAGTGATGATGTATCCAACATTTTGTCCTTAGTTGGCTCCTACAAGTTGTTGTGGAGAGGGAAAGAGTTTCACGATCTGATTTACTGAACTAAAGACTTTTTTGGGTATTTGGCAATGCTGCATAACTCTCCTGAAGTCCTCTGAAAGTTCATTGGGACTGGAGGTGCCTTGGACTGAGAGTATCAAAAACTGTGACTGGGAATCTGAAAATTACAAGATGGGAAGACGGGGTTTAGGCCATATTTTATGGGCCTATCAGGGGTGGGATGAGCAGAGCATGGAGAGACTCCTCACTTGGCAATTGGGGGACACATTTTCCAGGAAGCTATAGCCCCTAACAAAGGGCATACCAGTCAGAGGGGCTGCTGGCTAGAAGGAAGAGTAAGTATTACTGTCCATGCTTAGCCCAGCACTGAGATTTTTCTCTATCGGGGTGCTGTAGTGCAGGAGAAAGCATGGCATCGTGGAGAAACACAGTGGAGACCAGAGAGTTGGAGTGGAGTACCCTTGGTAATGGACCCTGTACAGTCTATTTCCCTCTGGGCCCTCGATTTCCTTCTGTGTCACTGGTGGATTGAACTTGAGCTTGAAAGGGATTTTCTGTGAATCAGTGAAGAAGCCATCTGTGCTGTGAGGAGCAGGGGGGGGGGGGGGGGGGGGGGGGGGGAGTTTTCAAAGCCCACAGGAGAGACAGAAACTTGGAAGTGCATGTCAGGTTTAAAGTGCAACCTAACGACTTGTGGATGGCTTTTTCCCGGCGGCCGTCTGTTCTTTTGAGGTTGGGGTAGACAGGGTGTGACGTAAGGTGTAATACCTGTCAGGTGGGAACCAGTAGTGTTGGACTTGGAGAAGGCCTGATGCGGCCCACCTCTACAGAAACCTCTCACTTTGCTCATTTGTAAAATGGAGGGGGCTAGACACTAGGACCTTCAAAGGTCCCTTTCAGTGCCAAATCTATCCCCCTTTGACCTTGAAACTAGCATTACTAACAGGACTATCATTTAAATGCATTGATGGATAGATGGGGTATATGCTTTGTTTTTTGAGACTGAGTCTCCCTAACTAAGCCAGGCTGGAAGTACAGAGGCCATTCCTGAAAGTAAGTTTCAATCTAATCTGTTTTCCTAAGCTGGGCCCATCTTGTTGCCGTACTTCCTCTGGCTTACTCCATCTCAGAACTTCCAACGCTGGCTCAGGGACTACCAGCTTGGGTCCCTGTACCATTTACATTTGTACACCCAAACGCAAAAGAATACGCTGATATCCATAGCTCCTGCAAACAAAAAGTTCCTCTCATTCTCGTTCATGAAAGATGTCTTCATTTCTGAAATGTCTTTGAGTCAGAACTGACCAAGTTTTATACTTGACTCTCTGAGATTCCAACCTCATCTAATATATTTTTTCCATCCAAACTTCTGCTCTCTAGCATAAAGGATCTCCATAGCTTTAAAGAATCCTTCTTTATTACCCTGAGCATATACCTGACTGTAGGTGGACATTGGGATTTTTAAAAAATCATCCATAAAGTGTCAGCATCTGGGAATTTTGTGTCCATATTGCTACATAAACTATAAGGGAGCATGTTGGAGGCGTGGAGGTTACATTTATATATATATATATATATATATATATATATATTTTGGCATTTGCTCTGGTAGGTAGAATTAGCATCATATATATATATATTATATATATATATACATACACACACACATATATATACACACATACATATATCTATACATAAAAGTAAAAGCGTTTGGGCATTTGCTCTGGTAGGAGAATTAGTGTCATATATATAAAATCTTTCTTATCTTAAAAAAAATTCCATTTTCATAACTGAAAATGAAAACTGCCTGTCCAGTCAAAAATAGCCTAATTAGAGTAAGGAATTCCAATGACAGGATATGCAGCTAACTTCCTTGGTGGTCTTGCTTCCTGTGTCAGAATGAAGTGGTCTGCTCTAGTGACCACTTAAAGGAAATCTCCATTCAAACAACTGGGGCCCTGCATGAAAATCCATCAGCTGTCAGGTGATCCCCAGACTGACTCTCCACCAGTGTTGTGCAATATGTCACCCTCCACCATTGATCATAGAACTTTTTCACCCTAGTAAACAGCAGTATCTTTTCCTACAGTTAATAGTGTTATGCTAAAATTACATCTTTTTTCAAAATGTCAGTTGATTTGTGACAGCAGAAGTGAGGTATGTTGCTGGGATTTCAATGAATGAATAAACAGATGCATGAATGAAGAAGCATTTATTAAATGCTTCATATTTGTCAAACACTATGCCTGGTGCTGGGATATAAATAGAATAATCAAGACAGTTATTGCTTTCAAGGAATTCCATACTCTAACTGAGGGTGACAACATGTAAAATAGAATACAGTTGCAAGGTAAATGGGAAGGCCCCAAAGTCCTCAGTTATCTGGAAGAACTGCTGCTGATTTTGTTGATTTAGAAAGGACCATTATACATTTCTGCTTATTTGAAATTCTGCTCTAAAACAGACTGATATAGAAGACTTGAAGATAAGATGCCAATTAGAATATGATAGAAAAGCTGAGAATATCCAGAAATCTGATAGTGTTTGAAGGATGGGGCCTTCCCCAGGTGGGATTCAGTCTTTTTCATCATGTCAGGGTCAACCATTAATTTTCCCAAGACTGATGAAATAAATAGAATCTAAATGCTACGTTGAGAGTCCTTGATTCTCCTTTTTCCCTCTTGTATCCACATATTAGGCCAGTTAATTGCTCCTTAGCAAAAAAAGTGGGGGGGGGGCTCAGAAAGAAAGCAAATGATGGCTAGGGTCATCTAACTGCTTCCTTTTAGACATGTCTCCTGTTGAGACAGGACGCTAATTTTTAAACTCTTGAGGAAGGGTTATTGTGACATTCCAGGGCAATGAGTTGGTCAACATGAGCTTATGATAAATTATTAGGATGAAAACAGATCAAAGTGATACTTTTCTGATAATAAAAACTTTTTTTGGTATTTTTTGGAATTATTTTACAAAGGGCGAAGCATTGTGGATAGGGAACTAATTTTGGAGTGAAGAGGACCTTGTTCAATACTCAACTCTGACACATTAGTTCTATGACCTTGGTCAAATCAAATGGCAGAAAGTTGTTTCTCCTCATTGGTAGAAGAAACTGACATATTTTAAGTTCTTTATAATAATTAAATCACAAATCTTAACCTCTCCAACTCCCTCCTTGCTGCTAAAAAAATTGTAATTATACCATCTAAAACATCTTCAAGTCTTTATGCAAAGATGACCCTTTGACAAGAACAGTATAGAAGAAATATCTGGGAAAGGAGGTTGTTATCATCCATCGATGGCTTTCATTTCTTTAAGCCACCTTTTTTCTCTTTGAGTATTATCTGGTTTGCAATTAGTGAAATCAGGTTGAGGGTAACCAGTCTGTGAGTTAAGGGAATGTCTGCCTCAAGAACATGAAGAGAAATAGGCAGATGAGAAGAAATGGTTCCAAAGGCCATGAAAGCAGCCAGAGGAGGTATTGTGGAGCACTTAGTGCTTGGTCAGGCACTGAAGGGACCAAGGTCAACGCGACATCTCAGGCCATCACTGACCTAATGGTCCGGCCACTGGGCTTCAGTGACCCTGGAAGAGAGAGAGAGGTGGACAACTTTGTACAATTCTGTTTTATTTAACAAGATCAAGTGGAGATATCACCCTGTGATGTAACTGGCCCTTTTTGAAAATGGAGGATGAAGAACAGTCTAGAGAGAGAGAGAGAGACAGATGGACCATAGACGGTCAAGGTGAGGGGACGTTCAGAGGTCATAGAATCTGACCCACTCATTTTATGGATGAAGAAGTTGAGATTCAGTCAAGTAATGAGCATTTATTAAGCACCAACTGTGGGTCAGCTATTAGGTTGAGAGATTTGCTGAGGATCACAGAACTAGTATGGACCAAAGGCAGGATTTATTATGGATTGTCTTCTTGCCCCAGATGATAACTTTCCTGAAGCAAATGTATGACTGAGAGATTGCTTCTCTAAAGTAAAACAGTTCAAAAATAAACAGCTCTTCCCTGCTGGATAAAACTTGTGACAGCATATTCTGTGTTGTCATTTGTGCGAATTCTCTCTCTCCCCATAATTATGAATGTAAAAGCATTATGAGAATTGACTCACAAATGGGTGGTTTGTGTTATAGTTAATTATTTCCTATTTATCCAGCTTATGGCTTGGATAAACATATTTGTCTCCCCATTATACTGTGAGTTTCTGGGAGGCAGGAACTACCTTTTGCCTTTGGTATTCCCACTTAGTACAGTCCCTGACATATACACAAGCCTGCACATAGTTGGCCCAGACATAAGATGAGAAGAAGCAGCACTGGGATTCGGCAGCCCCCCGGGTATCTGAGCAGTAGGTGCTTAATAAGTGCACACTGACTTAATAATGGTTTGGCTCTGGAGTTAAAGACCTGACCTCATAGACCCACCTTTACTACTTACTCCCTGTGTGATCTTGAACGAGTCAGCTGAACTTTGTGGTACTCAGATTTCTCATATATAAAATGAGGTCCTTAGATTCAATAGTCTCTGAGGTTGCTTCTGGCTATAAAACCATGGTCCTGGTTGAAACCCTTTCAAGGTTGCCACACATTCCGCATCACCTTTCTTGACTTAAATGGTGCTTTCCCTGAGCTCTCAGCTGGTTTGAACATTTTCAATATAATAGCATTTATTAAGTGGCTGCTGCATACAAAAGCTTTTGTAAGAGGTGCCAGGAATTTAAAAAAAGAGAAAAGAAACCCTGAATGGGTTTATATTTGGTATAGCAGCATTTTAACAAATAAGTAAAATACAAGATTAGGGACAAAAGTGCAAGTAGACCACATATGGTAGCAATGTCTGACAGAGAGAACAGGATGGGGACAAGAGCTGAGCCTCGATGAAAAATAAGGATTCTGAGAGGTGGAGACTCTAATCTAGGTATAAGCAATGTCTTGCTCCAGGACTGGGTTAAAGGAGATAGAATGTCAAACTTGAGGAACAGCTGGTTGTCCGTTTTGTCTGGGATGTGGCAGCATCCCAGCAAGGAGCCTGCTACGATATAAGCCTAGACAGGCCCCTTGGAGCCAGACAGCCAGACGGTGGAAGCCCTTACATGCTTGGCTCCCCTTCCCATTTGTCATATTCTAATTTATGTTTATTTTAATTTTTTGTGTCCATGCTTGTCCCCTCTTAGGCTGTAAGCTACCGCTCTCCCTCCCACCCCGATTCTTTTTCTTTGTCATATTCCCAACACTTAAGAGGTACTTCACATGTATATATTATAAAGCCAATAAATGCTGGCCAAATTGAATTGAGTATCAAATGAATTTGCACATGTACAAAGTCATCCCAATTTAATTCCCAATCAAATACTTTATGCTTCTTGACATTTTTTAACTTTTCAAAAAATCTGCACAGGGAGTCTCTCGTTTTATTGGGGCAAGACGAGTGACCGACATGTACCATGTACAAGAGCAGCAAAATGTTAAGGGTGAATTTCCAGCTCCAGAACGTGGCCTGCCAAGTACCTGGAGACACTGATGTATTTAAAGAGGCGTAAAACCAAAGACATGAGTGTGGCTCTAAATGTCAGCTTTTAAAGAAACTCAGGTTGGGTTATTTTATTGACAAAGTGCAAGCTGTATCAGGGCAGTTAAGTTTAGACCGCTCTCTCCAAATACCAGGTCTTGACTTCCCGGCTTTTTCTTTCTTCCCCTCCTGGAAAGTCTTTTGTAGATTTGATTGCTTAAGACTATGGCTCAAACTACCTCAGAGGCTAGCCTGGCCTGCAAACACCAACGGTTGGGTTAGCCCCCTGCCCTTTATTTTTTTCTTGTTAGTTCCCCCACCTCCATCCCGAAGTTACCTCCCTTTTCAGTCAACTTCAGTGGCTCCATTACTTCCAGTTAGTTTTTTTTTTTTTTTTTTTTTTTTTTTTTAACATAGTCCCTTTCTACCTGTCTAATCTTCTTACACCTTATTCTCCTCCACAGTGGTAAGATTCAGTGACAGGTGAGACAACAGGTCACTCCATCACCTAATCACCTTCCTCAAGCTTTTCCCCCGGCTGTCCTTTTTCTGAAATGTTCTTTATCCACTTCTCTGCTTCCTTGCTTTCCTCACTTCCAAATCCCAGATAAAATTTTAGAATTTCCTCAGGAAACCTTTCCATTTTCCCCCTAAATGCTTGTGTTTGCTATCTGGGGTTATCTCCCATTTATCCCGTATATATTGTACACACATAGTCCTTTGCACATTGTCTCCCCCATTAGAGTGTGAACTTTTTGAGGGCAGTCGCTTTGTATTCCCCAGTAATTAGCACTGGGCCTGACTTGTTGTAAGCACTTAACACTTATTGACATCACTTGGTACTGATTAATTTGGGCATTAATTGTTGGCAGGCTATCTTAAGCTTGGGGAGACCAATGCATATTTTAGGCTTGTTTCTAAAACGTTGGGTCTCACAGATTGTTTTGAATATGGCCAAAGCAGAAATTTGTTTTGACTATGTGTATTTTTTATGTGGGATTCCTTTTTTTCTTTTTCCAGTGGTGAAGAAAGGAAGACAAAATTGAGGAAGAAGGGGAGAAAATAAATTTTTGATCATTTGAAAAATAGTTAATTTTTAAAATAGATGAATAAAACATTGTCTCCTCCGGGTACATTCCATTGAAGCCGTATGATATGCTGGAAATTAAGTTACCAAAGAACGTAGATTCAAATCTTAGTATTCCCTTTATGTAAGTGGGAAAATTTTTCCCTTATTGAAATTCACCTTCTTCATCGATAAGGTAGAAATTAGAGCAGATGACATTTAAAGTCTCTTCCAACTTTCAGTCTATAATCTTTTGATCACTATATGTAAGAAAATATCCCAGAGTCATTGCTACTCTAAAAACATTTATTGAGATCTTTTGTTTTTTACATTGCCTACATTTCTCCCTGCCACCTTCTTCCTCCTCCCCTCTTCCAGAGAGCATTACACATACATTGCCACTCACCAACAAATAGCCAAGGTAAAATTTTGTCTTCTGAAAACTGCTGCCAGGTAATTTGACATAGGCTCCATTTATCTGGTGCTCCGCCCTCTGTAGACACTTAGGAAACATTCTACTCTTTATACCCCAGGAGATTAAGAATGCCTTCCTTTATCCATTTCAGAGAGAGCAATGAGGAAAATTATTTATTTTATCTGTCTATATTTTATATTCCCAAATGATAAATAAGCTTCTTTAGTGCAGGAATTATCATTTTTGACTGTATTCCTAGAATTTAGGGGCCTGATATCTACTAGGTTCTTTATCAAAAAATAGAACAAAGCAAAAAAAAAACAAAAAAAAAAACCCTTTTAAAGATTTATTTTGTATTTTTAATATTAAAAAATTCTCCAAATTCTATCCCATCCCCTTTCCTACCCACTGAGATGGCAAGCACCATGATAGCAATTATACATGTGGAATCATGCAAAACATATTTCTATATTTGCTATATCACACATACATAAACCCAAGAAAAAAGAAGATAATTATACTTCCATTTCCATTCAGAGTTTGTTGGTTCTTTCTCTTTCTAGTTGGTTCTCTCTTTCTCAGGTTATCTGAACCTAGCAGATAACATTCTTTCATCATGAGTCCTTTGAAAGAGCCTTGGAACATTGTATTGATCAGAATAGCCAAGTCTTTCACAGTTGATCATCATCACAAAATTGCTGTGACTATGCACAATGAACTCTTGGTTCTTCTCACTTCATTCTGCATCAGTCCATATAGGCATTGCCAGTTTTTTTTCTGAATCCATTTCCCTGCTCATTTCCTAAAGCACAATAGTACTCCATCACAATCATATGTCACAATTCTAGTAGGTTCTTAATAAGATTTCTTGTACTGGGCTGGATTATTGAGACAAAAAGATAATATCTTTTTTTTTAAAGATGTACACATAGATAAGTCAATTCTTTATTATTTGTTCAGAAGAAACAATGGAAGAGAGGAAAATTAGGAAAAAAACTAAAACATGAAATTATTGTCCAGCGAGTAAGCCAGCTGCTCATTTAAGTAATTAGAAAAATCAAGCATAAAGATAATTTACTTTCTCTAAACAAATACCAAAGTTGGACATTGTACAGAAGCAATGAAGAATTAAAATTTCAAACAATTGCAGAATTGTAAACCCAGACAAGACTTCAGAGGTCAGCTAGTCATAGATTTGTAATATTTTAATTTATATTTGTTTTAATTTTTAAATTTTAAAGCAAGAGGGAACTTTTCTGTTATTGTCTTTCTTCTGGTTACATAGTACAAAGCCCATATTCTTTTTTTTTAAATAACTTTTTATTGACAGAACCATGCCAGGGTAAGTTTTTACAACATTATTTCTTGTACTCACTTCTGTTGCTACTTTTCCCCTCTCTCCCTCCACCCCCTCCCCAGATGGCAAGCAGTTTTATACATGTTAAATAGGTTACAGTATATCCTAGATACAATATATGTAGAACCGAACAGTTCTCTTGTTGCACAGGAAGAATTGGATTCAGAAGGTAGAAATAACCCGGGAGGAAAAACAAACATGCAAACAGTTTACATTCATTTCCCAGTGTTCTTTCTTTGAGTGTAGCTGCTTCTGTCCATCCTTGATCAATTGAAACTGAGTTAGATCTTCTCTTTGTCGAAGAAATCCACTTCCATCAGAATACATCCTCATACAGTATCATTGTTGAGGTATATAGTGATCTCCTGGTTCTGCTCATTTCACTCAGCATCAGTTCATGTAAGTCTCGCCAATCCTCTCTGTATTCATCCTGCTGGTCATTTCTTACAGAACAATAATATTCCATAATATTCATATACCACAATTTACTCAACCATTCTCCAATTGATGGGCATCTATTCATTTTCCAGCTTCTGGCCACTACAAACAGGGCAAAGCCCATATTCTTTTGAAGAAAGAAGCCCCAGACAGGATAAATAACCTGATCTCAGTCACATGGCTGATTAATGGGAGAGCCAGAAATACAACCCCTAAAACTTCCAATTCTAAGACCATTGGCATTTCCACTATACCATACATACCATTGCTGTTGGTTGTATATATAAGTTAAAAAAATTTTTTGGCTTTTTATTTAAGTTTAATATACTCCTTTTGATGCTAGCAGTGTAACTAAGTCATGGACCCTCTATGTGCTTCAGTTTCCTCATCTGTAGAAAGATCAGACTCAATGGCCTTTAAAGGTCCCCAGCTCTAAAAAATCTGTGACCCTAGTATAAGTTTTATACCCTAGTTCTGGCAAGCCTCTTTTTCTTACCTAGAAGCCAGAAACTTTGTCCTTTCCAGGATCTTCCTCGTAGGAATCCAATCAAACCTTCCATGACTGCTTTCCATGTGCAAGGTTTTGCTTCAGGAAAAATTAGGCTGTTGAATCTCCCTCCTAAGCTTTGAAATGCTTTCTCAGGGCACTAAGGAGGGCTGAAAGGGATGGTGGAGCACTCGTTTCTCTGTTCTCTATTGGACATCCCCACTGGGTTGGATTTTTTCCTTCTCCCCATCTGAAGTTTGCATAGAGAAAACAGGATGCTGGCCATTCTGGTTTGCCTAAGTGTATCATGTTTTAAAGACATAAGAAGTTTGACAGATGTCAATGAAAATATTTTTAAATTAAATATTTTAAAATTAAATTTGTGAGTCAGGCAGACCTGAGTGAAAATCCAGCTTTTTTAATTGTTTTAAATTAAATTTTTTAATTAAAATTTTTTAAATTAAAATTTTAAATGTGACATTTACACAGCTATGTGTCTCCTTATTCAATGTGTGCCTCCTCAGTTTCCTCATCTGGGGATAATAATGAGGATGATAATAGTACCTCCCTTTCAGAGTTGTGAGGCTCAAAAGGAAATGATTTTTGGAAAGAGTTTTAGAAATGCTAACTATGTGATTTGGCAACAAGGAGGCCTTTTTTTGACCTTAGAGAAAATAGTTTGAATAGAGTGGTCTGTAAGAGAGCCAGTTTGCAAGGGATTGATGAGTTAAAGTGGGTGGTAAGGAAAGAGAAAGAACTAACAGAACTTTCTTTTAGAAATTTGGCATTAAAAGGCAGGAGAGAGGAGGGACAATAGCTTAAGGGGTTAGAAAGCTTGAGAAAAAATTTTTTTAAATTGAGGAGCTAAACAGAAGGGGAGGAGAGAGTAGAGAAGAGATTAAAGATGTAAGAGAGAAAGTGGATCAATGGAGCAAGGTCTAGGAAGAGAAGGGACTGAATTAATCAACAAATATTTTTTAAGGATCTACTATGTGCCAGGCCTGTGATAGATGCTGGGAATTAAGAGACAAAAATTATGAAATCTTTGCCCTTGGGGAGATTACATTCTTTCAAGGTAAACAATGCACAGGACACAGGTTGAGTCTTAAGAAATCTTCCCCTCAAATAAAGGAATAGAAGATAAGATACAGAGAAATTTTTAGGTGTGTGGGGGGAGGCAGCTTGGTGTTGTAGTGAAAACACTGGTCCCACAGACCCCAGAAATGGACATTTGAGCATCTGGAAGGGAGGGACTATCTCTTGCCTCTTTTAGCGTTTAGCACAATGACTGGCATATTGATTGATTGATCGATTGAGCAGAACAGTAGATCCTCTCTAACTTTGTTTCAAGTGATCAAGGATGGACAGAAGCAGCTACACCCAAAGAAAGAACACTAGGAAATGAATGTAAACTGCTTGCATTTTTGTTCTTCTTCCCAGGTTATTTATACCTTCTGAATCCAATTCTCCCTGAGCAACAAGAGAACTGTTCGGTTCTACACACATATATTGTATCCAAGATCCTACTGTAACCTATTAGCATGTATAGGACTGCTTGCCATCTTGGGGAGGGGGTGGAGGGAGGGAGGGGAAAAATCGGAACAGAAGTGAGTGCAAGGGATAATGCTGTAAAAAATTACCCTGGCATGGGTTCTGTCAATAAAAAGTTATTTAAAAAATATATAAATAAATAAATAAAAACCAAAAAAAAAAAAAAAAAAAACCAAAAAACAAACAAACAAACAAACAAAAAACCCAGTAGATCCTCAAAGAGCCTCAAAAATTGGAGGGTTGGGGCAAGTTATAAATCTGGTAGTTCTCCCAAGCCCCATGCTGGCCTTTGCAGATAAACATAGAAAGTTTGTTCCTCAAAACAACAGAGGAAGACCAGCAGAAATAATGTTTAAGGATAAGAAAATAGACCTAAATTAAGATAGTCTTAACTATTTAACTAGTTATTGGAGGGTGGGAGGGCAGAGAAAGAAAGGTAGTTAGTTAACCAAGAAGATATCCCAAAAGTAAACTGCTCCTGTAAAGAAAATAAAGTAGTACTGAAAAATGGCTACGTAGGCCTCAGCCACGAGGGAAGCTTTGCAGAACTCAGGGAGTTGCAAATTGGGGCCCAGGTGGTGCTTTGGACATGTCTTGTGCCCAGCCGTGCTGACCTTCTGTCTTTCTGAATTTGCATTTTGCAGTGCCATAGAGAATGGGAGACCACTGGACCCTGTGGATTGGGCTGTAATAGATGTTGTCAATTATTTCCGTACAGTCGGATTTGCAGAACAAGCCATTGCTTTTCAAGAACAGGTAAAATTCATTTGAGAAAATAGCTGTTGAATTTTTGGACTCAACCACTGTGGGACCTTGTTTGGCTTGATTAGGAGTATTTGTGACAAGATTTTTGTATGTTTTTCTTTTGCAGTGGGGGAGGAGCGAGTATGACAAAATAGATATTTGTTGGTTGAAAATTAGATTAAAACTTGGATGAAGAAAATTATTGACTGACACTCTGTACTTATATGGGCAAAAATTACTCCCCATTTGACAAAGTGGAAAAGTGGACAAAAAGGAAGGGCAAATAACAATTATTGTTTGATGTGTCCTCTGCACTGTTCCTGGGGACTGGAAATCAAGGAAAACCATGGGAGAGAGAAAAAAAAACATTAAAAAGAAGTGAACATAGCATTGTTGATTTATATTCAGTCTCCTTAGTTCTTTCTCTGGTTGCAGATGACATTTTCTGTCCAAGATCTATTGGGATTGCTCTGGATCACTGAACTATTGAGAAGAACTAACTCTTTCATAGTTGATCCTCACACATTCTATGTGTTATTGTGTACAAGGTATTCCTGGTTCTACTAGTTTCACTCAGCATCAGTTCATGTCAATCTTTCGACCTAAAATCAACTAGTTTATCATTTTTCATAGAACAATAATATTCCATTATCTTCATATATCACAACTTATTCAGCCATTCTCCAATTGATGGGCATCTACCCATTTTCCAATTCTTTGCCACCACAAAAGGGCTGCTACAAACATTTTTCCACATGAGGGGGTCCTTTTCCCTTTTATGATTTCTTTAGGTTACAGACCCAGTTGTGTCACTGTTGGATCAAAGGGTATGCATAGGTTTATTGCCATTTGGGCGCAGTTCCAGATTACTCTCCAGAAGAGTTGGATCCATTCACAACTCCACCAACAATGCATCAGTGTCCCAGTTTTCCCACATCCCCTCCAACATTTATCATTATCTTTTCTTGTCCTCTTAGCCAATCGGAAATTATACTAGTCACTTAAGATATTCTTGTTCACTTCATGAGAAGAGCCCCAAGACATAAGACAAATATATGTGCATTCTGAGAACCATCTCCTTCCTATTATTGATAACCACTTTTTAAAAACAAAAAAGTTCCCTGAAAGTTGGAAGTTTTAGTCTTTGTCTCCAGCAGCATCTTTCCTGGAAAGTAGAAGATCCTTAATAAAGACTTGTGGATTGACTTGTTGATTGGGAGGTGACCATAAACTCAACCCAGATGTGTTTAAAAGAGCAAATTAAGAATAAATCCAACCTTTCCGGCTGGATGGTTTGTTGGCATTTAGGTAGCACAACAGACAGAGCTCTGGGCCCAAAGGCAAGGGGCGCTGCTTTGGCTGTGTGTGAGATGGGGACAAGTCGCTTCATCTCTGGGGGACTGTATCCTTATCTCTGAAGTTAAGATGCTATAGCAATCTTAACTTCCCTCCTGGGCTGGTTGTGAGGATCAGTGATAACTGTGGAGCCTCACACATAGATCCCATCCTGCATGGGCCATAGGAGCCCCCAGAGCAACCACAACCTTGGAGAATACAGGGTCACAGATACCTGGCAGGGAAGTGCAGGGTGGGGATTTTGGTGAAGGGTCTCCCCACATTTAATAAAAGAAAATGAATCCTTCTGGGCTACGGGATGGTGATGAGTAAAGGAATTCATCCTCCTCTTCCAGACTTCATTCCTCATTCAGCTTCTGGTTATCTTCAGTTGTGGGTTGTTTGGCTCCATTTCAAAGAGGGACAAATATAAGTAAAGTAGGGATTCTCATTTGGTCTAAGAGCAAGGACTCCCATTTCCAAAGAGCTTCTTGTAACAGGTCCTCTGACATTGTCAGTGCAAAGATTATCATCCCAATTTTACAGATGAGGAAACTGAGGCTCCAGGCAAGATTCCAAAGGGCTCCATATGGTACCCCATTCCAGTACCCAGAGAGAACTGCAGATTCAAAAGTGAAAGAAACCTCACTGACTTATCTGGTCCAATGACCCTTTTCACTTCAAAGCTGAGAGAACTTCGGTCTTGTGACTTGAAGTGACTTGTCCAGTGTCACGATGTGAGTAAAATTCAGAACTGCTCAGAGTTTGCTTGCTGGTTGTCATGGCTTCCTTCAAACCTGATCCTTGTCTTTTTGCCTCTGTTTAACTGGTAACTCCAAAAACTCCTAGTTTTAGAAAGACACATGGAAAGGTGTCTGAAGGGCAGGAATATGTCTGTCTCTTTGATTTTATAGGTATGGTGTCCATTTGGATTAACAGAATTGAATAATTCCCCTCTAAAATAGAAATTTTAATGATATTTTAAAAGATTAGCCAAGATGAGTTGGCAGAAATGCCTACGGGCTTGGAGTTCCAGTTGTCCAGAAGCCATTTTGCTTTCTGAATTGAGATGGCCGCAGCCCAGATTGAAAGAAGGGGATAAATAATCTTTTTGACACATCCAGCCTTTCAAGAATCCCATCAAGCGCTTCAGAAGTGAAAACAGCTCAGCTCAGAAATGGCTTTTGAAAAGAGACCTTGCCAAGGCTGACCTCACTTGTTTGGCACAGGGAAATTGGGAGATGAATTGGAAATGTTCTTTGCTAAAACTTTTTCATTCAGAAATGCTGCAAGGGAGAAAGATAACTTCTTGTTGCTGTGCTGATCCAGCTAACCTCGGAACTTGAGAAATAGAATCCCAGGGGAGTGGAGTTGGGTGAGTGTAGCCCAACAGCCAGATGGATCCCTATTCTCACCAACAGGCAGGGGAGGGATGGGCTGAGTCTGCCTTAAGGAATCCTTCAGACATACTCAGAACCTCCTTATAATTTCTAAATTCTCATCATTTGATTAAGAAATAACAGACTAGTGTTATTGGAGCTGATGACATTTGTTGTCTCCCTTGAGGAGACAAGACAAACAAACTACCATATTTTTCTTAATGACAGTGAACCTGAATTTTGGGCAATCTGATTGTCCCCTCAACTTAGGACAGGACCTTCTATTTTTGGTTAATGGGGAGTTTCAGGACATTTCCAATGGCCCTCCCTTTGGAGTTCACACACCGAGAGGGTTCTCATCCCAGGGGCACAGCCAGCTGAGGGATCCCTGCTCCCCAAAGCAAATCCCTCGGTCGTCCCTTGAGCTCTGCCTTGCCACTTTATTGGAAAGGTGGCCTTGATGGTATAGGATCTAGAATTGACTCAGGCCACTGGGGGCTCTTGATTCAGGGCAGGAGTTCACTGCCTTGTTCCTCTGACCATTGTCCCTGACTGGCTGTTGTCGACTTTCAAAGCCTGTCTTTCTTCCTCTTCCTCTCCTGGGCTGATAGCTTATTATTGGCCAGGATGATGCGGTGAAAACCAGATTTTGTCATTGCCTTTTCCCTCTGAGGATGTCAGGCCATTAAGTGTGGTTCGCTTAGAGGCCAGGGGCAATCCTGGACTGTGAGGACTGGTGTCTGGACCTCCAGTTAGTTCCCTATTTTCTATACAGCTGAGTCTATCAGAGGTACAGTCTTTGCAGCAGGGATTTCCTGGGAAATGATTTCAGAGCCTTCTGCAAAAAAACCTCTTGAGGAGAAAATGTGGTTTCCCTCTGACCACTGACATATCATTAATGCATTCCCTTGGAGTTGTTTTCCACAGATGGTTCTGTGCTGATTGATCAACACGTTACCCACAGAATTCAGCATTGGGAAGTGCCTTGGAGTATTTTCTGTCCAGCTATAGCTAAGCAGGAATCCTTCCACAACATCCCTAACAGGTCACCTGGCCACTGCTCAAAGACCTCCCCCCCCCCGGGGGGGGGACCCAGCCAGCTCCCCAGGCAGCCCATTCCATTGTGGCTTCCATCCACCATCCCTACTTCGGCCCTCCACGGTGGAGCAGAATAAAACTTGGCCCTCTTCCTCATGATGTCAACAATAATGTAATGCTTTAAAATTTGTAAAGGACTCTCCACCTGTTCTCTCATTTGATCCTTCCCCTGGCCCAGGGCTGGGCTGGGGATTAGACAGATAAATTCTACTGGTATTATTATCCCCATTTCAGAAATGAGAAAACAGGTACCAAGAAATGATCATGTAATTGTGAAATATTGGGCTTGGAATCAGAAAAATCTGGATTTCCAATTTGGCCTCAGACATTTCCCAGTGGTGTAACCCTGAACAAGTCACCGAACTGCTGCCTGCCTCAGTTTTCTCATCTGTAAAACAGGTGTCCACCTGCCAGGGTTGTTGTGAGGAACAGATGAAATGACCATTGAGATATTTTGTAATGTAATTTGCAAACCTTAAAGCAAAATATAAATGCTAGCTACTATGGTCACAATGATTAAGAATTTGTTGTTTTCACGTTTGCTATTCTGCTCAGAAGAATACAGATGGCTACATTTGTGATTCAGTGACCTTCCAGGTTCAAGGCATATTTTAAAAAATGATCTTTCTGGATCCAGTTGGGCATTAAGCCTTATGCATAATTTTCCAACTGTTTTAATTGATGATGGATAAGTACATATGATACTTGGGGGTCCAAAGGTGATTTTTAAAAGTCACCATTTTGAAAAAAAAAAAAAAAAACCAACAAAAAGGAAGCCAGTTTATCCAAGAGTGATCCATCAAATGTTCATCACCCATCTATAATTTGGGAAACATTAGAAGGTGTACAAGAGTTGGGGCCAAGGAGCACAACATGGCATTTCAGAAGACTCAGCTCAGACCTTCGCCTTCCCACCACCCAGTTGTTAGTGCTCCCCAAATTACCGTCCCCCTCTATAAGTAGCCTGTGTTTTATAAGGATGTGCTGATAGAATGTGAGCTTTAGCACAGGGACTGATTCCGTTTTTGCCTTTTGCGTTGATTCTAACCCCAACATAGAGGTAAGCCCCACAAGCCCAATAAATGCCCTAAAAGGTTTCTTCCAGCTTTAAGTCTATAAGCCTTTGGTTCCTGTCCTGTGATAACCACTTATAAACCAAGGTTCCATGTGAAACAAGGATGTCCCTTACCCTCCCCTCTCCCCCCATGGAGATGTGGCCACTGGCTGTTGGTAACACGTAGGTCTATGAGCCTTTGGTTCCTGTCCTGTGATAACCACCCATAAACCAAGGTTCCATGTGAAACAAGGATGGCCCTTGCCCTTCCCACCCCCCCAAGATAGAGATGTGGCCGCTGGCTGTTGGTAACATGTAACTCTATGAGCCTCTGGTTCCTGTCCTGCTCCTGAAAACTACCCGTATCCCAAGGTTCCAAGGTTCCAAGGGAAACAGGGATGGCCCTTGCACTTCCCCCAGGAAGGAGCTGTGGCCGCTGGCTGTCGGTCACCTAACTGCCCCCTCTTCTCCCAAGTGCTAGCAACGTGTGTTAGGTAACACAGGCAGGTGTCTGCATGAGGTCACTGAAGATCCGGCCCTCACAATGAGCTGACCTGGCCTGGAGCCTGGGGCCGGGGCAGCACCTGCTATTCCTGACGGTTGCTTCGGCGGGTGCAGCGGTCACTTCCTTTCTGAGCCAAAGCGAACGGAAAGCTGGCCGGGCCCTGCGGCGGTGTCGGGCTCTCGGAAGCCTCGGGCCTTCTCTCTGTGCCATGAGCCCACCAGTTCCACCAATCGGATCTCAAGGCAGAGCTCAGGGCCCCGAGGCGTTGGCTGAGAATTCTGAGCTCACAATCCTCCCTCCATCCCTGGCCATGAGGTGTTGAGGGCAGGGGCCTGGACATTCCAAAGTTCCACAAAGTGGGGCTTCTCCCCCCAGAAGATTTCTGCCCAGGACACGATGTGGTAGGAAGGGGAGGGGGGAGGGTCTCGTGGTTGGTTAGACTAGCAAGCTGCCCACCATCCTTCACAGGGTGTGGGGACTCCTCAGGCAACTGGCTGTTCAGTCGAGCAGATGACTTCATGTTGTTCCTGAGCCCGGCGACAAAGCATGGTGAATTATTATAAAGTTCTAGGGGTGCCTCGGGATGCCTCGTCGGCCGACATTAAGAAGGCTTACCACCAGCTGGCTTTGCAGGTTCATCCCGACAAGAACCCCGAGAACCGGGAAGCCGCAGAGAAGAAATTTAAGCAGGTGGCCGAGGCCTACGAGGTCCTGTCTGACGCCAGGAAACGTGACGACTACGACAGCGCCCGAGGGAGCTTTATCAGGAGGGAGGAGAATGGCGATACCAGCAGAGAGTCGGGTCGCTTCGAGGAAGATCTGATGTTCCAGAGGCCACACAGTGTCTTTCAGGACATTTTTGAGGAGGATTATTCAGGGGAAAATTTTTCAGGGGATTTCTTATCTCCCAACCGCGTGAGCAGCGCAGGGGGCCGGCGCCGAGCCCGGGCCAGGGGGAGGTATCACACCTCCCTCTTCGACGTGGCCCCCATCCTGGGCACGGGGTTCTCCACTTTTGTCACCCTGAGCTCAGGCAGAAGTGCCGGCTCGGCTTGGTCCTTCATCCCGTTTGTGAATAATAGCATGGGGAACTTCAGACTAGTCACCACCTGCAGTCAGATAGTGAATGGCAGGAGAATTGTTACAAAGAAAATTTTTGAAAATGGGAGAGAGAGGATCGAAGTAGAAGAAGAGAGGATGATCCATTAGACTCCCTGGCTACACCTGGTAAGGCCCGAGACCACCTGTTACAGGCTAGCGGCTCACGGCAAACTGGTCCATGGAAGGCCTGGTACGGGCCTCCTAGGCCTCTGTAAAAAGAATAAAAATGAAAAAAATTAAGAAACTTACTTATTAGCGCCTTAAGCGTTTGCTAAATGTGATTAATATATATTATGCTGCATGGTATTGCTTTTTATTAAGCAATTTTCATTTTCTGCAAGAACCATGCAGCTGGGAGGACAAAGTTACCAAATGTATTATGATTTAAATACTGTTTCAGAACTGTTTTAGCAATGGAGGCAGCAACTGAAGGTAGAAAGGGTACCGAGAATCCAGGTTCAAATCCCAGCTCTTCTGCTTACTCTCTAGTAGCTCTAAACAAATCATTCAATGCCATTAGCTCTTAGTTTCTTGATCTTTAAAATGAAAAATTTGATCTTCACAGTCTTGGAGGTTCCTTTTCTTGATCTTATTCTATGGTTCTTTGATTAATAGGAATCATGAAAATAACCAGTTATTTATTTCTCAGGTCCCTGCTAACTTCTTAGTTCATACATAAGATATGTATGATATCATATATAGATATCTATATATAAGTACATATATATGTGTATAAATATAAAAAACAGGTCTAAAGCTCCCATGTTCTTTATAATTTAGTTTCCTAGGAAGGAGCTTGGGATATCTAGTCCCTACCTCTTCATTTTATAGGTGATGAGATTACCCAGTTATTGTCAAGGTCACACAGATGAGCAGCTAGAGATTCAAAACCAGGCCTTCTGCCTCTAAATCTAGGATATTCTCTGCCTCTCCATGTTGTTTCTCTAAAAGAAACACTTGGTAGGACTCTAATACGATGTTTTCCCATTTTTAAAAAATTGACATTTTTATAGGGAATACTTGACTCTGTCTATATTTTTTTGCATTTGTGACATGGGTATGATTAATTCTACTTTGCATGTGAACCATCATGGTATGCAGTGGAAAGAACATTAGCTTAGGAGGTAGAAAAGCTTTGTACCAGGCCTGGATCCACCAGTTATTATTAGATTGTGATTTTGGCTAAGGACCCCAATCTCTTCATCTGTACAATGAGATCTTCCCTGCCCATATCACAGTGCTCTCGGGAAGATCAAATGAGATAGATACACAGGACAGAATTCTGGAGACTGGTAAGTTAAGTAATGGGAACTGCTGCCATATTGTCAAGAAGCCATTTGGTGTGGGAGATTGCTTGTGGGACCTGCAGTCAGGAAGCACTGAGTTTGTATCCCCACTCTGGTCACTTGATAGGTCTGTCACAGCGTTGAAATTACTTAACTCCTCAGGTTCAGGTTCCTCCTCTGTAAAATAGGGATAATAATATGCATAGTACCTTTCTCAAGTGAAATAATATATGTAAAGAGATTTGCAATTGGGTATTGATTTTTGGGAGCTATTACCATCATGTTGACCAATAGAGATGAATATAAGTAGCAGGAAGGAATAATTAGGAAGTTCTTTTCAATGTTTTGTTTTTTGTTTGCTAAAATATAATTGTTTTATATCTATATAAAATATATGTATATATGTAAAAATATAAAATATTCATATTATGTATGTGTGTTGTATGTCAGTAAATATATTTGTGCACGTGTATGTGTTTACACATCTGTGTAAAAGGCCTCTCACCTTTCTTGATGTCATTGGCAATAATGGTCAATGATAACTTGTAAACTTCATGCTGCTTCTTTCTTAGCAGGAGCCCCTATTTGGTCAATATTTTCTTGAGAGATACAATGATGCTGGAGTATCAAGCCTTCCTTAAGTCAGCAAGATTCACCTTCAAATTAAAAGTAAAAATGGGACCCTACTGCGTGAAGCTTTTAGTTTTCTCTGGCACATGCTTTAAGCAACACATAAATACATGGAATTATAGTATATTAGGGAAGTACTTTAAGCCTCCCCTTGTCTCACTCCCTCATTTTTCAGAGGAGAAAAGGCAAGAGGGAAGAATTAAGATCTTCTAACTTAATATTCCCCTTTACAGGATAACACTCCATCACATAGGCACATAATGATGAGAGTGTTTGTCATTGTTTTAAGGTTTGAAAAAGGCTAGGTCCATAGTGATTTCATTTGACCCTCTCCTTACACTATTCTTGTTCCCAATTTACAGATTAGGATGCTGAAACTTGGAGAGATTAAATTAATTGTTCCAAAGTGGAACTTAAAACCTGACTTAGGCTACTGTTGTTTTAGTAACCCCACAAAGCCTTCTAGTGTCAGATGTATCTCTGGTTTGGACTCAGTTGTACTAGGTCCTGCTTTGTAAACTGTCCACTCTGAGAGGGGGTGGCTCCCCCCCCTCCTGCAACCTTACAACCCGTGTGGTCTTACCATAGAAATTTTTAAAGTTTGTATTTTAACCTCAGGAGGTTTGCAGAGCCTTGAATTTAAAGTTTGTATTTTAACGTCAGGAAGTTTGCAGAGCCTTGAATTTAAAGTTTGTATTTTAATCCCAGGAGGTTTGCAGAGACTTGCCTGTGAAAAATACCCAGGCTACTTCTGGAGAGGTCAGCAGTGGACTGTGTCCTGGGAAGGGAGAGGGCAGAGGGCAGAGGGCACAAGGGTCAAGACAGACCTGCTGACTTCTGCCTCTCCCCACCAAATCCAGGTTGTCAGGCAGAAGTTTCATCTTGTTCCCTGAACCCATACATTTATTTGTTTGTTTTTAATTGCAAATTCCATCTGGCCCTTTCTTTTACTAATCCTGGTTCAAGGTGAACAGCAATGTGTCTGCTGAGCACAGAGAAAACAAAATTGGAGCATGAAACATGATTTTCCATTTTGTCTGAAGTGGAAGCCAGATTCCAGCGCTTTTTAGACATTCTCTGCTTTTGACAGAAGTGCTGAGTTGTGGAAGAAGTTAAAGCCAATGGAGGTGAAAAGACTTCCCTTTCTGGGCTCTGCTGGAGGTCTCCTGATTTTGCAGGGCAGGGAAGAGGTAGATTCATCCGTCTTAATCTTGTACAGAACATCAAGTGTCCCCCTCAGCAAGTGACTAAAAGCAAAGCTGGTGAGCCTGGAGGTCGGTCTATTTGTTTAAAATCTCCCCCAGACAAGAGCAAATGGATAGCAGCACTACAGAAAATGATTATATGTCACCTGTCCCCAGAAAACAAATCTTGAGGAGTTCGTGGTTGTTCACAAAGCCTTCAGACCTGCATCTGCCTCCTGGGTGACAGAAACACGTTGGGAGCCCACAAGAGTATTTATCCATTCTGTGTGATCTTTAAACCCCCAGGTTAGTTGTCCAAGGAGAAGGGGAGAAAAGAGTCAATTGACTGGCAGATAATATGGCTTAGTTAAAAGTCTCTGTTCTTTGTCCTTTTAACTGGCGCTTCTGATGATATTGGGTGATGGACGGCTGGCTTTGTTCAGTAGTGAAGTCCAACAAAGGTGTGAGGCTGAACTCATGGGGATTTTGCTTTGTTTTTATTGCCAAGAACATGAAACTTGGACATTTAGAGCATTATGGGCCGTAGCCAAGTCGATGATGATGATGTTATCCTCAATTCCTCGGTACTCTTCCCAGGAGGGATTCAAATCACTTTGTTAGAATCTGATCACATTTATTCATGCAATAATTCACTCAAGTAGATGAGAAGTTTAGGTAATGGATCCCTTCTCTGTCATCTCAGGGGAAAGAATTATTTCTTTCGGAGTGGTCTACTGTCTTCCAGCCTTATGTCCAGCTGTAGGTCATCTCCTCGCAGACGTTGATCTCCGTGTCCTAAATGAGCCCACTCATGGTGTGGAGGGACACCATTTGCAATTTGCTTTATTTGTGAAAGTGTTTCTAGAGATGAGAAGAGGAAAATGAGCTCTGGGACCAATGGGCATTTTGCTCTTACTTAATAGTTAGGGGTTCCAATCCAGCTCTCTTAACTGCTCTATCCATGCAGTGTTGTTGATAAGAGATAAAGAATGGGTGACATTAGACCCAACACCATTATTCTCAGGATCTGATTTTGTGTGTTTGTGGGAGGGGAGAGGTAAGAGAGACAGACAGATTAAGACAGAGACAGAGACAGAGAGCAATACAGATAGAGATAGGAGGCCACTATTCATTTCCTTTAAATGGAACCCCACTGAGGGCAAGGAATGTTTTCCTTTTTGAATCCTCTCTCTCCTCTCAAAGACTTGTGATTTTCTGTAAATGTAGGAAATCTTCCAGTGTGAAAATTTTTTTAGCTGAGACAAACTCACCTGTAATTTATAGTTTTAGGATGCTGCCTGGGATGCTAAGAAATTCAATGATTTGCCCATAGTGGCATGGCTAATTATCCATGAAAGACAAGACCCAAATCCAGATCTTTTCCCCTCCAGAGCTACCACTCAGACCACTGGCCACATTGCATCTCGGATTATACATATATCCGTCTTCATCCAGGACTCTGCTTGGATGAGTTGGTTGGTTTGCAACCTTGAGATTCCATTCAATTAGACAATAAGAACAATGCTAATGAGGGATTAGTCGTATTAGTAGTTTTTTGCCCATCCCTTCTAATGTCTGGAGTACAGTTGTTAATGTCCCTTTCCTCAAATGAAGAAACTGAAAATTTTATTTTGTTTCTGACCTGTGATTTTAAATAGATGGGGATTTGTTTCTTAGTTTAGAAGCTTTTTTTCATTGATCAAATGGACAACTCTACTGTAATTTCAAGTTTCCTTAGAGTTCATGACTGCTGTCTCTCACGGACAAAACCTTATGAATTGATTCTTTGTACAAAATATAAGAGGCAGCATGTTGTAGTAAATAAAAGATGAGATATGGAGTCAGAAAGATCAGGATTCAGGTCCTGCCTTTGACCTACTGGACCAAATCATTTGTTATTTGGGAATTCTAGACAATGCTTTAAAACTTGAATAAGAGTACTGCTCTTTTAGGGGTAAGAATTGGTGGGAATCTGCACACTTGGATCCAAACTAAAGAAAAAAGTCTAAGATCCCTTGTTAGGCCAGCAGAGAGGTACAAAAACAAAAATAAAGCCGTCATTGCCCTCACTTTCAAGGAGATTATGTTCTTCAATTTTATGCTCCTAGAATCTTAGGGGTTAGCTGTTGGATTCTTCCTTAGAGCTCCTCTAAAAAGTGATTATCTAACTTTTACTTTTGTAATTCATCACAGAGTGGAAGTGACAGTATGCTTGATGGACAGTTACATTTTTGGTTGAGGAGAATTTGATTCCTCCCTGCCCCTTTATTACTTTCTTTGTGGGTGTCTCAACAACCACAGAGAAGGAAATATGGCAACAGCAACTGGTGGAGAGATCTTCCCAGCAGCCTCCTCTTTGAAAACTGTTAAGGATTCAGTGGCAAAAGACTCAGGTTCAAGTCACCCAGTTCAGGTTCAGCTGCTCTCCAATTGTTTGACCTTTGGACAAATCATTCCACTTGTCTGACCATCAGGCCCATCTGAAAATAAAAGGGTTTAGAGTAGATGGTCTCAAAGGTCCTACCAGCTTTAAATCCTATTATCTCTGATCTCAGTTGGTTGATTGGTGATCCAACACATACATTAACTCTTAATGTCTAGTGTGAAGTTGGAATACTTAAAAAAAGGGGGGAGAAACTGAGACCCAGTTAAAATCAAGGTAGGTTTTTCAAGGCTATTAGTGAAGTCAGATAATATGTGACTTTGAGTGTCCGTCTCTTATTGGACCTGTTATCAACCAGCATATAGTTTGTATATCCAAGTACCTGATCTTATGAATCTTTTTTATGTTTCCTTCAAATCATTTGAAGAAACCAATAATTTAGTTTTCTTTGGCAAGTTTCAATTTAGAGAGCTACGATTTTCCCATCTTAAGGTCATGAGCTATAGACCTTACCATCAGTTACTAAGATGTAATATTTGTGATTTTGATAGCTGTGACTAGATATGGTTCATGTTTAATCAAATCTTACCTGTTTTTTTTTTTTTTTTTAAGGGGAAGATGACATTTAGAAATATTTTTCTTGAGCTTTTCTCATGTGAAATAAAATGATTTGGGATTTTGGTTTGCTACTAATTCTTAGTGCTTTATCTCTTGAAATGAAAGGGAAAGATTTCTCTGACTCTCTAGAGCTTCTAGAGATAAAAATTAGTTTTATTTTATGTTTTCTGTTTTAGGAAATTGATGGAAAATCCCTGCTGCTGATGACAAGGAATGATGTGTTGACAGGACTTTCATTAAAATTGGGTCCTGCTCTGAAAATCTACGAATATCATGTAAAACCTCTGCAGACACAACATTTAAAGAACAACTCCTCATAGTACAGTCAAATTGGGGCCTTGGACCTCAAATAATAAATGATTAAGTAATTTAGTTTCATGTGATGAAACTTTGTAAACATAGAATACATATATATGTATATGTTGAGAATTTAAACCAAAAGACAACTTTATCCTATTGGATAGTTTAGGCAATCCACTGTCCCCGATTAGCTATCGGGAGCTAGGAGCGCCACTGGGATGCATGGTTTTCCTTTGGGGGGGGTTATCAATAGAATCATGGAGGGAATTAGGCTCCAGTGCTTTGACTGACAAGTCTTGCTTTATATACTTCTTCACTCCTTCATATACTATTTCTCCCAAACTCTCAAAAAACTAAACAAAACAAACCCAGACAAGAAAACAAGCATCTTTGCTTAAGAACTTAAGAGAGAGATGGAAAAAGAAAAAGGCGGGTGGAAGTTGGAGAGGAGGAATAAAGATGAAAGGAAGACCCCTGCCCCCAGTTCCTGCTCCTTGTAGCTTTGTGTTACTTGGATGGAATTGCCAACACCCTTATTTGTAGAGGGTCTTCTACTTAACCTTATTGAGGTTTACATTTGTAGTCATATGATGTTTTAAAGGAACTAGCAGACAACATGCACATAATTCAGAGCCGAAAACAGTGCTGAGAAGTGAAACATTGTTAAGTATTTGGGGTAATCATCCACTTCCAGCTTGTTTTCAAGAGGATGTAATGGCATTTTCTGTGTAGAGTTGCTTTTAACTAGGTTCTATTATTTGGAAGAAAATGTTTTCACTTTGTGGTTTATATTTATAATAATTTGTGTTTTGAAGAACTTTGTAGATAGCTGTAAAAAAAGATTTACTCCTTATATAAGATTTTTGTTAATATATATTCTTTTATGGTGGCGTGATTTTTTTCAATTGTCTGATGTTTTCTTTATTTAATTTCTGATTTGAAAACTTGCTTTTAAAAGCTTGAAATAAATGGGCTTGCCTACATAACTCATCTCTGTTCCAAGAGCCATTTATTCAATCTGCTTCTTCCAATGCCCCATTGAATTGGTGCTCCATGGTCCTAATAGTGTTATTTTTGTTCATTCCCAATGATTTTTTGTTCTTTTTGCTTTATCACTTCTTCATTTGGGATAAGAAATGATTGACTCTTTTATGGAGATGCTTGGTAATGGTCAGTTCTGAGAATATCATGCCAAGTAAAATATAGAGATGTGGAAATTAATTAAATTTTCTTAAACTCAAGCATTTTAATATACTCATATACTCTGTTCTAAGTGCTTTATGTTGCCGGGGATATGGATACAAAAGAGGGAGAGTTCCTGCCTTCAAGGAGCTTACTTTCTATGATGGGGATATAATGTAGACATTGATTAATCAATACAAAACATAGAAAAACTTAATTTCAAGGGGACAGGTGTTAAAAACTGGAAAAATCTTTTTTTTTCTTCCTGAGGCAATTGAGGTTAAGTGACTTCCCCAGGGTCACACAGATAGGAAGTACTGTGTCTGAGGTCATATTTTAACTCAGGTCCTCCTGAGTTCAGTGCTGGTGGTCTATCCACTGTATCATCTAGCTGCCCCTGGAAAAATCTTAAAGGTCTTATTTGGAAGGTGATATTTGAACTGAACTTTGAAAGGAGCTAAAGATTCTAGATAGAAGAAGTGAGAATACTCTTCTCATAAAGCATAAAGGTAGGAGGAGGAAGAGTAAGTGGGGGAAAAAGAGCAGGTAGACCAATTTGGCTGAAAGGGAATGGGGTGAAATTAATTTGAAAAGATAGGCAGCCACCAAATTAAGAAGGGCTCTAAATGGCTAAATTTGGCTAAATTAATCCAGATGGACTATCAGAAATTTCAAGTATAAAGAAATATACAATGATACTAAATGTGGGATCACTCTCTTTTGTCCCAGACTAAATTAAAATCTTTTAATTTCATTAAGTCATTATTCTATGAAGATATTTTGACTGGAAAACATGGAAGCTGAAGACTAGGAATAACACTGCAAGTCATTTAACACAGTAAGGTCAATAACGTGTATTTGTGTTCTAATCCTAAAGTCATTCTTTAGGTGTAGAATGGTGTAATGAAAAGAGTGTTGTATTTGGAGTCAAAGGATGTTAGTTCAAATTTTAATTCTTCTATCTCTTATACAATGTTATCACTGGGCCTTGGTTTCTCATCTATAAAGTGAAATATATATATATATATATTTATATATATATATATATATATATATATATATATATATGTGTGTGTGTGTGTGTGTGTGTGTGTGTGTGTGTATTTCACTTTATAGATAAAAAATATATGGGGGGTTGTATAACAAAATAATATCAAATAAAATGAAAGGGATTGAAGCAAGAAGACTATAAAGTTCCCTTCCAGCTCGCTCTGTCTGAACCAGTTCTCAACAAGGATTTGACATGTGTTAGGGTGATGAAAGCCAAGAAGGATAGGTGCAGGAAGTGCTCAACTCCTGTCCTTAAGGAACACACAGTAGAGTTAGAGAAATGAGACTAAACAAAGGGATAAAGTGCTCCAATAAAGTGATGCAAACAAGAGTTGGAAGGAATCTCAGTGGCAAGCAAGTCCAACCTGGACCTAAAAAATAACTCATGACAACATACCTATTTAACCTCTGCCTGAAGACCTCCAATGAGAAGAGACCCATCAGCCACTCACCCCCAGCAGCCTGTTTTTCTTTGGAACATCTCTAGCTAGGATTTTTTCTTGACTACATTTTTTTTCTTTGCACCTTCTGTCCATTGCTCCTCTCCCTTCCTTAGCCAAATAGATCATATCTAATCTTTCTTAGATTCCAAAAAGGGCAGAGATTAAACCATAGTGACCAAAGAAGGTTTCATCAAGGAGGTATTGCAAGATGGAAGCTGAAACCTTGAAGAGATAACTTACCCTCTCCAAAATAATCTTCTATCAGCAAAGTGGGGAAAATAATCCTCATCCCTCCTCTGATTCATCATAACTGTTAGAAGATCCAAAGAAAGAAATTACTTGATTTCTGCTTAGTGTATTGCCACATTCATTTGGTAGTTATTTTGTTTTCCAGCCATTGTATTCCCTTAATACAAAAGACAGTATTCATTAGTAACTACCTTGTGTCCACACTCACATTCATTCTCTGTAAAACTCCTGAGTATTAACATTGGGACCCTTGTTTAGTGAGTCCAGATCAATCCATTGCAAGCCAAGAAGCATTGATTAAGTGCTTACTATGCTCAAGGAGAAAGGAAACTTGACATAATGAATAGAGAACCAGACTTGAAGTCAAGAAAATGGGTGTTGAAATTCTGTCTAAGATAATGTCAGTCAACTAGTAAACATTTAAGTGTCCACTTTGTGCCAGGGACTGGGCTAAAAGCTGGGATGAAAAGGAAAGGAAAGAAAAGGAAAATGCTAACTCCTATCCTTAGAGCTCATAATTTATTGTGGGAAACAGCATGCAAATAACAACATATAAACAAATTATATATGAGATAGAGAAAAACCAACAGAGAGAAATACTAAAATGAGGAAATAATTGGGAAAAGCTTCCCATAATAGGATTTTATTTGGGACTTGATGGAAGCTAAGGAAGTCCGAGATGAGAAGAGCAAATAGTCTATTCAGATGATGGAGATGAGTTGCTGATCTCCATTGATGGGGAGAGTTGTGAGGAATTTCCTTCCAGGGTAAAGTTCTCTGGAATTGATTTCTCCCCCTAACTCCTCAAATGCATAAAAAGCACTAGGGATATACAGATGAAAATTTTAAAAATAATAGATCCTGCACTCAAGGAGCTTACATTCTATTGTGTAAGTTAACTGATCAAAATACAAAGGCTATCCTGAAATATTTTTTTAAGAAGTGTCTGATGTGAAATGAGGCAAGTAATTTTGAACTACCTGACTTAAAAGAAAATAGAAAGGAGATTATGTTACTTCTCTGGTCTCTTGTGAAGCCTTTCTAGCAGTCTCTTTCCTAATAGAGGCAAAAAATTCAGAGACAGAAGGTAGATCCCTAAGACAATGAATAATGGCCTGCTACAGGCAGGATCTGCATACTCCAGGGAATCATCAGAATGCCGCATTGGACAATAATTAAAAGCTGTCTTCGCTGTGACTTTACCAGGGGAAAAACACGGTGTTCAGAACAGGCCATGGAGGATGGCTGATGTTTGAAATGTGTCTCAGGCGACTCTCTTTACCAGACAGCTGCAGAAATCTGCAAAGTCTGATTTCTTTTTCAGTTCACTTTGAACTTTAAATAAATTTATGAGTCTGACTCTGCACCTTGAAGAAATGAAGCCCGATACAAGAAGAGGTAGCAGTGATGAGAGCAGATCGGGGCCTATCTTTTGGCCAAAATGTCTAAGAGGGCTCATGAAGAAACACTTAATTTTGGGGATCTTGTATGAGAAGTTGGTGAATTGTTTTCCACCAAGAAATAAGTGGGATGGAATATTGGGAGACAACACCTGGCCTGCGTTTGAATTCTGCTTTAGTCACTGATGGATTGTGTGCACCTGAGCAAGTCACTTTACTTCAATTTATTTATCCATAAAATGGGAATAATAATAGCATTTATGGCAAAGTTGTTATAAGGATCATATGAGATTACATTACATTACATGAGATTACAAAGCATTTAGCAAATATGAAAGCCATATATAAATATTAGCACCAGACTTCTTCTTATATGAAAATTATATAATAGACATAATATAGACACACAAAAGTTAGATCCTGGCACAAAGATGGGAGCGTCAGCCACAGAGGAAACAAAAACTTGAATCATTGGGTGAGAATACATGGTAAACTGGGGCATCTTGAAGATGCCTATAGAGCAGAATGGATTTAAATAATGGCTGCACAGTTTGGTATATGTTTCTGTCATCTATTCCTCTTGGTCATTCTTACTGAGCCAGGTTCCTTTATTTTGTGGTTTTTGTACTAAGTTTCAGATGCACTATGCTATCAGAGATACAAAACAGAATTTCCATCAGGTTAGATTAGATTTCTTTAATAACTTTGAAGAAATTTAATTTGCCAAAGTCCTGAGGACTTTGGAGGGTCAGACACAAAGAATAGTTCTTGGTGATTCATCATCAGTGGTAGAGCGGATATATCAAATGAGGATCTGTGGAGGTCAATATCTGGCCCAGAGCTATTTAGCATTTTCAATCATGAGTTGCATGGTGGTAATAATAATACTACTAAGAACAACAACAATAAGGCACTCCATGGGTGACATCCCCATGACCTCAACTAACTTTACCAATAAAGAAGCGATGGCAGAACAAATGTCTGAGTCATGAAGATTTGTTTATAGAAATGGAGAGGTTTATGACAGCCATTGAGAATCAGGTCATTCCACCAGAAATTACAAATGGATCAGATTTAAAGAGCCAGGACTCATTGATCAATACAGATTATACAACAAAGTGGTGGGAAATTGGGAAACATGACTTCAGGTTGCGTCAGCTAGCTACCTAGGAAATCACAACCAAGTGGCTAAAAGTAGACGCCAGAAAGTCTGTATCCTTCATATAATGGCTATTTAGGTTAACAGATTAAACCCTCCCCCCACAGTATATTTGAAATATTCTTGCTGTGTGTTGTCTTGGAGGCATTCACCTCTATAAACTTTTCTTCATTTCCTCGTCTGTAGAATGCAGACATTGGACTAGAAGAAAATGAAGATCTCTTCCAACTCTATATCCATCCTGTGATCAAGAAGAATTCATCGAACATCTCCTATGAGCATAGGATTGTGCAATAAATGCTTAGAAATGGGGTGTAATGACTTAAAGCAAGGAAGACTTTTTTCAAGTGTCCTCTGACATATAATGGCTCTGTGACACTGGAGTGTCACTTGACTATCAAGTGCTCTAACAGCTTTTAAAACTCTAAGTGGTTAACCTACATTCATAGAGGATTTCCTCACCCAGAGAAGTTCCCTGTGTCATTGAAATGTCAAATGTGGTCACTTACCTTTATTGTGATTCAATCAGTAAAATGTATTGGAATCAGAGCATCATGGTAGCCCTCATTGTTGAGCCCAACTGCCCAGGCACAAAAAATTAAGAAGTGAATTAAAAAGCATTTATTAGATACTTGTTTCCATAAGTATTGTGCTAAGCCCTGGGTTCACAAATTCAAAAGCAAAGGCTTTCCTTCCCTTCGAGGAGATTAGGACTTCACATAAAAGAGAAATGACCAGGGAGGAAGATTTTGGTTTGGAAGGTTATTGCCATGGTGGGTTAAACTACAAGGGAGTTGATTGAAACACTTCTTCCAGAAGTCATGGCAGAGCTGATTTGATCATGTTTAAAGAACTGGAAGTGTGGCCATGGAGAAGACGAAGAGATGGGCCAGGTGGGGCAGGAAGGGCCAGAGCCCCATCAGGAAAGGAAGCCCCATCAGGGGATTAAAGGTAAGAGATCTGAAAATGAAAAAGTTAAAACCTCCAAGACATGAGTGACATCATTAGTCAGAATACTTACAATCTCCAAACTCTATTGATTGAAAAGTTTTCAAAATAGGGACTTTTGGCAGGAAGTTTTTCCTGTCCCCCCTAGCAGCTATTGCCCTTGGTTTCTGTACATTCCTGTCTAGGTAAGTGTTGTCTCCCCATCAGAATGTAAGCTCCTTCAGGTTCAGACTGCTCTTATTTTTTTCTTTGTATCCCTAGTGCTTGCTTAGCCCAGTACTTTTCATGTAACAAGGACTTAAATGTTAGATTTAATAGATTGAAATAATTAAAACTACATGGGAGCAGAATGAGGTAAGTACATGTCCTCCCTGTCACACTGTTATTTGAATTGTCTCAAATCTAATATTGGTGAATCTATGGAAAATGAGCCTAAATCTCATTGTTCTTATTTAATTACCCCAAAGAAGTCATTGTATACACCTGTTTAAGAGTCCAAGGGGGACAGCTAAGTAACACAAAAGTTGGAGTGCTGGATCTGAGGTCAGACCTGAGTTCAATTCTGGCCTCAGATGCTTATTAGCTATATGACTCTGGGCAAGTCACTTAACCCTGTTTCTCAGTTTCCACATATATCAAATGAACTAGAGAAGGAAATGGCCAACTTCTCTAGTATCTTTGTCAAGGAAACCCAAATGACATCACAAAGGACTGGAGGTAACTGAAACAATTGAATAACAATAAGAATCTTTTAAACTCTAAATATGGAAGATTAATAGCAAGAAAGCAATTGTACCAAACTCAATTTCTATCTGAATACAGTATAATGGATTTAGGTCTGACTGTAGACCTGAAATGAAAGAATTAATTGTTCAAAATCATTTGGCAAGAAGTCTCTGGTAGAGGACCCAGGGGTCTGGATTTGACCCTGTGGTATTTAACATTTTTATCAATATATCTTGGATAAAAAGCATATATGGCATTGTCATCTAATTCACAGATGACACAAAGTTGGAGTATAATATGGCAGCCGAAAAGCTCATGTGATTATTATTATGTGAGACATTATCTCCAGGTGTAGCAACATGGAGGTACTTACTCTACCCTAAATTGACCTGATCTGGAGTATTGTGTCCAGTTTTAGGAGCCACACTTTATTCTGATAAATTTGAGAGTGACCAGAATAAGTCATTCAGGATGAAAAATCATATCACGATCAATTGAAGGAACAATGAATGTTTAGCTTATAAGAGATTTGGGGGAGAGGGTGGGAGAAGGATAAAATTGCTGTCTTGAAAATATTTGAATAACTGTCATGTAAAAGAGATATACTTACTCTGCTTGGCCCAAGGAGGTAGAACCAGAAGCAATGCTGATAATCTTCAAAGAAAAAAAATTTTTTCAGGATTTCAGGAAACAAAATTGCTAACAATTAGAAAAGTCCAAAAGTTGAATTATCTCAGAATGTTGTGGGTTCTCATTCATGGGAGTTCTTCAAGAACAATTAGAAAAGTCCAGAAGTTGGATTATCTTTGTCCATGGGATAAATGGGAGTTCTTCAGCAGAATTTGAATAACCATTTGTCGATTATGTTATAATGAAGAATCTATTTGCATATAGGCTGATTATATGGCTGGTAGGGTCACTTCTACCTAAAAAAATTCTGAGGTTCTGCTATTCTTATTTTCATCATTTCATGGAATCTTCAGTAATAATACCTATATGTCATTTAGGATTTGAGAAGTGTAAAATTCTTAACCTCTGTCTAAGAATATAGAGACTGAAAGCTTGAAACTTGACTCACAAAGTCACATTGAACAATGGCTTCTGATAATAGCTCCAAATGCCTTGGTCTCCTCCAGGAAAGATATACAGAGAGAAGGATGTGGCTGAATACATTGAGACTTAGTTGGATCTTGAAATCAAAGCTGAATGGGAAGAGCCCATTTGAAGCAATTAACACCTACACAATACCAGACTTAATGTACGCTTAAAGACTATAAAACAAACTACAACAAATTCAGAAAGTATCCTAACAAAAGCCTTTGTAGCATTAACAAAACATAAGGCCCATTACAGTAAGGCAGCTAAAGGAAGATGAACACTTTGTCACCACAAAGGAAGAGGAGGAAGATTTATAGACAGCATTAGAATATGCTGAAAAAAGGTTTAAAAAACCTAGAGAAACGTTTTTGGCAAAAATAGGCGTTATCCCTTCATTAATTAATAGTAAAAGTTAATAACAGGTAAACACCCTTGGATTTGTCAAATGGAATATGAGAAATAGTTAAGATTCAAGAATAGAATTAAAAGGTCCTTCATGGCAGATATCCGCATGAACTCAGCTTACCTTATGTTAACAAAGAAGCCTCAAACAAAGCCTAAGGTGTTCCAATTCAGTGATGGAAATGGAGGGATTTGTAATGGCAAATCAGGATTTAGTTATTGACATATGAAATTATACAAGGCTGTTTTTAAGAAGCCTGAACTCAGTGACCAATGTAAATCATGGAATAAAAGGGTAGAAATCATTTAAGGCATCATAATAGACTAAGGAATTATTACTTACCTCATACATAATAAACCATGAATATAGAGTTATGCATTAGAAGTTTACTATCTGGGAAGATTGTGGGAAAGATGGTAGAAGAGCTTGGAAAATTCCAAGTTCTACAGATTTTCTCCATAAGCAACCCAAAAAAGTACCTTAGGGCAAACATAGTGCAATAAAAATAAACAAGAGTTGGGGCAGAATAGTGGAACTCTTGAGACATCTGGAGATCATCTGAAGAAAGAGTCCAGAAGGGACAATGTTGGGAAGTATTAAAACCTCCAGGCTAGCTCCTTAGGAGCAGCAAGTGGCAAGTCCTGGGGCTCACTGGCTTGGAAGGTATCCTCAGCTCACCTCCAGGACAAAGTGGTGAGTTCACATTTGAGCAGGAGAAGATTGGGGGACCCTCTGCTGATAAGGGACACCAGGCTTGGCTGTGCTGCTGAGATGAGGTAATGAGCATGAAGGAATCAGCTCATTCCAGGTTAATGCCTGGAATGGGTCTGGGACCCTGCTGGTGGTGGACACTTACAGGCGGGCAGCTGTCTTAATTTCAGTTCCCAGACAAAGGGGAGAACTAAAGAAGCACCGGAGGCCAGAGGCACCATCCCTCTTACTCCAGGATTAAAGGTGATGGCAATAACAAGCTGCCAAAAGTTAAAAAAAAAAAAAAAATGAGCAGGCAAAGGGGAAAAACCCCAATCATGGAAAGTTACTGTAAGAATAGAGAAAACCAGGGTTCATCTTCAGAGGAGGATACTAAAGTAAAAAAAAAAAAAAAAGTTTTTTCTACCCCAAAGAGTAACATCAAATGGCCACCTGCTCAAAAAGAATTCAAAGAAGAACTTTAAAAAAGACTGAAAATCAAGTGAGAGAGATCAAGGAAAACTTAAAAAAAAATAAGAACAATCCAAGAAATAAAAGAAAATTATGAATTCTTTTCAACTAACTAGAAAAGGAGGTCCAGAAATTTAAGGAAAAAAACAACTCTGAAAAATTAAAATGGGGCAAAGGACAAGAAATAATAAAACAAATTATAATGAAAAAATAGAAGAGAATATGAAACATATCATAAAAAATAACAGCTAATCTGGAGAAAAAAGATCAAGAAGAGAAAACATAAGAATTGGATTATCTGAAAGCTATGATATATATATATATATATATATATATATATATATATATATATATTTAAAGATAATTGTCCTGAAATGTCAGAACAAGAAGAGGAGGTAGAAATAGAAAAAAAATCCACCTGTCACTACCTGAAAATGATCAAACTCTGAAACCCCAGTTCAAGGAGAAAATATTTTTTTCTAAGACACATATCCTTTTATTTTAGTTTAAACTGAATATACAATTATTTTATTCCCTATGCAACCAACCATTGCCTGTAACTACAATTTAATTTCACATTAATAAAAAAGCACATTAGACAAAAATCTGATTGTGAAAATCTAATTACAATAACAAATAATTTATACAATTTTTTTTTACTCTTCTGTAAGCATCATATTCCTCAAAGTCTTACAGGTCAATTTTATCTCGGCTAAAATGCTTCTAATATAGGAATGATTTCTTGATTTGTTTCCTTCTTCCATTCCACAAGCCAATTTAAAACAAACCTCTGAACAGGAAAGGCTGCTAGTTTATACTTCCTCTTGACCATCTATCTCCCAAACACCATCAGTGGTTCTGTGTTGCCTTTAGTGTAATAAATCCACCAAGCAGTAGCTGCCTAGTATTCTGGGGACATTATTATTAGATAATGGGCCATCTTTATTTTAGTTAGAGCAGTGACTTCTTGAATGGTTGAAGTGTGATCAAGAAGAAAATATTATGAGCAACAAGGGAAAAAAAACAATTCAAATATAGCAGAGTCGCAATTAGAATCACACAAGACCTACCAGTGGCTACACTAAAATATCAAAGATCTTGGAACACTAAATACTGAAGAACTAAAGAACTAGGGTTGCAGATGAAAATATCATACCCAGCAAAGTTAAACATAATCCTAAATGGAAAAAAAATGGATATTCAATGAATTGCCAAACTCAGGATTTTGTAGCAAATGACCTGAACATAATAGAAAATTTGATATATAAGATCCAAGAGAAATATAAAGTAAACATTAAAGACTAATTACAAAATGCTTAATAAGGATAGTTTACTTTTTATATATGGAAATGTAAGTCATATGTCTAACATTGTCATTAGTAATTGGTAATTCAAAAGAAAAATTGGGGTAGAGCTGAGTATAATGTGATGCTAAAAAAACAAAACTATGTAAAAAAGAATAATTATCTTATATAAATGAGGCACAAGAAAAAGAACTGACAGAAAGGAATTAGATGGAGGAGGAAGACTGATAGTTCTGAAACCCTATTCTCATTGGGAATAGATTAAAGAGGGAACAATACCAACACACACACACACACACACACACACACACGTCTTTTAAATTCAGAAAGAAGAGGGTAAAGAGATAGGGAGGTGAAAGAGAATACGGGAGAAAGTTTTAGAGGGAATCTACTCAGATCAGATCTGGGTTAAAGAGAGAATATATAATTACTGTTCTGCAAGAAATGACCAACAGGATGATTTCAGAAAGGCCTGGAGAAACTTACACGAACTGATGCTGAGTGAAATGAGCAGGACCAGGAGATCATTATATACTTCAACAACAATATTATATGATGACCAGTTCTGATGGACCTGGCCATCCTCAGCAACGAGATCAACCAAATCATTTCCAATGGAGCAGTAATGAACTGAACTAGCTACGCCCAGAGAAAGAACTCTGGGAGATGACTAAAACCATTACATTGAATTCCCAATCCCTATATTTTATGCCCACCTGCATTTTTGATTTCCTTCACAAGCTAATTGTACAATATTTCAAAGTCTGATTCTTTTTGTACAGCAAAATAACGTTTTGGTCATGTATACTTATTGTGTATCTAATTTATATTTTAATGTATTTAACATCTACTAGTCATCCTGCCATCTACGGGAGGGGGTGGGGGGGTAAGGGATGAAAAATTGGAACAAGAGGTTTAGCAATTGTTAATGCTGTAAAGTTACCCATGCATATAACCTGTAAATAAAAGGCTATTAAATTAAAAAAAAAAGAAAAAGAAAACCTTCAAAAAAAAAAAGGGAAAAAAAAGAGAGAATATATACATTTAGAAGGGAAGAAAAGTTTTTTAAATTTATAAAGAAATGAGAATGAGGGAAAGGGATAAGAGGAACATAGTATAGAAGAGTATAGATTAATGGGAATGAGATAAAGATGGAACAACATATATATTTGGTCTACTAAAATGAGATAGAAATAAGAGGGCAAGGAAAAGGAGTAGGGGGAGATAAGGGAGGCAGTCTTGGAGGGGACTTGGTTAAGTAATAGGAGGGCAAGGTAATAAGTAGAATCAAAGCAGAGGTGTCAGGAGGGATAGAAAATAAGAGATATAATCATTAAATATTATTTTAGACTATTTAAAATAAATATGTATAAAGTTGAAATATTGTTGTGATATAGAAACGATGAGCTAGTGTATTTAGAAAAACATAGCCAGCTAGGTGTTGCAGTAGGGAGAGCGCCAATCTAGAAGTCAGGAAGACTTAAGTTCAAATCTGATCTCAGGTACTAAATACTTCTTGGCTATGTGACCCTGGGCAAGTCACTTAACACCAAATGCCTCAGCAAAAAAAAAAAAAAAAAAGAAAGAAAGAAAAGAAAAAAAATGGAAAGACTTGGACTTACGAAAGAAGATGCTATCCACCTTCTGAGAAACAGAGGACATAGTATGGTCTTACATAAATGCATATGAATGTATGTATGCATATATGTGTATCATTAGAGATAACTATGTATATGTGCAAATGTACATATGGATAGATTTGTGTGTATATGTATTATACTCACACACATATGTGCATATATGTATTATTTATATATATTCACACTTAAATATAACCTTTTTGGCAAAAGGGAGGAAGAAGGCAAAAAAATAAAGTAGTAAAATGCACAGCAGAGAACAAAAAAAAAACCCTACAAGAAAGCAAAGATGGACAACTCTGAACACAATTAGTAATATTTGTTTTACATATATGCATATATTATATTTATTTTTAAATAGAAATGTATTGTTTTATATTTTAAATTTTATCCATATGGCAATGTTTATTTGTTTTTTTTTTCTATTTGTATTTTAAGTTTAAAATAAGTAAATAAGTTTATTATCTTTCATGGACTAACAGCTGACAAATTCCTGTGTTAAAAATGCAGACTTCAAAATATCGTAACTCAGTAGTCTCACTCAAGCTTAAAAACAAACAGTGGTCACTAATGCATAATAAGGATCCACATATTTACAGTTGAGGAAACTGAAGGAAACAAAGACTGAAATGACATGTCCAGAATCATGAAACTCAGATCTCAGGCTAAATTTAAACTCAAGGTTTCCTGATTCCAAACCCAGCACTCTATCCACTGTACCAGCAGCTGCCTCTGTGAAGGGAATAAACAGAAGACTTCATAGTTGATCCTTGTGATAAGAAGGAGAGACTTTAGTTTTCTGAGTAGTGGGATGACATGCTCAAAACTTTTCGAAAAATGAAGTTGGTAGCTGATAGTAGAATAGGAATATGTCTCTCAGTTTTCTCAACTGTAAAATGGAGTAGGGGAGAGAGTAGGGAAGGAGCATTCACCTTCCAGGGTTGTTGGATCAGTGAAAATATGTGCAAAAAGAATTCAAAACAGTACCAGTTACATAGTGGGTATTACACAAATGGCAGCTGGATAGTATAGTGAGTAGGGTCAGGAAAACTTGACTTCAAATCCAGTTTTATACACTTATTAACTCTGAACTTATTTGACTCTGAACAAGTCACTTCATTTCTAGCCTTAGTTTCCTCATCTGTAAAATGAGGATACTACTAATGCCAATTAGTTGTTGTGAAGATTAAATGGGATCATTGTAAAGTGTCGAGAGCACTTATTAGTAGTTATTATTATTGTGATCTGAAAGAACTGGAGTTCTCTAAACAGTAACAGGGAATTCTGGAAGGAGAATTTGGAGGTAAAAATAATGAATTCTGTTTTAAGTATATTGACTTTGAGATGATTCTAGGACATCCAGTTCGAGATGTCCAAAAGGCAGTTGGTCATGCAGATAAGGAAGTATGCTTAAAACATTTAACCTCTCTCACATTGCTTGCTGTCTTGGGGAAGAGGAAGCTAAGGGAGAGAAGGAGAAAAATTTAGAACACAAAGTCTTACAAAATGAATGTTGAAAATTATCTTTACATGCCTTTGGAAAAATAAAATATTATTGGAAATTTTATTTTAAAGGCAGTTGGTTATGAGTGATTATAGTTCAGTGAAGAGACCGGGACTGGATTTATAGAGTTGAAAATCAACTGAATAGAGATGCTAACTGAACCCATGGGAGCAGATGAGATCACTAAATAATAGATTAAATAATGAAGAGGAAGAAGTCACAGGAAGGGCTCTAGAGTCCATCCATGATGAGTGGGCCCAATAAAGAACCAGCAGAAGAGACTGAGGAAGCATGATCAGACAGATTGGAGGAATCAGAAAAGGCAATATTCCAAAAACTCAGAGAGAAGACACTATTGAAGAGGAGTAAGGGAGCAACAATGTCAAGTTGCAGAGGTCAAGAAGGATGAGAATGAAAAAAAGGCTTTATTTTTGATATTTCAGAGATCCTTAGTAACTTTGGAAAACAGATTGGAAAAGATTTACACCAGAGCAGTTACTTCAGTTTACTCAGGTATAAAATGGAGTGTTTGACTTCCTAATAATAACAACTGTAGCCCAATAGGTGAGAGAACATTAAATATAAAAATAATGGTTGACTTGTCCCAGGACAGAATCAAAGACAGCAACAATAATAATCTCTCAAAATATAGTCTTTTTTAAGAAATCAAAATCATGTGAAAATAAGAATGGATAAATAATATTATTTAAAACATTTCCTGGCCTTTATTATAGCACTTGAAAGTTTGTAAATTAGTTTAAATATACTATATCATTTGACTAATTCATGAAAAAATTAAGTATTTACTATGTGTTAAGCTCTAGACATAAAAAAAAACTTAAAAGCAAAAATAGTTCTTGTTCTCAAAGAGTTCATATTCGAATAGAGAAGACCACACATATAGGAGAGAGTTGCCTAAGAAGAAATGCTTTGGTCCAGAAAGTTACAG
Source organism: Sarcophilus harrisii (assembly GCF_902635505.1). Taxonomy (NCBI): domain Eukaryota; kingdom Metazoa; phylum Chordata; class Mammalia; order Dasyuromorphia; family Dasyuridae; genus Sarcophilus; species Sarcophilus harrisii. The sequence goes on along the minus strand of NC_045429.1, from coordinate 41,415,936 downwards.
GGACAATGAGAGAGATGGTTGGCAAATAGATTGACAAAGTCCATCCAGAACAATGGCAGAGTTGATTTGAACACAGTTCATGGTTCCAGACCTGGAGAGAGGGTAAGGGTTGCTGATGAGAGGAAAGACATTTGGCAAGACTGACATCCCAACACTTTCATTTAGGAGAATCAAATATTTTACCCACCTGAGCCATAATTTGTCAAACAATCAACAGAAAGGAATCCAAATAGAATATGGACTTGACCCAGGACCATTTCTATCTGACTTTATGATGATTAGTTAAGTAATATGGTCGGACAGAATCAGATTTGATGCCCTGGCTGTTTTAATCACTGATTATGATTGTCAAAGCTTTGGCAAACCCAAGATTTCTTGTTAGATTTCTGTTTTTTTTTCCTGATGTAAAATGAATTTGGCTAGTTGATAAGAATTACTGAAGTATATGATTTCTATACATAATCCCCAAACCCTGAGAGATAGTTGCTACAGATATTCTAGTTCTTACTTTAGAATGAAGGAATTGAGGCTTTAGGGGGAAAAAAAGAACCTGAAACCCTGATCCAGGGTTTTCTTCTCCCTGATATCTGATGGAGGATTCTTTTTTTCCCTAGCTTTTTTTTATTGGAGTTTTTTTTTATTTTCAAAACATATGCAAGGATAATTTTTTAACACTGACCCTTGAAAAACCTTGTATTCCAATTTTCCCTCTCTTCCCTCACCTTGTCCCCTAGATGCCATGTAATCCAATATATGTTAAACATGGTAAAATATATGTTAAATTCAATATAGACATACATATTTATACAATTATCTTGCTGCACAAGAAAAATCAGATCAAAAAGTAAAAAGAAAAGAAAAGAAAAGAAAATACAAGTGAACAACAAAAAGAGTGAAAATGCTATGTTGTGATCCCTCCTCAGAGGTTCCCACAGTCCTGTCTCTGGGTATAGTTGACTCTCTTCATCACAAGATCATTGGAACTGGCATGAATCACTTCTTTGTTGAAAGGAGCTACATCCATCAGAATTGATCATCATATAGTATTGTTGTTGAAGAGTATAATGATCTCCTGGTCCTGCTCATTTCACTCAGCATTAGTCTCTCCAGACCTCTCTGAAATCATCTTGTTGGTCATTTCTTACAGAACAATAATATTCCATAACATTCATATACCATAACTTATTCAGCCATTCTCCAACTGATGGGCATCCACTCAATTTCCAGTTCCTTGCCACTACAAAAAGGTTTGTCACAAACTTTTTTGCACATGTGGGTCCCTTTCTGAGGATTGCTTAGTTTCCCTTTAGCTCAAATCAAATCAGCAAACATTTATTAAGCACTTAAGTATGTACCAGGGACTGTACTAAGAGCTGGGAATACAAAGAAAGATTCCCTGACCTCAAGGAGTTCATATTCTAATGGAGAGACAACATAGAAATAACTATTTACATTCAAAAAATGTATCTGTCTATCATCTATCTATCCATCTGTGTGATATATAGTATGTAAATGTGTAGATAGATATGGTTTTGGAGGGAAATAGTCATATACATGAATTTATATCTTTCATATGTAATATATAATTTGTATGTACATAGTTGAATACACGTATATCTGTACATATATCCACATGTACATATACAGTTGGGAATATATCTAACTTGATATGTGTGTGTATATATATATTATATATATATTATTTCATATGAAAGATAGGCATCTATATGTATCTTATATAAAATAAAACTTGTATAAACATAATTGAATTCATGGGTATCTGTACAATATATACACACATGTGTGCATATATAACTAAAGATACATCTAACTTGATGTGTGTTTATATATAATATTTAATATGAAAATATGCATCTATATCTATCCATATAACTAAACTCATGGATTCAAGTATAGATGTATATATGCATTTGTGAGTACAAGTATATATACATCTGAAATTACCTCTACTTTTGAGTGTCTAAATACAACACTAATATGTATATATTCATATGTATATTTATGTTGTGGGCATGTATATTTATCTGTCTATATACATGTACATCAAATTGCCAAAAGGTAGTCTCAGATGGAAGGAGCTGACACTGGAAGTTTGGGTAAGGGAAGGAAAAACCCCCTTTTCATGGTTTAGAATTTAAGCTAAATCTTAATTGGAGTCCAGAAGGCAGAGATGAAGAGGGAGATCATTTCAGGCATGGGGGCCTAGCCAGTAAAAAAGCACAAAGTCAAACTCTATGGAGTATCCTGTTTAAGAGCAAAATGGTTAGTGTTGCTGGATTGTCAAATACACGTTTCAGTATTTTATAATTGTACAAAGTTCACTTTTCACAGAGCTGATTTCTTTGGTTCAGTGATACCTCTGTTGGAGACTTATCATTTCTGTTTCTGAATAGAGCTAAGAGGGAGGAAGGAAAGTTGGGAATGAGCAATGTGCCCACTCATGAGGCACCAGTTAGTGCCTCCCCTGGAGTTTTGTAGGTGATTAAATAGCCCTTTCTGGATTAATTTAACCTTCCTGGAGGTATTAGAAGTTGAAAATAATTTAGAAACTGCCGAGGTAGAGCAAAAATCAGGGAAAGTTTCCTTTCTATCTTGATATCTGGAGTACCTGCCCTAGTACTCAGATTATTAGCTTAGTCAATGCTTGCTGAACTGAACTGAGCTGAACTGAATTGAAGTGTACTTGATAATTACTGTTGGATCATACTGTTTCCTGGGTCCTTGGGAACTTGTTAAACCCCAGAAGAAGAAGCTGTAGTTGTACCCAAGAAGGGGAAGGGAAATGAATACTTATTTACATAGCTTCTATGTAGCACAGTGTCAGCTACAATGTTAAGTTCTTTACAATTATTATCTTACTTGTTCTTCATAACAATCCACAAGGTAGATACTGTTATTATCCCCATTTCACAGTTGAGAAAATGGGACAAACAGAGATTAAGAGGCTTGCCCAGGGTTTCACAACTTGTATCTGAGGATGGATTTGAACTCAGCTCTTCCCAGTTCTTGATCCTCTTCACCACTTAGCTATATCAAAACAATGAAAACACAAGAGTATGGTAGGGTGAAGATCCCCCTTAGTGCTAGGGCTTTCCATTTGAGATGATCTCCATTTTCTCCTATGTATAACTTTTCTCTCCAAGTTGTCTCTCCTAGTAGACTTTCTTTATAGACCTAGTGCTTACTTACTATAGAGCCTTTCACATGTTAGGTGCTTAATAAATGCTTGCTGACTTAATGAGATTGGAAAGGAAGGATGGGGCCATGGTGCAAAATCCTTAAAACTTATTTAATTCAAGAGGAGAAATTTGGGAACTGCTGAAATGTTTTTTTCCTTCCAGAGGAGATGAGGTAAGTAAGTAAAGGAACCCACGGTCCATGTTACTTAATCAATTGACTTTCTAGTAATGTGCTTTTCATTGAGCATGGCTGCCGAATTTTGCTTAGAGCCATATGGAGAGATGGGAGACCGGGGTTTTGCTTCAGGGCATGAAATTTAGGAGCTGCTGAAAATACTTGAAGTCTTTTAGCAGCAGAGAAATAATAGAGCTCTGTTAGCAAATAGAATTAGTTGAACTAGGAAGCTACCAGATGGCCTTTTTTTCCTCCTCCTGGCAGTTCTATACTCTTCCTCATCCCTTTTTCAATGGCCTAAAAAGTTGGTTTAGGCCATACTGTGTGCCATTAGCCAAGGTATGGTTTGAGCTGCCCTCAGGGTCAATAGTTCCTAACTATTTCTCTGAGCTTGGCTCTGATAAGATACTGAGGAATTAGAACTGTCTGGTCCTAAATATGGCCAAGTATCACCCAGAGTATATTCTTGGTCACTGGGGTGAAAGGTCTTAAGCTTTCTGGAAAATGAGACAAATCCATTGAAGAAGCTCCAGCTTAAGGCTATTGAGTTCTATTGCCATTATCCATGTGGAAGCATTCAAGTTAAATGTCTTCCCTCAGAGTTAATGGTAGCAAATTCATTCAGCAAATTGCATTTCATTTCCTTTTGGGAAAGCTTGCATTCTCCCTTAATATGCTGGGAAATATGTAATTTGAAAATGCTTTTCCGCAACTGTTCTAATTATAAACAGATTGTGCAGCAGACCCTGTGAAACTCAGCAGGCAACTAGCAGTGTCTGCCTCTAGGAGAGTGCATGAGCACCCAATCCTATTTATCCTGGGAGGCTGTATGCAGTCTGACACCCAAAGGCCAAATGTTCTCCTTTTTAAATCCAACTCCGTCTGGTTATCAATTAGCAATAGTATGCCAAATCTTCTATTAGACGCACTGACTCTGAATGGAAAATTATTATTAAAAAATATTTAAATCTTTTTAGGCACCTTCTGCATAGAAATCATTAACTAGGAGAGTTGTATTATATTAGAATCAGGAAGAATGACTGCTTCAATCAATCAATCAAAAAATGCTTATTGAATGACTCCTATGTATCTTTTGCATAGGACACTTTTGCAAGACCTGGAAATACAAAGACAAAGAATAAAATGATTCCAACTTGCAATCTATTGTGGGAGGCAGGTGGAACATATAAGTATATACAGAACAAAAATAAAGAAAGTAAGTTTGGATAAATGCAAAGTAGTTAAATGCAAGGTGGTTTGGGGGGGGCACTGTTAGTCAGGATCAAGAAAAATTTCAAGTAGAATGTCTACTTGGAGCTACATCTCCTGTGAGGGGAGGTGTTAAAGCATTTCAGGAATGACCAAACCGACAGCCAATGGAAAGGCATAACAGTTGGAGAGATGAAATGTGTAAGGAATAGAGAAAAGAACAGTTCCGTTGATGTGAATGGAAGGGGGAGTAATGTATAATGAGATTAGAAAGATAAAGTGGGGCAAGGTCTTAAATTCTAAATAATGAAATGTATGCTTAATTTTAAAGAAGGGGTCTTTACCCTGGGGTCTGTGAACTTGCTTTTTAAAGAAATATATTTGGATAATTGCATTTAAATATATCATATTTCAAGTTATCTTTATTTGTAATCCTATGTATTTTATCTATTTAAAACTATTCTGAAAAGTCCATAGGTTTCATCAGGCTGCCAAAGGGGTCCATGAAACAGACAAACAAAAACTGTTAAGAACCTTTCTACTAAAAGAAATAGAATTCACTGGATTTTTTTGGGGGGGGGGGGGGGAGAGAGAGAGCAAGAAAGTGACATGATTAAATTTATAATTAAGTAAAATTGCTTTGGCAGCAATGTATATGATAGACTGGGTCAGAGATAGATGGGGCAGGAAGATGAATTAGGAGAGCAATGCAATAATCTTGGTAAGAGGTGGTGAGGATCCAACTAAAGTGGTGGCACTAGAAAGGAGGGGGGAAGGCTATATGTAAGAGATCTGTGAAGGTAGAAATTAGGCAAGACTGATTTCCAACTGTTTGAATATATGGAATGAGACAGAGTGAGGAATCAAAAACAATGATAAATTTATGAACCTTAAAGATTGGAAAAATAGTGGTGCTTCTGATTTAAAAAAAAATGGAGTGATGGGTTTGGGGGAATAGTAATGAATTCTGTTTTGGATGTGTTGGGTTTGAGATGTCTCTGAGAGCCAGTTTGAAATGCCTAATAGGCAACTGGTGATGTGGGACTGAAACTCAAGAGAGAGACTGAAACTGGATAGATAGATCTGGGAGTCATCTGCATAAAGATGAGAATGAAACTTCCATGGGAGCTAGTGAGATCACCGAAAGAGAGCGTACAGACAGAACAGAGCCCTAAGGCAGAACCTTGGAGGGGACCCATAGTTACTGGGCAGTATAGAAGAATGATTGTGTCCAGCAAGGAAGACTAGGAAGAAACAGCTTTTCAAGTAGGAAGAGAGCTAGGAGAAAATAGTGTCAAAAAAACAAAACAAAACAGAGAAGTGAGACTATCCAGGATGAGAGAGTGATCATCAGTTTTAAATTCAGCAGAGAAGGCAAAAAGGATGAGGAGTGACTGGGGAAGGGGGAGCTGGGTGTTAGGGTCAGGGTTAGCAGGTTAGGTAATTAAGAGGTCACCAGCAACTTTGAAAAGAGCAGTACTGAATGGATAAGGTAAAAAGTCTAACTGGGGAGTAAATGACCTGAGAGAGGATGTAGTAACAAAGATTATAGGCAGGTTTTTCTAGGAGTTTGTCTGAAAAAGAAAGGGGATGTATAATGTGCATGAGGAGATGGCAATACAGTCCAGAGAAAGTTTTTTGATAAAAGTTATGTCTTAAAAGTAGCAGGGAAGAGACCAATAGACAGGAAGAGAATGAAAAATTGAAGTGGGAGGGAATATGATTCAGGTTGCAATCTACTGTATAAGAAAGAGATGGATTAATCAAGTGACCGTGTAAAAGGGTTGGCTGTGACAAGTACAGTAGTCTCTTTGTAAAAAAATGGGAGTAAATGAGGAGATGGTGATAGATAATGCTAAGGGGGTTTTGAGATGAAGAGGAGGGAAGCATCAGGAATTCCCACTGAATGGCCTTGATTTTCTCAGTAAAATAAAAATGAAAGGCATGAGGGAAGAAGTTGTAGAAGGCTTGAGAAGAGAATATTTGGTAATCTTTTGTGGGAAGTATAATAGGAAATAAATTAGAGAAGATTAAATGGATTGCTTTGTTGCAGTGAGGGCCTTCTCAAAATTCAATAATATTAATTTACAGTCTACTAGGAAGCAAAGGTGTACAGTTTCTTCTATCTCAGTTCAATGGATGATGGAAGTAATCTAGGGTAATCGACATCTAGTGTACATTGGTTACAATAAAGCTACCAATGGCAAGTATAAGTGAATTACTTGACTTGAAGTTCCTTCCAATTCAAAATTTCTGATTCTGTGATTTGATTCAGCCTGAAGATGTGGTGGACTAGATCCCCTATCTCACTGCACTCCTTTATCAGGCAGTTTAGATTTCCCATAAAGTTTACCCAAGATCTTTATTTCACCAACACTAACCAAGAAAATATAAGAATCTGAATGACAATATATATTGGCAATAATGACGATAATAATAGCGACAAGATCTAGAAGTAAAGGTATTCAAGAAAAAGAATTCAGTCAGCTGGGGACATGAAAGCAAATGGGGCATTTTTGCTATAATTATGTTAATATCTATTAATCAAGTATTTTAAACACCAACTATGTGCCAAGCACAAGTGGTTAGATTTTGGAGACATAAAGGCAAAAATAAAGCAGTCCTTGTCCTCAGAGGGCTTACATTTTATCAGTGGAGACAAGGCACACGTGTATTGTATAAGAATAAATAAAATAAATACTAGTTATTTGTGAAGGAGAATGACTCGCGCAGCAAGCATTTATTAAGCACCTACTATGTGACAAGATTTATGCTAAGTAGTAGAAAACAAGTACAGAAGTGAAACAGTCCATGCTCTTGAGCAATTTATAATCTAGTTTATACCAATACATCTCAATGAGCTGTTATTATATCAATGATATGGACATTTGCTCCACTAGAACATGGGGGTAATCCAGCCATAAATTACTGGGTAAATCTTAGAAGATTGCTCAAAGGGATTCAGTAATTGATCATAATCAATTATACCACCTTTTTTTTTTTTACCATCTAGTAAATTGTAAATAATAGTTTGTTTTTATAAATACACATTTTTAAAAACTTTTTCTTTGGATAATTACATATTTCTATTGATATTTGATAAGTTTGGAACAAATCCTTTTAAAACTAGCAAATATAAATATGGAATTCTGATAATGATTCCCCATGTTTGTCCTTTAGTATGATATAGTGAAGACAGTCTGCCTGGAGGTCAAGAAGATCTAGATGATGCTGAGCAAGTTAATTGTCCTTTCAGTGCCATACTTCAACTACCTTCTCCTTTTGTCCCTGGGGCCCCCTTTCTCCTGGAGTTCCTCATGGAAACTCATTTTAAGGAACCAGACATATTTCATTCTCATCTCCATCTCATCACCATTCCCACCTCCCTTTTCAGTTTCCTTTATCTTGTCTTCCCCCCATTAAAATGTAAGCTCCTTGAAAACAGATTTTCTTTCTTATTGTGTTTGTACCCACAAGGCTTAGCACAATGCCTGGCACATAACAAGGGCTTAAAAATGCTTCTTGATTTGATTTGATCCTCTCAATGCTCCCCAGATAACTTTCTCCCACTACAAATTTCAAATTAGATAGAAGGCTTTTTTGCAGGGAATTTCTTACAGCAGGGAAATCACAGGTATAACCAAATAATAATAATAATAATAAACACCCTGCCTGTGGTGTTTTTTTCTTTTTAATGCTGAGATCAAATTACTTCACCTATTTTAGATCATCACAATGAAGGAAAAAGCAAAAAGGCAGCAGATACTATCTTTCCTTCACGCCATTAATTAGTGAAAACCGAGGCACAAAAGGTTATCAAATGATAACGTAGATCACAGAGGGACCTCATTTGTCCTTTAAATGTGCTTTCCATTCCACTCATTTCTCTAGAGCAGCCAAAATGCTAAGGAAGAAGACTATCTAAAAGGGAAATGGTAGAAGGCTTAGAAAGTAACTTGGGCAAATGTAATCGTAACCAATGGTCAAGCCTAAACCAAGCAACTAATATTTCTGTTTGTCAGGAAAAGAAATGTGTTTAACAGAGGCCCTTTGTGAACTCTGGGAGAATTACTCATTGTTTGAATTCCCTTCTGCCTGGGACAAAGTAAATGCCGTGTGTCTAATGCTCTATTCTTAGACATTTGGACAACTCTACAAACTATACCCATGCAAATAAATTAAAAACTTGTCTTTTCAAGCTCCTGGGAAATATGAAAGGTTATGATCAGTCAAGAAAATGTGTTTAGCAACATACATCTGAGTTTTTATTGGTCCCAAAACAGCCAAAAAAATTGGTTAAGAAACTTGTTGCATTCTAAATGTATCTTGTCTGCATTTCTTATTAAGACTCAGTGATATCTAAAATGATTTGTGTGGCTACTTGTCCCTTCTCTCTTGTCCCTTTGTGAATTTGGTGGACACAGGTCAAAAAAAAAAAAACAAAGAAAAATGAAAATAAAAGATGAATGCAATTTTATTCACTAAATTAGGCCAATTGAGCTGAGGCCTGGCTGTTTTAATAATATAGTCTTCTTTTGACTTGCCATTTGTTATTTCTACAGATTGAATTGTGAATGACAGATTGGCTTCCCCAGCCACCCTGCCCCCTACATTCTTGAAAGCTACCACCCAACCACCAGCTACTGTCTGCCTGAACAATGCAGGTTTATATTAATATGAGCTTAATACAGGAAGAAATAAAAATACAACTCTTCAAGAAAAAGGGAGTGTATTGTATTTCAAAATCAATTACAGCCAGAGTGGTGAAAAGAACCCTTAAGTTATAAGCCAAGTTCTACCACAATTTGTGTAGCCTTGGGCAACATGCTTCACCAATTATATTATGGGGAGGATTCATGAGTTAGATCATATGGTCTCTGAGGTTCCTTCCAACTCTGAGTTTCTGGGATCAAGTAACCATTTATTAAGCACCTATTATGTCTTAAATACACTGTGATAGGTTGGGGAGATTCAAGTACAAAGAAAGAAGCAATCGTTTAATGAGGGAGGAATGTATAAAAATACATACAATATAAACCTGTTGCTTGTCCCTCATTTTTGAAAAGGACCAATGACATGACAGGGGATACCTCGACTTGTGCTGAAATGGATTAAAAGAGGCAGAGTGGCACAGTCAGCCTCATTCTCTCTTCCTGAGTCACCAAAATCAGTGGCAAGACAAAAGTCAGGATGACTGGCAGTGGCTCAGGATGTAGTGGATGACCTTGGAATCTTCAAGGTGTGACCAAGCTCTAAGTGATCCATAGAGCTTCCTTTTGCTGCCTCCATGTCTGTTGGTACAAATTCTGGTAGAGAAAATCTTCATGTGCTTGGGGTAGACATCCCCCTAACTCACCAACAGGTTTGAGGTCTATCAGTTATCCCTAATTTGGTCTCCTGAGATAGTTTTACCAGGTTCTGGTCATTGTACATGCTACAGCTTCTTGGAGTCATCCACCAAAGGTGGATGAACAGCTCTGAAAATAGCTTGGCAAGTATTCATATAGAGGTGCATACACTCTCTGAATACCCCATACAGCCTATAATATAAGCCTAAAGCTAATAAAAATATATGCATATGCAAAGTAATTAAATACAAAGTAGTTGGAGAAGTTCACCAATAGTTGGACTTTTTGCAGAAAATAAGGTCTCATGTACATCTCAAAGGAAGAAAGAGATCCTATGAAGTGATGTTAAGGAGGGAAGTCTAGCCAATGCAAAGGAGACGGAGCATCAAGAAGGAAGAACAGAATGAAAGCCAATTTGGCTGGATGGCAGAAATTGGAAAGGTGAACAATATCCAATGAGGCTGGAAAGGTAATTTGGGACCCAGTTATGTAGGGGTTTAAAATCTAGGTAGAGTAGCTTATATTTTATCTCAGAATAAATAGGAAGTCACTGGAATTGATTGAGTAGGGGAATCATACAGTCAGATATTCAGCTAAAGAAAATCACTTTGATAGCAATGTATAAAATGAACATGAGTGAGAAGAGCCTTGAAATCAGGAGACCAGTTAGGAAGCTTTCAATAATCTAAGTTAAAGTGAAGATCTGACCTAAGGTGAGTGGAGAGAATGAATAAGATACTGTGAAAATAGAAATAGACAGAGAAAAATAAGGAAATTGGGCTAGATGACTTCTATGATGACCTCTTCTAGCTCTAACAATCTCTGATTTTTAGATTAACCAAAATTTCAAACTATCCACATCATGTCTCCCTTTCTTGAGTTCTGATAATGGAAAGTAGATGGCAATTACTTTTTCCATACATGGTGCCCGAGAGTAGCCTGGTGTCTGGATCCATTTTTCTCTTGGCTATGAAGTGAGTTAAAATCTGCTTTTGGGTGTCAAGTTTGGTTTATTAAAGAAACAAGCGCTATAGACCTGAAAAGGAGTGGGAGGTAGAAAAGAGAGTACATTCTCCACATAAAATCATTGTTAATTTTCTTTTTTGGCACATAGAAAGAAACTATGCATGGATGGATGCCAAGATAGCCTAAAGATTTAAAATGCTGCTAATTGAAAAAAGGCCTCTTCTTTTAATTGTTCAAATGCCTGCAGTTGGTTGGCTCAGAGATATTAAGGGATTAGCAGTTGGATAGCTTTTTATTGAACAATCAATTCAGTAGACGTTTATGGTGCATTTCCATGGGGCAAAGCACTGTGCTGGGCATGGAAAGGTCCACAGAGGTGACAAAAATACAATCCTTACCCTGCAGGAGCTTTCAATCCAGGAAGGGACATAAGCCATAGGTACACATGAGTATGGCTTACACACACAATAAAACAGAACTTTGACAGTGTGCATGGTGTACAAAGAAAGTGCTCAGGAGAGTCACAGGAGGGAAGGGTTATTTCTGGCCAGGAGGAGTGAGAGGGATACCATGAGCGAGGCTGTTTTTGAGCTATGTTGTTTTGAAAGATGTCACAGATTTCCCTAAGATTTTAGAATGCAATGTGGTTTATGAGAAAAAGTGCAAAACTTAGGACTAAGAAGCCTGCCAGCACATTAACAAACATTTAGTAAATATTGACCATGTGCCGGGCACTGTGCTAATCATCGGACATCCAAAGAGGGGCAAAAACAGTCCCTATTTTCAAGAATCTCACAATTTCAAGGAGGAGGATGGGACACAATATGGAAACTATGTACAAACAATACAATATAATTGGAAAAGATCTCAGAGGGAAAGATAGCATTAAGAAGGATCAGAAAGATCTTATTTTAAGATCTCCATTACTTCCAAGTTCTATGACCATGGAAATGTCATTTAATTTCTTTTTATGACTTAGTTTTCTCATCTATAAAATGAGAAATACCTGTAGCATCATGCCTCATTGGTTATTGTGAGGGTCAACTGAGATACTGTGTCTTGAGTACATTGCAAATGAAGACTGAAGAACTTATGATGAAAAAAAAGTTATCCATTTCCAAAGAAAGAACTGATCAATTCTGAATGCAGATTGAGACCTTTTTTTTTTTTTTTTTTTTTACTTTTAATTTATATCAAATTGCTTGTCTACTCAAGGAAAGAGAAGAGGGGAGGAAACTATTTGGAACTCAAAATTAAAAAGATAAAGAATGTTAAAAATTGTTATTAATTTTAATTAGAAAAATAAAAGAAAACAATAAAAAAGATAAAGTTAGTTATGATGAGCTTATATCAGACTAATTATTATTCTTACAAAATTATCTGATTCTCATTTTTATAAGGTTCAGATAGAAAGTAGTCCCAGAACAAGCAGCTAGTCTGCTATTATTTTTCATATTCAATGGTTTGTGTTCTGTTGATTCTGCTATATCTTATGGGCATATAATTGTCTGCAGGTTGATTCATTAGAACGTGAGCTCCTTGAAAGCAGGAATTGAGGTTTTGCCTTTCTTTCTATCCCCAGTACTTAGCATAATGTCTAGCACATAGTCAACAATTAGTAAATGATTGTTGACTATTACACAAGTGAATAAAATAATAGTTTTCAAGAATTGAATAAAAAGCAAGAAATAATCTCATCCTCTTTAGGTATCTTTAATACAACACTAGTAATCTCCAGGCTATCCTGTACCCAATCAACAGCAGGCATTTGAAGAATTTAAAAAAATCTTTGATAAAAAAATCATTTTTAATCTTTAGACTATTCTCCTTATGTCTGCTCCTAAATCTCTATATTTTGAAAGTTTTATGTTCCAAATTGTTTGGAGGCAATTATGAATATCTGGCACGATGGCATCAATTAAAAGTATTCCTCCTAATTTTGTTGTTGTTGCTGCTGCTATTGTTGTTCTGGGATAGAAATATGGAAGAAGGGTGTCCCAGGCATAGGATATTATATAAGCAAAGGTGTGGGGGGAGGAAAAGCAAAGAGTATCTTCAGTAACAATAAGCAGATTAATTTGACCAGAGCATAAGACACGCCATCACAACACAAATGGTCACTTAGATGGTGGAGATTGTTATTGTTGTTGTTATTGGTGGTGGTGGTGGTCTTTTGTTCTCAAAGGGGACCAATGAATAACAGGGGTGATGACTTATGACCCAATCAGATTTAAGTGAGGCAGAACTGTGCAAAGTCATCCACTTTGCTCTCTCCTCCACAGTCTTGCGGCAAGACAAGGTTAAAGTGGCTGGTGATAGTCCGCAGACTGTGGAGACTCTGAAATGTAAGGCAAGGAATTCGGACTTCAATCATTAAATAATAGGGAGCTAGCGAAGATTTTTGAGGTGAATGAAATTCTCAGACTAGTGTATTAGGGAGATTATTTTGTAGCATTCAGAGGATAGATTAAAGTAGAAAACTGGAAGATTGGTAGGAAGATGTTGAAATAGCCTAGTTGAGAGGATAATATAACATGGCAGGCGTTAGAATGGAAAGGAGAGGAAGAAGGTAATTTGGAGATACAATTGATGGAAAAAATATTCAAATCAGTGAATGCCTACTTCTGCTAAAGTAAGAAAAAGAAGAAATGAGTTTAAAATATATTGAGATTAGATTATAAAGAAAGGTTGAGGTTTCATTTTGTTTTGACCCCTAGACAAGAGACTGAATTATTGAGAAGGGTAGGGGAATTTTCCTCATGGTAGGTCTTTCAAAAGAAAATGAAATCTAAGCATTGCATAGTAGTAAGGTTGCTGGGTGTAGAGTTTGGAAGACTTTGCCTGAAATTTTTCTTTGCTATCTACCATCTTTATGACCTAGAAGTCATTTTCTTCTGGTCTTAGTTTTCCCAATAAAATGTAAGCTTTCCTCCCCACACCTGTTAGTGTACTTCCTCCCAAACAATTAAGTAATGTTAATTACTTATGCATGTATATACATAAATATTTTAACTTCATGTTTATATTATATATGAATATATATATGCACACACATATACACGTGTGTGTGTGTATGTGTGTACTTTGCCAAATATAATGTAAGCTCATTTCAAGTAGGGCTTATTTCATTCTTTGTATTTGAATCCTTAGGTCCCATGGTGCCTGACACATAGTATATACATACATATATACATATATATGTATTTACATATAAATATATGTACTTATTGATTAAAAGATGTATTGACCAATAGTAGAGATTATTTAATTTCTGTTTTTGTATCTCCAATATTTGGTACATAGTACACGCTTAATATGTTTTTATTGGTTGACTTAGAAAATGAGTTCAATCAGATTTGATTTACTTCTGAGGTCCCTTCTAGCTTTAGATGAAGATCTTATGATCTAAGCTTTAAGGGTTGTTCTGCCTGAAGGCAAGGGAAAGAACTCTGGGCCCTCTAAACATGTTTTCTTCTTTTTCTAGAGTCTTACTTCTTAATGTGCAATAAGGTATTAGAATATACTCTATGCATTGTCTTTATCCCTTCAGGGTTCACAATAAGTTAATGGGATCTACCAACTGGAGGTTACCCTTGTCTAGAGGAAAGCTGCTGCTTCCCAACCCCAAAATCAACTTAACTGAATTTGAGCATTATTTTATTATGGTCCTATACTTTGCAGAACACTATACTATATATTGGGGGATTCAGAAAATATGAATATGACATAGTCCCTGTTCTCATGATACTTGAAGTCTAGCAGGGAGGTACACCACATAAACAAATACCTATATATCCAACAAAATACATAACTATGTGATAGCAAAGTACTTTGCAAATTCTCAGGGGAGAAACACTGTTACCAATGGAAGGATAAAGAAAGATTTCAAGGAGGAAAAAGGGTCAACATTTGAATTGGGCTCCCAAGATTGAAGCAAAGGCATAGAAAATAGAAATGAGGTTTATAAAGAGCACATAGAGTCCAAGATTGGGGAATTGTGGAGAATGTGAAAGAGAGTCCTCTGGGAAGAAGAGATAGAATCAATTATAAAAGCCTTGTATGCCAAGAAAATGAGCTTTACTCAAAATCAACCATATTTCATGTTCCATCTCATTATTCAGCTTTGCTATTTAGAGATCCACTCTGTTTGTTGCATGACTCTTTCCCACCTAGGACATCTTCAGACCTGGCTGCCAGAAAAAAAAATTGGTTCCTTAGCCCTTGGGGTGATCAAGAACAGACTTACTCAACTTTGGAATTTGTACCTGGACAGCCCTATTTTGGTTAGTGAATGACTGAGAGACAACTTAACTAGTCTATGCTATTTATGTGGTCCCTGATCATCCAGCTCTGATTATGTTTCATGTCCCGGTCAGTTCTCTTTCCTGAGTCATCATGTCAACTGACTGGCTGCCATATAAGTATCCATGTGTCCCATCATCCTTCCCAGTCCATTTATCACTCTGGGCTCCACAAACAAATCTGCATCAGCTTCTGTATCTTTCCATACTTCTTCGTTCTTATTTTTCTCATTTCTTATGACAGAGGCCTTGAAACAACACAATGACTTTTGTTCCTACAATGGGTACATTAAAGCATAGTAAGTTAGATCTAGTGGGTGGAATGCCATATTTGAAGTCAAGAAAATTTGAGTCTGAATTCTCCCTCTCTTACTAGCTTGTGGTCCTGGCCAAATCATCTCACTTCTCTCAGCCTCAGTTTTTCCATCTATAAAACAAGGATAACATGTACAATTATCTTTCAAGGATCTTAAGGTAAGCAAACTGCTTTGCAAACCTTAGAGTGTTGTGTATAAATGCTATTTTTTATTATTATTATTATCTGATCCAACTTCTTTCATTTTGCAGATGAGGAGCAAGAAACCAAATTCATCTACTTCTACTCCCCTAAAATTAAGAAATGAGATCAGTTTTCTCATGTGTTGGAAAAAGGAGCTTGGAAAATGATGGGTTGCTCTCAGAACTGGAGTAAAACGACATAGGTTTGAAGCCCAGATTTGCTAATTACTTCCTACCGGTGCTTGGGGAAATCACATAGGTCTAGGGCTGGGAGTGACCTCAAAGGCCATCTAATTCAACACCAAAGATTTTACAGAGGAAGAGGCTGTAAGCAAGGAGACATCTGAGTTGGGATTTGAAATTCTGACTCCTTGTCCAGTATCTTTTCCACTCTACTAACCCTGAGGGCCCCGGTTTCCAAATCTATAACCTGAGAAGGTTGGACTAGAAGATCTCTAAGATTCCTTCTACTTGGAAATCTATGATCCTATGATCCCAGTGGTCGCATTTCCATTCTAAAGGTTGAATAGGACCTAGAGGGTTATACAGAGGAAGTGATGAGAATGGGAGAGTAGTAAGAATATTTATACCTATAGGCTGCTAAAACAAGATAGAAAGAAGTCTTTAGACAACAGCACTATGAAAAGATGAGGGTAACAATGAGGCAAATTTGAAAGGGTCAAAGAACCTAGTGAAAGTTGAGGAAGATGATAAAATTCATTTGTTTGAAAAGAAGCCTGATGATTCTCCAGGGGCGTTATTATGGAAGCAGATGTGGCAATGACTTTGCAAAACAAATTACAAAGAGAAAGCATCATCAGAGAGCAGCTGTGGACTCTCCCTATGTCTCAGAGTCCTAAGGAAGGGAAACTGGGAAAATAGAGAGGGTCATAGGAAAGCTCACATCTCTCCAATTAAGGCTCATGGGGAGGTGGGGTGGAAGCCAGCATGTTTCAAGACTGAGCCAGTGAATCCTGGCAAAGAAACTGGAGAAAAGAGTTCTCGAAGCAGGAGGAAAGAATGATTTCAGTCTTGACTCTAGAAAGGGAAAAAACCTAAATGTTTTCTTTTTCTTTAAAATAAAAAGGGAGGGGAGATTATTGACATATTTTCTTATCATATCATCTCCTTACTGCTCTCTAATAATAATAATAATAATAATGATAATGATAACTAGTATTTATAGACTGCTTAAATATTTGTATGTATGTACATATACATAGGTATATGTGAAGATCAAATGTGTATATATATCTATATATCTATATATATGATTTCATTTGATCCTCACAACAATCTTGAGGGTCAGGTGCCATTGTTATTCCTGTTTTACAGATGAATAATCTGAAGCAGCAAAAATGTAGTGCCTTGCTTAAGAATATACAGTGTCTGAAGCTGGATTCAAACTCAGGTTTCCCTGACTCTGGGTCCACAGCTCAATCCACTATGTCACCTAGGTGCCCACGCAGCCAACTGCAAGCTGGAACATTATAATTACAAAATTCTGTTTTTGTTATCCTTTCCATTTATATTATCATAGTCAAGTGCATTTATTGTTTTTTAGGTTTTCCTTACTTCAATCTGCATCAGTTTTTATGTCTTTCCTTACTTTCTATTTTTATCATTTCTTATGACAGAGATCTTGAAGCAACACAATGATTCTTTTTCTTTCCTCTTCTCTTCTTCCTTCTTCTCTTCCTCCTCCTACTTCTTTTCTTCCTTTTCCTTCTTTTTTTCTTCTCTTTACCTCTTCTTCTTTTCCCTCTGCTAATTCCTCCCCCTGTCAACCCCTGAAGTTAAATTTCCCCAATAAATCTATAGCCCTGCCATCTTTGCTGAACCCCTTTGAGGTAAGCTCACCACAGATTCCCCCACGGGGTGTCTTTCTCTCCATCCCTCCCCATGCCTCATGGTATCTTAACTTTCATCCCCACCATGCCTAATGGTATCTTCTTCCTTCTTATAAGTAACTTTTTTAGGGTGCTAAACACTTCTAGGGATTTAGCCTGCAGGTCAATGGCTTATTCCCACCTCTTGGAGTATTTCCTTTCTCCCGGTTAATTGTGAGCTCCCCTAGGGAACTTGTCTTTTTCATTGTTCATTGTTAAAACCACTTTGGTATCTAAATATATGCTCTCCCAGCTGTGTTTCATATTTACCACTGCTGGTTTCTATCATATCTCTTGATTTTGTCTGTTACCTCTTCTCCTAAATAAACCCCCCTCTGCAGTAGAGAATGGCCATTGTGAATCTTTCACAAGACCCAACCCCAACATTTAGTGTCTACATCAAACTGATCATTTTGTCTTAAACCCCAACATATCGTTTGGAACTAAGAACTGCTACCATCAATGAAAGGGTAGAAATTAGAAATGAGTGAGGGAAGAGTAACAGACATGTCAGGGGAAAAAAAGGAGGAAAAAACATCAATAAAATTTTTAAAAATGCAGAAGGAAACAACAAAAAGATGTTCATAAGTGAAGACAAACAGCAGAGCAATTTTGTAATTACTGTGTTAAATTTAATGTACGCTTTTTAAAAACAAACTATGTAATGTGGGAAAAAAGGAAAATGATTTGCAACTCAAAAAAAAAAAAAAAATCACAGCCAACCCTTGTTTTCTGAAAATCCTGGTTTGAAGTACTAGGAGCAAGAAGTACAGATCCAGGTTGAAAGAATTAGAGTGGAAGGGAGCTGCCCTGCTCAAAAAAAGGTAATTTTCCTTGTCTCCTTTTCTTGACCTGGGTGTTGAAGTATTTTCCCAGCAGCTCCTAATGGGATCAGCCTACAGATTGATTGTATTTCCTTGCCTGCCTACCCATCTGCCAGTGCAATGCTGCCGCCACTGGTGTGAAAAGAACAGGTGAAGCATGAAACCTGTTTTTCAGCACATAATTTAAATTCTAACTGGGGCAAAAACAAAACAACAACAACAACAACAAAAACAAAACAAAACAAAAAAAAAAAAAAACAGCAACAAAAAACTCAATCTCAATGCCATCCATAAAAAGAGGGAAATAATGCATCCTTGGAAAATTTCATAGGACAGAAGCCAGGTTGCTGCACACATGAGATAACAAATCAATTTGTTAATTGGAAACCAGTTGCTATTTTTTCCCCAAAGCTCAAGAGAACCAAAAAGATACATGTCAAAAATAGACTAACAGATTCTGGTCTAATAAGTCTGCTGTATTCTTGTTTTCTGGAACAAATATGAAAAGGTTCCTTCAAGCTTACAAAAGAAAGAATGTTGGATCCAGAGTCTGAGAACTGAGTTCAAATTCCAGATCGGCAGATTATTATGTGTATGCTTTGGGGTAAATCATTTAACCTTGATTTTCTCATCTATCAAATGATGGGGTTAGATTAGATAATATTTAGAACACGTCACCATCTTAATTCATAATCTTATGGCTAGTGGAGTAGCGATTATAATAGAGGTTGTACTTTTTTTTGAGGCATTTGGGATTAAATGACTTGTCCAGAGTCACTCAGCTAGTAAATGTTAAGTGTCTGAAGCTATATTTGAACTCAGGTCCTCCTAACTCTAGGGCCAGTTCTCTCTCCACTGTGCCATCTAGCTGCCCCTTGGAGATTTTACTTATGTATTTATTTATAAGGAACCAGTTATACCAGCCCAAATTTAAGAATTAGAGTTAGAAAAGTCCTTGGATACTACTGAGTCCATCTTGAATCTGAATAAGTACTCCTACCTACATCTTTGAGGTTGAATTAACATTCAGCCTCTTGAGTCAGCCCATTTCCCCACCATAGATAGCTCTAATTGCTGAATTTTTCTTTGTATTAAGCTTCAATTTGCCCGACTGCCACTTTTTACCCATCATTGTACTCCTAACTGCTCACTGGAGCTAAATAAAATCTACTCCTTATTAGAGTGTGTTAGATAGTCCAAGACCTGGAGGCAGGAAGACTTGGTCTCAGATGCTTATTAACAAGAGATTCTGGGCAAGTCTCTTACATTCTCTCTGCCTCAATTCCTCAATCCCAAAGTGAGGAGAATATTAGCATCTACTTCACAGAGTTGTTGTAAGAAACAGATGAATTAACATATGTAAAAAGCTTTATAAGCCTAAAGCACTATATACATGCTAATAATGATACATTATTATAATACTCCCCTAGGATATTCTTTTAAATACTCAGAATCCATTATTATATTCCACTTCCAAGTCATTCAAATATTTAGGTTGGATGAAATAACAAAACTAGTAATAAGTGAAATGTAGCCAAGTACTTGAATGAATGAAAAAGCATTTATTAAAGTCTCACTACATTTCAAGTAGTGTGCTAAATGCTAGAGAGTCAAATACAAGATAAGACAGCCATAGGATCAGAGATTTAGAAGTAGAAAAGACCTTCCTTTAGAATTCATAGAATCTGGCCCCTTCCTTGTTTTTTACAAGTGAAGAAAGAAAAATCAAGAGAGATTGATCAACTCCCATCTGGACCCACTGAATCAAGTTCCAGGTTCAGTGCTCTATCATCTACACTACTCAAAACAATTCTTTCCTCTAAGAAGTTTAATTTGACTGCACAACAGCAACATATATATATAGGGTAGCAATTATTTTCAGTAACTTGATTCAATGCAGTACTGAATTCCACTTGGAAATTATCTTCCCTTTGTATCATATCCTTCTTCATTGGCCAATGGAAACTCCATTTTTCTGCTATTGGCTAAAGGGGTTTCTGTTCTTACAGCCTCAAAAAAGTTTTTGGAGCCTCATCTCCACAAGTAAGATTTGGTGATAATCTGTTTCTTGGGTCTAGGACACATGGGACTAGAAAGGGGTAGAAGGTGGGGATAAGGAATGAAGTTTTAAGGAGTGAAACAGGAACATTTTACCATCAAACACCTCAAATAATTTCCTGAACAAAGAAAGATTCTTTAGGCAATCTATTATGAGATAAGCTCATAACTCAGTTTCTAAAATGTCAAAAGTAATATAGAAACCATAGTCATTTTTTTATTTGGTCATTAAAAAGACAAGAACAAAACCCCCAAGAGGTCTTGAAATAATCAGTGTTTATTAAGTGTAGCTCTTTTGTACATAGTGATTCAATGATTAAAAGAGAAACAATCTGACTATTCCCTCCTGACCCTTTATGTGATCATCATTATTTATAGACTGCAAAAAATTAAAACCCAACATACTGTCAAAGCATAGAATCACAAATATGTCATTAAAAAAGGCATATGAGCCATGGACTCCATTGTGCTTACAGATTTGCGGTACTCAGACACTAATTGATGTTACCCTGATAATGAATTTTTGCTGTGATTCTATCATTAAATTATCTGCATCATCCATAAGAGAAATTCGCCATCACATGCACAAAAACATTATTGGGTATTTTTTCTCCCTAACTAGGGCCTAATTAATTGATTTTTGCATCTTTATAATTTATTATTAGTTTCTTAATGATTCGATTTGAATGCTCCAGGAATCTGAGAAAGCACAAGCTGACCCAAAGGGAAAGTTGATCTATGGTTAATTATCATTGCTTTCATAGAACATTCTGTTTTTGCAAAGCATGTCACAACTACTGATAAGTTCATCCATAGAACATCTCATTGAAGTAAGTCCAGTAGAGAGAAATGATTGAATCAGGGAAGAAAATACTCTATAAATTAACCTGGCACTTAGCAAATAAGGAAAGCTTTTTACTGTGACATCCAACACTACTACGACAACCTGACATCTCTTCAGCAGAGGGATGGCTTTCGACAACTGGTGAAAATGAGTTACAACTTTGAAGACAACTTCCTTTTGACTGTGCCAGTAATTTTGCCGTATGGATTGTCAGTAGGGAGTAGAACCTAGGGGATAGAGTCAGTATTAATGTGAGAGAAATAAACAGGTAACCATTGTTAATTGTTAATTCATGTAATGGAAATATTCAGTAAAACAATGCATATAAATTATATGTATATATTATATATATGTTTTTAAAGTAGACATGCATATATATTACATGCTTTTATTTATGTGTATATGTGTGTGTTTGTATACATATATATGTGTGTGTATATATATATCATTGTTGGGGAATGAAATATTCCAAATAAGTTGATTTTTATATACTTCAAGCTGAACTCCCTGCCTTTGCTCCCCCAAGACAACAGGTTTGGGATTTTTTGTTTATTTGTTTTAATATTTTAAACATATTATAGGCTTCTCTCCCAAATGCTACATAGATTCATAGCTCTAGAACTAGAAGGGACCTGACGCCCTTCCCCTTAGTTTATTTTTGAGTAAACTGAGGCCTTCATTGTGGCTAAATATTTCTTTCTTTCCTTCCTTCTTCCTTCCTTCCTTCCTTCCTTCCTTCCTTCCTTCCTTCTTTCCTTCCTTCCTTCCTTCCTTCCTTCCTTCCTTCCTTCCTTCCTTCCTTCCTTCCTTCCTTCCTTCCTTCCTTCCTTCCTTCCTTCCTTCCTTCCTTTCTTTCTTTTTGCTGAGGCAATTGGTGTTAAGTGACTTGCCTAAGATCACACAGTTTGGAAGTGTTAAATGTCTGAGACCAGATTTGAACTCTGGTCCTCCTGACTTCAGGACTGGTGTCCTGTACCACCTAGCTGCCCCTAGATGATTTTTTTCAAGGTTTCATTGGCACTAAATATCAGAGACAGAACTTGAATCCAGAGCCTCTCACTACAGAGCCATTATTCTTTCCAGTCTACCATAATTACTTTCCTCCTTGTTAAAAAAAATTATATTTATGCCTTTTCTCTTTACTTCCTAATCATTTTCTACCTTCTTATGACAAAAACAATTTAGCAAAAACATCTGATACAGAATGCTTGTTTGACAACCTGTCCAATATTCTGTCCCTCAGCTCTTTGATATGAAAGAGGAGGTATGTTTTATTATCTCTTTTCTAGGACCTTCACTGGTTTTTCCATTCCCCAAAGCTTAATTTCCTTTTTTTTTTTAAAGCTTCTCTACCTTCAATAGAATAATTCAATGTTATAGTGAACTCTTGCTTTGTTCAACAATGCAATATTCAACACACTTGTCCAATAAGCAATTATGAGGAACTTGTTATATCCCAGAAACTGGGGTAGGTATAGAGGTTTTGTAATCTCATAGAACTTATTTTATTGGGGAAGGGAGAGAATCAACAGCTTGCACACACACACACACACACACACACACACACGCTTGCACACACATGCTTGCACACATACCTTCAATAGAAACTATTTACAAAATATATTCAAAACTATCTTGGGGAGGTTACTGAGGAGGTGGAGTATCAAAATAGGGTCCTCCTTTGGGAAGTCACCCTTGAACTGGCTTCCAAGAGATGGAGGTGAAATCATGTGAAATCAGACACAGAAGAGAGACTGAAAAGTCAGGAAGGCAATGGAAACTTGTCTGTCAGGAGCAGAAAGTCGGTCAGTTTGTCTGGATTGTTGAGTTTGTGAAGGAGAGTGATATTCCTGGAGAGGGAAGCATCAGAACCACACTGCTGGGGGCTTTAACTATCAAATGGAGGAGTTCATATTTTATTCTAGAGGGAAGCAGGACCCAAGAGAGATTCTTGAGCTTTCATCGGCATTGGGCTTTAGGAATATGACTTCAGCAGCTGGAGTGCAAAGTGAAGTGAAAAGGGAAGAGACTGATCCATTGAGGGAACTGTCCATTATTGAACCTTCTCATTGCACAATACAATTTTTGCTCCTATTTTACTAAAATTTTTGCCCAACTTGAAGAAGATTTCCATTAGGGCTTTTGATTCAACTAAGTTAATAAATATTAAGCCTCATTATGTGCCAAGCACTGTGCTATGTCCTAAAGATTCAAAAAGAGGCAAAAGATAGTTCCTACTCTTAATATATATATAAAGCTGTTTGTGGTGTTTATCAATTTTAAAGCCTGGGGAAGTCAAAAATTAAATAGTGTCTGCCCTAAAATCTACTATATTTACAAATTCCATGAGTATCAATATCCATGAGATATCAATATAGATATCTATAGATATCAATATAGATCAATATAGTTCCCACATATTCAGCTGGCATCTTGAAGATAATTTAACATTTTATCAAAACTTAAGGTCTTTATTATGATAATTAGTGTAATTTGTCACAAAGAGTGCTATATTCTCAAGCATTTCTTGCCCCTATACTAAAGACCTCTAGAGGACTATGTTTTTTTTTTCGTTATTGTTGTTTTTTAGGATTTTTGTTCTTGTCCTCGCAGTCAGTTACCCTTTCTTTCCACCACCAATTAATAATACCCTCTTCTTCTTCCAATTCTCTGTCACTAATCTGACTAGAGCAGAAAATCTAGATAATGGAATTTGTTACAATTGCCTACAAAGTAAGAATGAATAGATTCTGAGGGCAGGTTTTCCTATAGAACAAAGTGCATGGATTTGGTACCCTTTATTCTGATAGCTCAGAGAGACCTATTTGGCTCTGCTCCAGAGAATGAAATTGTAAGATAAGTGATCCCCAGATAAAGCAAAAGTTACTTTGGGTGAAATATTTGCTGACTCTCAGATGTGGGTTATTTTACTTTCTATTCCTCATCCTCTTCCTTTTGCTTTTGCTTTTTGGAATTATCCTTCTTTTTCTCTCCTGAGAGTTGAGTGGTGAAATTTCTTGCTCAAAGTTAGTCAGATGTTTAGAGGCAAATCTGGTTTCAAGAGCCCAGGACTTCTGACTCCTGGTGATTTTTCAATTGTATAATATTACAGGAGGTGGGAGAGAGAAGAGAAGTAAAATAGCACACTATTCTGAACCCTTCTTGGAAACTCAGGGGTGGTGCAAAGTTTGGCACTTTTCACTGACAGGTTATTGTAAGACTAGTATAGGAGGTTCCTGGAGCGGTGGATACTGCTATGGAGCTCCCAGAATGAGAGGCTTAAGGATGCAGGTAGACCTGCATCCTTACTACCATATGAATTTGGGAGTCTAGGGACGCTCATTTGCTTCTCTCAGCAGATAATTAGATATTTTCCTCTTAAGGGACACCTACATGAGGTCTTTCCTGATTCCTACAACTGCTAATGTCTTCTTCCAACAAATCACCTTATATTTATTCTGTATATACCTTGAATATACTTATTCTGTATATACCTTGAATATACTTATATATGGTGGCACTGTGGATAGTGATGGATTTAGAGTCAGGAAGTCCTGAATCAAAATCTTGTCTCAGATACTTCAACTTTATGATCCTTGGTAAGATATTTAACTTCTCATCTCAGTTTCCTCATCTGTAAAGTGGGAATAATATCAGCCCTTCCCTCTCATGCTTATATAGAGCATAAATAAATGCTCTGCAAACTTAAAGCACTTTATAAATTCTAGTTATTATTATACTATTATTTCTCCTAACAAAATGTAAGCTCTTTGAGGACAAGGAGTGCTTTGCTTTACTTTGCTTTTGTATCCCAGGTGTCTAGCATAGTACCTGGCACATAGAAGTAACTTAATAAATGTTTATTGAATTATCAACTGATATATTAGGCTGGGGTTCCATGAAAAGGACCTGGAAGGTGAAATGTCATTTCATACATCCTAGATCAGTGTCATTCTTTGATCCCAGAGCGTCATCATATTTTGGAGTAGGTGCTAGGCTTTTATTGATATGCCCCTCCAGTAAATGCTTTTACTTTGAGCTATTTTTCCTCTGACTACTATAAAAGCTAAACACAATGGTAGAGGCTCCTGAACTATAATTTTAGGGATGCAGACATGTCAAGTGTTTTGATAGTAAGAGAACTATACTTTGGAGATCTGCCCTGTGAGTTGTGGCAAGAGAAAGATTAGATCTTAGTTCTCAAGAAAAGAAAACATGAAGAAATTGGTAAAGATACAAAGAAAAACGTGGCCCAATCATACATGAGGTATGTAGCCTAGAAGGTCTATAGAATCTCTAGTCAAAGAGTAGCATTTAACAATTAAGCCGATTTCCAATGTTTGACCAAAGCCATGTATGCTGCTTGACCACTGTGGGCACTGGAGTTGGCTAGAGGAGGAGAATCTGGGCTCAGATCTCAGCTCTGTCTGCTCAGGTTCCAGTTTCCTCATTTTCCAAATGAGGTTTTTGTGCCATTTGAACCCAAAGGTCCCTTTATAAGTTCATATGAAATATAGTTAACCTCATAACATTTTAGCTTCCATATATACATGTATAAATGTTTTGTAGGAAGATGAGTTTCCAATTTGTACTGATAGAGGGATTTCCTATGTCAGGAGCTTCCCCTCATGCATGAAATTATGCCCCAAAATATACATACAAGCATGTATATGGATACAAAAATTTTATGTAACTAATCAATTAATAGAAAAATCCAAAGTTCAAAAAAATCTATCCATAAACTTGAACAAGAACAATTTAAGAGAAATGTTGCTTATGGAATGCTGTTGATAGGACTGATGTGATCAGAAATGCCTGCTCTCCCTACCATCCCAATCTTTTAGCAACAGAGAATAGCTGCTCCTAATTCCAGTGTCATTAAAAATGTCCCTGGGCTTTGTAGCCAGATAAATGAAATGATTTAATTGTTTTTCTACTTCGAAAGAGAAATGAAAACAAAGAAATAAACAAACAAAAAACCTTCCCACAATTTAGCTGCTTTTTCTAATTTAGCTGTTTAACCAGACATCATGGGTGGAAGGGAGCCTCCTCATCTTACCTGCTATAATTCTAGTTAGAACATGAATATCCTTTCATCTCCCCTAAAAAACTTCCTTGCTACTGGACTTGTTGCTTCCTAATCAATAAAACTCTTTGGCAGGTTGAGGAAGACTAATGCAATGACATGTGAGAAGGTAACACTTCTCAAGGAAATTTCCCTGAGAGTTTTGTACTTTGAACATCTTCTATTTTCTTTGTTTTTCTCCATTTCTATCTCCACCTCCTCACTTAGCATCCAATCATCCATCCATTCCTCAACTATCCAATCCTTGACTTCTTGAAGTGTCATAAGTGTGAAATTTTTAATTAGCTGTCACCCAGAAAGACCCAAGAGCTGCTAAGATGGTAGACAGCTTTCTGCTCTGAAAGCTTAGGGTGGGAAATATAGCTAACTATTGAGAGTGACTACATGCCAAGTCCATTAAAAGCTTTCTTACCTCATCTTTGTTGATCAGTCCCATTTTGGACATGTCAATGGTGAAGTAGTGGATGTTAGGAAGGCTGATTTCCATGTCTTCTATCTGAAATTAATTCCATAACACAGATCATGGGGTATGATTATTTGGAACTTCATCCAACCACCCACTTTCTTTTATTCCCATCCCCAAATTGTTCCTGTTCATGATACTTTATTGTTAAGTCATTCCAGTCATGTCTGACCTTTGTGATCCTTTTGGGGGTTTTCTTGACAAAGACATTGGAATGGTTTGCCATTTGCTTCTCCAGCTTATTTTACAAATGGGGAAACAGAGACAGATGGGATTGTGACTTTCCCTCACAGCTAGTAAGTGTCTGAAGCTACCTATCTGCTGTCCCTCTAATTGTATTATGTCTATTCCTCTTAATCTGCTTTTTTGTCTGCTGCCATCTCATATTGCCCAAGTCAGCTCTTTGGCTACTTAATGCATTTTATACTAAACATATTCAATTCTTTCCACATAAGTTCCCAACCAAATCTTCCTGTCAACCACTCTTCTGTACCCCTCCTCATATGTTTTGGTTCATTACAAATACAGATTCACTTAAGAGTGAATTACTGGCTAGTGACAACAAATTGTTAAATTTTCAGTGTGAGCTAAGAAATAGATTAATGCTACAAATCAGTGCTTGCTTGATTGTTTTGTTGATTGCCTAGGCTTTAAAAAGTGATCAAGAAAATGTTAATAATGCAGATTATACTGAAAAGTATGTCCTCTGTGCTGACGTATTTATCAGTACATCCTTGGGTTTACTCTGAGACCACAATGTAGTGACGTAGAAGTGCTATGGATAACACTTACTCTAAATCAGTAGCAAAGAAAAAGGAAGCAGAGTTTTTTTTTTTTTTTTTTTTTTGTTTTGTTTTTTAACAAAGATCAAGAATAATGCTCTTAACCCATATTGCCAGGTCTAGACATTTTCTATGCTTGCTTATTTTATCTTTGATGCACAGAATTATTAAGTCAGAGCAGGTTGTTTTTTACCTAGTATTCAGTTTTTTATTTTGTCTTTAAGATCTTTCTTAGGATGAGAGATTCCCCAGCAAGTTATCGCAATCTAAACTCTCCAAAGCGTTTAGTGAAAAAAGGTACCTCTGGAATTTGGCTCAGAGAGAGCACTTGAATGTCGTAGAGGGTCTTCTGAACTGAAGGGGAATACTCTCCTTTGTCATACGGCCCAGCAAATTTTTCCAGGACGATATCCCGAACGCCATTCCTTATGCATAGAAGGAGAAATAATAGAGTCAAGAGATAGCAAGGCTGTGACCTTTTTTCCCTTCAAATTAAGATTTTGTTAATAATGTCACTTTTCCTTAGTATGACTTTACTTGTCCCCTCCTGTCTCCCCCCATCAGCCTCACTAAGGAGCTTAATATCATGCATGCTTATGCTTCTCATTTCCCCATGCAGTAAAGGCAAACAAAATTTTAGTCATCTGATAGACAATCAAATATGAGTCACTGGAAAGAAAAGAACTTTTAAGAATATTAGAACATTGTGATATTTGGTTTTGCTTCAAAAATCTCATTACCCCTACCTCTGTACATCTCGTCTCCAAACACCCGCTCCCCAGCACACACACACACACACACACCCCTTTCATGGCTCCTGGCAACAATCTATCAGGCAACTTTCATCATCTAGTGCATTTGACAATTGACGCCAATGAGAATTAAACTCCTCTGTCTCTCATCCTAGCAGTACTTAAGGAAAACAGGAAAAAAGCATTTGACAACTTTGATCTTCCCATTCCTTACCCCTAGTTTCCAAATTGTCTACCAGCTAGTCTCCAAATTCATGATAAAAACTATGTTTTCCTTGCAAATATATTCTCCTATCTAAAACCCAATGTGGGTCTAAGTTTCTTTTAAAAACACATCTAACTGAAAAACTAGTAGACTTGCACATATATGCACATACACATACATATATGGACATATATGTATATGTGCATATATATACAGATATATGCATACATACATGTATGTATTTGAGATGAAATCCATAAAAAAAGAAGTAGAAAAGAAAATAGCTCTAGGTCATGAGACAGAATTATAGAGCAGTAGTTGGTAGTGGCCAGACTATTTCTGCAGAGTTCCGTTCAATTCTGGCTAATGTCTTTTTTAAAAGAGATTTTAACAAACCAAACTCCATCCAGAAGAGAGTGACTGGAATGGTGAGAAATATGGAAATCGTGTCACATGAAGAATAGTTAAAGAAATTGGGAATGGTTGAGCTGGAGAAGAAAGGACTTAGGAAGGACACGATGGCTGTCTTAAAGCATTCTGAAGTGCTATTTTATAGAAGAAGTAGACTTGAAGATTTAGAGCTAAAAAGGACCTTTGGGGCAAAGTATGTCAGCATCTCAGAGGCTGTGTAGTCCAACATATTCCTAAATTTAATACAATTTAATAAACATTTATTAAGCATCTATTGTATAAATGCTCAGAAAACAGAGGTAAAAGATAGCCCCTACCCTCAAGAAGCTTAAAATCTAATAGGAACCAACATCCCTTCTAAAATGCAGACAAGAAAAATTATGTAATCCACCTCCCTCACTTTATAATTAAGAGAACTGAGGCTCAGGGTTGTTATATGATTTGCTCAAGGCCACATGAGTGTGACAAAATGATAGCCAAAATTTGACCCCAGGTCCTTCTGATTCTGACCCAGAAATTTTCCCATGGTGCCTCTGAAACATTTGTTCTGTGTTTTAATAAGAGGCAGACCCAGAAGTAATGGGTATACAATACAGATCAATATATGGAATAACTTTTAAATAACAGGAGCCATTCAACTAGGAAATGTATTGCTTATAAAGTCAGATGATGAGAAAAAGAGAGACAGAGACAGACAGAGACAGAGAGAGAGAAAGAGAGAGATGGAGAGAGACGAGAAACAGAGAGACAGAGACAGAGAACAATAAGAGACACAAAGAGACAGAGACAGACAGAGAGAGAGAGAGAGAGAGAGAGAGAGAAAGAATGAGGAATGAGGATGATGAGGATGTTTTGTTAAGTGTGTATATGTCAGACACCTTGAGGTAGTGGAGGAGGCTTTCCTTTATGAATATGAATGTGGCCCCCCTGGCTTTTTGGCACCATGGATTCCAACCCAACCCTTGGACTAGGGGCTCAGTCTATGCTCCCGCTTCCTCACCACACTGCCTCGAAGTCCACATTGCGGATCCGGTTGTAGCGCCACTTGCAGTAGACCTGGGTGGCAAAACACCGGTCTTTCATTTCGGGAAGGGTCGTGAACTGGTCTTTGATGAAGCCTTCAAATCCAGACTGGGTCGTTTTCAAAATCTTCATGTCCTTGATGCCAGCGTGAATGGCTGGGGGTCCTGTTCAGGGAAAAAAGAAGTGGAAAAGAGAAATTAAACTGGTAAAAGTTTGATCCCAGTGGAGAAGAAAAGTAGAAATTCTGGGGGTGTTGTAATTTTCACAAAACAAGCCTGCTCTGTCCCCAAACACTACTTTCTCCCAGACTCATCACATTGTGCATCTCCCAGGAGGCTTTGAAATTCTTAAATTAAAAATTTCAGAATAACCTTTTCAGAGAAAACATTGTTCTCTCTTCTACGGCTTTGCTTTTATCTGTTCCTCTCTGTACAATATATTTCTCACAGTACAAAGGCTCTGACTCTACCCCAATCTACACCTGTGTAGAATGAAAATAGGAATGGGAAAGAGTCAAAAGCACCCTGAAATGAATACCCTTACTCCTCCATGCTTCTGTGCCCAAAGGAAGGCATTATACATGTTAATTAACATTCTGTAGCGTTAGCGAAAAGTCTAAGGATGGAGAGACAGCCTTGTAGAGTAGGTAGCAAGCCGGCATGGAAGTTGGGAAGACCTGATTTCAAATTCCAATTTTGACATAGTCTGGCTATTTGACCCTGATGAGTCATTTAACCTCTGCCCTGTATCACCTTAAATCTTATATCATCTTATTATCATATATATATATATAAAATATTATATTATATAATATATCATATCATATCATTATATTATAATATGATATGATATGATATCATAGTATATGGATATTATATTATATTATATATGTGTATACAGAGGTAGATGGTGTTTCCTCCTTAGAATGTAACCTCCTGGAGAGTAGGAACTTTTCCCCTTTGCCTAGTACAGTGCCTAGAAAATAGGAGGCTTGAAGGAGGTTAGATTGTAAGAGGCTGACATGAGGAAGAATTCCATTCCAAGAATGGAGGTTAGGTGGGAGACAGATTATACAAAGGTAGGAAGGTGAGATATGGGATGTAATGAACAGAAAATACAAAGGCCATTTTATCTGAAATGTAGCATGTATAACGCAGACTAGCATTTAATCATCCTGAAAAGATAGGCTGAAACTAGTTGTTGGAGGGCTTTCAGTACCACAGAAAAGTGTTTGCTTTTTATCTTAAAGAGACTAGGAAGATGCTGATAGGTTGTTTATATATATATATATATATATATATATATATCTTTGTGTGTGTGTCTATATCCCACTCTCAATCGTCTCTTTTTAAAATTACATTTTATTTTCAGACCTGCCTTTCCTTCACATACCCTCTTATCCCCCAATTAAGGAAGAAAATAAATAAATAAACAAATAAACAAAATCCCTGTTACAAGTACATATAGTCAAGCAGAATAAATTCCTGCATTGTGTAAAAATGTTTTTAAAAAACAAGTCTGGATCTGTACCATGAGTCTATCACTTTTCTACCATGAATAGTCCTTTAATGCATGTATTTCAGAAGGTTTTGCTCACCATCAGTGTAGGCAGTATGGTAAATGGAAAGAAAACTGGAATAAAAATCAGAAGATTTGAATTTTGAAATGAGAAGATTTGGGTTTTGGGGAGCCACTGAGAATTCTTAAACAGAGAAGTGACATTTTTACATCCATGTTCAGGTCAAGACGGTGAAGTGACAGGAAGGACTAACTAATGAACTATATTTTAATGAATAGGATTTCACCTAAAGGAATTTTTTTTACTACTGCCCCATCTCCACCCAAGGCCCACAAGTCCTGTTACCCCTCAATTCTGTTGATCTAAAAAGCTTAGCTGGCCCAGGCAACTTCAAGTCTTGAAGATAAACCATTTCTTTCCAAATTGCTATTGGGATTTCAGAAGAAATTAATTCAGAAAATGGTTCTCTTCAGGCTAAGTAGGTCCTTGACCAAATTCTCTCCATGGGCAAAGGTGACTAGATTGGGTTACAAAATAAAGGGTCCCATCGGTTTATCTTTATTGAATGTTAAGTAGCCTTTTCTGAAGACCATCAGCAAACATTTACTTAAGTACTCACTAGGTGCCAAACATAAAAAGCTCATGGACTCTGGCAAATTCTAGTTACAGATTTTAATAGCATAGTGATTTATGCTCCCTACACAGGTTTAATTGAAGTGGTTCAATAGATACTGTTCTGCACTCAGGAGTAGCTGAATTTCAGTAAAAGTGGAATAATTACCATTTCACATTCCTCTCTGTTGCATCCTATGGAGAACAATGACTAGTGAAATGTTGGTTTAGTAAATATGTATTCGTATTTACAGTGTTTGTTGTAGTGCTCTGGTCTGAACAAGACTGGAAAGAATAAATTTTTTTTAAAAATCCCAAGTATGCATGACAATCCATGATAAAGAAAGAATAAAAGCAGCAAGGAATACAATGTTCCTGGGCCCCTTCTGGTTCAACATTTTTATCAATTACTTGGATGAAGGCACAGTTGTCATGTTCATCAAATTTGTAGGCAACATAATTCTGAAAGCAATAACTAACTCATTGGATTCAAGAACCAGGATCCATCAATATTTCCATGGGGTACAATGATGGAGTCAAGTCAAGGGTGAAAATTACTAGAAAAAAATGTAATGTTCACTTGGGTTTAAAATTGTAACCCTGGCAGGGCAGAAAAGAGGTCTTATGGCTAGAAAATATACCACTTAAAAGTGATGTCATAAGAAGGGAAAACTTGGGAAGACTTAAGAGTTCTGATGTATGCATTCATCAACCTTGATTCCAGAGGACCAATAATGAAGAATATTACCCATCTCCTGACACAAAAATTATGGATTCAAGGAGCAGAATGAAAATAGATTTTTGGACATGGGCAATGTAGGAATTTATTTTAACTATTCATAGTTAGTTGCTATAAAAGTTTTATTTTTATTTTTCTATATTATTTCTCTGATGGGTGGTAGGGAAGGAGGAAGAAAAAATAATTGTTTAATTGAAAAAATTATTTTTTAAAAATAAAAAAGTCAGGATTTTTAGCAGACTGCAAATTCGATATGTATTTAAGGTGTTATGCTATGATATAAAAATTTTATAAGTTTAGGTGATTTTGGATCATGTCATGTTATAGAGGAAAACTATCTGGAACACAGGAAAAAAATAGTCCTTCTCTACTCTATGAAACATGACCTGAAAGTCAGTTCTGGATTTTACATTTTAGGAAAACATTCTAATAATTTGAGCTATCTCAAAATTAAATGGGATCCTTTGGGAGGTAGTGAGTTTTCCCTCAAAAGAGATCTTCAAGCAGATGCTATATGACTACTTGATTGTTATATTCTAGTGGGAATGCCTTTTGGGTATAGATTAGGTTAAATGGCTGCTGATGTGTCTTCCAACTCTAATATTCTGTGATTCTCTGACCGGATGGAGGACATTGAGAAACTAGGGTCTGTCCAAAGGAAGTTTACCAGGGTGGTTGAAAAATTTGAAACTATGTCATTCAGTATGGGTTGCAGGGAGTAGGAATAGTTGTCCTTAGGGAGGAATGACATGATGGCTATCTTTGAATAGTTGATGGTTTGTCATGTGGAAGGCAGATTGGACTAATTTTGCCTAGACCTAGAGGGCAGAACTAAACTGGAAATTCAGATGAGAAAAATAGAATATCACCATCTGCCTATCTCTTGCTTATAACAGAATAAAAAGTGTTTTTTAATGCCTTGGGAAAGAGAGACTTTTATAAACACCAGAGCAATTCTAATTATCCTTGTCATCATCTGCTTCTGTACAAAAGCTCAATCAATTTAACTTCCATCTAAATGATACCTACCATCTCTACAGAGAAGTCCACCAATGGAGCTTTTCTCTTGCTTGGATTCCATATTCTTTTCTTAACTTAATATGTATCAGAGCAAGTCTGTCCAGTAAATGGTCTTTCATCTATCTACTCCTGCCTGAATATTTTACAAGTTCTTCCCTTTCTTTGGATGATCTTTTACTAGAATGATCTAATGTAGTCTTAAAAATATCCCACTTCCTGCTATTTGTACCTTCTTCAAGGGTGTTAAATGTGGAAGCAATTAAATTTCCTCATGGCAGGACTTTTTTTTAATGGCTCAGGGAAAGATTTGTGCTTTGTGACACCTGATGTGTAGGTAAAAAAAAAAAAAAATGGGTTTGTTTTCTACTAACTCTCAGTGAGTTTCTTTCCCTAAGAGAACGAAAGAGTAGAATATATGGTTCTTTGGGAAAGAATTTGCAATCTGGTAGGCTAATGAGCATGTAGGAGGAATATTAAACGCTAGGGAAAATTATGTTGCAGAAAAATTGAAGCACTGAAAATTCTTTCTCTTCTTCCTTTCTCCTCCATTTTCATCCCCATGCATACTCCACAATCATTGAGGGAAACCTGAAAAGCTGATTAAGTGGTTTCATGGAAATGTAACCCAGAAAAAAAGACAACCCTTTTTGGGGAGGTTGAGTTGCTTCTTGTTTGCATAAATTTGAATATTCTTTGAGTGTGTGAAGCATAATATTTTCATTGGCGGGTCTGTAGACTAAAAAGGCTCCAACTCAGGCATTGTGCTAAGAGTTGTGTTGCTGTCAGTAGAGAAGATAAAATAAACTCCCTGATTTCATCTGGGATTCTTAATATCTGCCAAGTTCACACACACACACACACACACACACACACACACACACACATTTTTTTTCCTAGATGAGTATGGCAGAGTCATAAGGGTTCATTCTGCCAAAAATGTGGTAATAGTTAATTGTCTCTGGGAATATAAGCCATTTCTTTCTGTGCAAAACTGAAGCCAAAACACATTTGAAAACACAACTATTTTCTCCATTTTCATAATGTATCAGTAAAGAGAAGATTCCAAGAGATTTGAAAAGGACAAATACCCCCATGTGTATTGTCAGTTGGTGCCAGTGTTGGAGGCAGGTCTAGATTTTACACTGGGGACCTTTGGCAGAACCAAGATCAGCTCATTCTACTTACAATTGGATGAAATTTTAAAAATAGTTTATCACACATCGAGTGCAAATCACCAAAGGCAGAGCCTAGAGCTGGAAGAGAACTTAACACAGTGGAAAAGAGTGTTGGATTTGGGATCCAAAGGACCTCGGATCAGAACCTATCTCCACTGCTTACTATTTGCATAATCTTAAGTTAGTAATTTTCTCTTTGGGATTCAGTTTCCTCCTCTTTAAATAAGAGGGTTAAACTAGATGACCTGAAGCTCCATCCCAGTTTGAAATCTATGATTTTATAATCCATCTGGTCCAACCCATAGCTAAACAGGCAGATGAATGGTCATCCAACTTTGACTTGCTGCTGTCTAATGATGGTAAACCTGCAACCTCCTGAAATGGTTTTTTGTGGTTAAATAGATCAGATGAATGAGTGAATCATTATCTCCTTATGTAGGGAAATAGTGAGGATTTATTGTTGGAAGATATGAACATTAATGCAGCTATGTTGATGAGCATGAGTGTCTGAGAACAACAGACATACCTTCTTCACTTAATTTTTCTTCTAGATCCTAGCTTATTTATATTCTGATTGCAGAGAATCTTGGGAGCAAAACTTAATTTGGTATACTAGCTTTGCCATTATTTCTTTGGATTTAGCAGGAGGAACAGATTCCCAGAACTGAATTTTGTAGATCCAGGTTTGCAATGAGGGAGATAACTATATTATAATGAATTTTCTAAGCCACATTTTATTGGGTTTTGTTAGCTTCCTGACCAGGTATAGTGACCATAAGGTCTATTTGGTACTAAAGAGCGTTAGTCTGACTTTTTCAGGGAGAGGTTCTCTAGCTGTTTATAACTCAGCCCCATCTCTCTTTCTCACCCTCTTCTGCAGTCTTTGATCCAGGCTAACTGGCCTTCTCTCTCTGTTCCTCACATGCAACCCCCTCATCTCTCCTCTTCAAGTCTTTGCACTAGCAGGTTCTTAAACTTAACCTGCATTCCCTCTTCACCTGTACATAATCCCACTCTTCTTTCAAGATGCAGTTGATGATGACCTTCCACACAAAGCCTTTTTTAATGTCCCCAATTGACAGCACCCCCTTCCAAACTACCTTTTATTTTATGCATAATAACACTTTTTACAAATGTATTACAAATTATAAATACATTTATTCTATATATAATTATAGGGGTCCTTTTTTCCCTCAGAAGAACTGAAGCTCTTCAAAATAATGCCTGACACATAATAGGTTTTTACTATATTTTTTGTTAATTGTTTTTGATGAACAATAAATTGTGATATAAATGAAAACTATTATTTTCCAAGTGTAAAATACTGACAGAAGGAACTATATATGGAGCAGTATGAAGAACAGTCAGAGATACTATAATAATATATGCAGAAAGGTTTAACCAAGACTGGAGGAACATCATTACATGAAGTAATGAGGGAATTCCTGGTGACATTAGGGATGGGAAGATCCCAATAGTGGAATCCACCAATAGGGTGGAATCCGAGTGCCACAAATCAACCTATAGTTGATACTCATGATATCCTTAGGCACAGTTTTCAGGGGAAACATTTCTATCCTTTGTCTCACCTACCAAGACATGGTAACCAAGTTACTTTGCAAGCCATTGGGCAGATGCCCAGTTGGTCTATGGAATAACCCTAGGCAGCCATGGAGTGTGAGATCCCCACCCTGATGAAACCACAGTTCCTTCCAGTGATTGTGTGCCAGCACAATCCAGCCCACACTCGCTATGTGCTTATGAGCACCATGGTTAGCACTTTCCCCATGGATGGCAGAGATTTAACTGCCTTTGTTATTAAGGTTAGGCAGCCTTGATTCAAGTCATAGGCAACTGTTCATGCTTTCTGTAAGGTAAAGAAATGACTTGAAATGACTAAAACAAAGATAATAGAAAGATCTATGGTTTCTTCAGGGGCAAGGACTCCCAATGTGGGAACTTCATCAAGTAAAAGAGATCTCAGTCTAACTATGATTTAATAGATTAGTCTGAGGGATTTTCCTTAGGCAAAGAGGTTAAAGGATTGTCCCAAGCTGGTAATATCAGAGAAGAAAAATATCATTTCTACTCTAATAAATATAACAAATAGAGCCCCTATAACAATATAAATGAACAAACCACTGAATAAAAGTAGGTTCCTGAGAAATGCAAAAAACAGATAAGGGCCAGAGAAAAGCGCATGAAATATATCTTTTTCTTCAATAACAGAGAAGTGGGGAAATCACTAAAGCTCCAATCTATTCTCTGTACTATTTTTAACGTGATTTTCCTAAAAATTATTTCTGACCTTGTTGATCCCGCACTCAAGAAATTCCAGTATCTCTCCTACTGCTTCAAATATATAAATATACTCTTTTCTTTGGTTTTTCAAGTCCTTTACAAAATGTCTCCAATCTACCTTTCCAACTTTATTATATATTTTTCCCATTTCCACTGTACAATGGAGCTAAACTACCTTTCTTGTTGTTTTTTACATATGACTTTATTCTTATCCATGTGCTTTGGCACTGATAATCTCTTACTACTGGAATATACTCCCTCTTCACCTCCACCCTTTAGAAACTCTAATTTCCTGGAAAAACTCAATTCATGTGTCACCTTCTACATAAGGTCTTTCCTTATTCCCCCATCCCTCACCCCCAACTCCTATAATCTACCTTAATGCTATTACTCTGTATAGACATATCTCATTTTATTGTACTTCATTTTATCATGCTTCACAATTTTTTTTTACAAATTAAAAGTTTGTGGTAAGTCTGCATCAAATATTATCAGTGCCATTTTTCCAATAGCATATGCTCACATTGTATCTTTATGTCACATTCTGGTAATTCTTGCAGTATTTCAAACTTTTTCATTATTATTATATTTGTTAAGATGATTAAGATGTTAAGAATGTGAACAATGATATTTGATGTTACCCTTATATATATTTGGAGGCGCCATGAATCTTGCCCATTTAAGACAATGAATTAATTAATAAATGTCAGATGTGTTCTGATGAATCCATCAATTGGCCATTCCCTCATCTCCCTCCCTCTCCTCGGGCCTCCCTATTCCCTGGGATACAATAACATTGAAATTAGACAAACTAATAATTCTACAATGGCCTCTCAATGTTCAAATAAAAGAAAGAATCAACCAGTTTGGCAAACCTCATTGCTGTTTTACACAGTCACCCCAATCCTCAGCAACCACTACTCTGAACAGTC
The DNA here is from genome assembly GCF_902635505.1 of Sarcophilus harrisii. Taxonomy (NCBI): domain Eukaryota; kingdom Metazoa; phylum Chordata; class Mammalia; order Dasyuromorphia; family Dasyuridae; genus Sarcophilus; species Sarcophilus harrisii. Next base: position 41,377,604 of record NC_045429.1, on the reverse strand, counting down.
AGCAGCCATTAACATTGAGGCAGGACCTTCGACCAACTAAAAGATTTAGTCTTAGATGATGGTTTGAATTTTTTTTTTTTAGCAATAAAGTATTTTAAAAGTATACACATTAGAGGTTTTTTGTACACCATTTCATACTTAATAGACTATAGTATAGTGTAAACATAACTTTTATGCACTGGGAACCCAAAAAATGCATGTGACTAGTTTTATTGTGATATTTGCTTTATTGTGGTGATCTGGAACCAAAGCTGCAATATCTCCAAAGTTTATCTGTTTTTATTTTGTATGTGTTTTGTATTTTTTGTTTCACCAGTTATCATGGTTAAAAAATTATTTTCATCACAAAATAATGAATTTCTACATCCTAAGTTGTTCTGTTCCTTGGAAATCAGACTCAGTCTCTTGCTGGGACTACTGTTGAGATATTCCAGCATGGAGAGCTTAACAGATCTTATATTCCTCTGGCATTACCTTTGAGAACCCAGAACCACCCCAATATCACAAAGAGACACAAAAATTGGACTTTGGGTAAACTACCACCTGTAAAATTATGGGATGGTCTTTCATGGATGGTTTATAGATGCATTTTTGGGAAAAGTGTCAAAACCATGAGATCATAAATCTATTTGAATGTGTTTAAATATACACGTGTTGTTTATTAATAGAATTTAAGCTCTTTGAGGGCTGAGAATATTTGATTTTGGAGGCAGAAGGAGTCTTTATATTACCAACCAATAGTACAGTGCCTGGTACATAATAGACCCTTAATAAATGTTTATAGACTATCATATGCGTTGTCTGACATGCCATCTGTATTGGAGAGTTTTATTTAATGTTATTTTTCTTTGTTGCAAGGGATGATTCAGTTTGGAAGGGGACAGAAATATATGGTCCAAAAGCTAAAGCAAAAAGTAAACATTGACAGTTTTACAGCATTGAAAGCATGAGTTGTATTTCTCCATAAGTGTTGGACATACAGGATACCTTAAGCTTCTCCTTAAGCAGTATTGCTCCTTCCACTGGGTGTGTATGAATATGTGGTAGAGAGACCTCAAAGATTATAAAGGGACTGCTTTATTATTTTTATACCTTTTTATGAAATTGCCTTGTTATCAGTTAAGTGTAAGCCCTGACTGATGAATAAACCCATGGGAGGGTCTCATGATTTATGATTTGGAGGGCATCTGACTCACCGAGAACATAGAACCTTCCTTAAAGGAAAACCTGATAGAGAGGGGCTCATGAAATACCCTCCCCATTTGTGAAGATGACTCCCAAATCTATATTTTTATCCCCTATCCCTCAGGTTTCTCACTTCACTGAACCTCAAACACAACACTGAACTCCAAAATTGAATTTATTTCTCACCTGTCCCCAAATGTACTTCTCTTTTATACTTATTTCTATCACTATGCTTCTTTTCCTCAACCACTTAGACACAAAACCTCAGGGTTATCTCTGTCATTTCTTTTTCAAATCCAATCATAATCTGCCAATTTGACCTCAGCAAGATCCTTGGTATCTACCTTTTCCTTTCTATTCTTGACACCAACCTTAATTCAGACTTTCATTACTTTGTGTTCAGACTATGGCTACAGATTGCCAACTAGTCTCTTTAATTCTAGTTTTTCTATACCCTCTTTTTCCAGAGTTGTCTTCCTTACGTTCAGACATAATCATAATCATAGACGTGCACAAAGTATAGGTTGTTCAGCGCAGGGGTTTCAGCACACTCTGCCCACATTCATTCACCTATGGATAGGTTTGTTTTGCTCTTTTGTTCAAAACTTTTCAGTGGCTCTTTATTTTCTGGTGAATAAAGTCTTACCTTAAAGAATAATAATCTATGTGTCATAATGGCCATCCCAAACCCCAGGTTTTGATATTTTAAAATTATTTTTGATAAAAAAAAAATTTCTTCCTTGGACCTCACATAGTACTTTCTTATTTCCTCTCTCGGCTTGAAAACTCTTAAGTAAAGTGATTCAGTTTTGTACATCTTTGCATAATAGTGCATACATGGTAATCATTTAATACCTTTTATTGATGTGCATCTGCAATTGAGAGGCAAGATTGTTTAGGGGATGGTGTACTGGTCCTGAAATCAGGAAGAAGTGAGTGAAAATCCTACTTTAGATACTTATTAGCTCTATAACCTCAGGAAAATTTATGGTTCTTTCAGTCTCATTTTCTATTCCTATAAAAGGGAGATATAATAAAAGCAACCTACCTCCCAGAATTGCTGTGAGGATCAAAAGGGATAATGCACATAAAATGCTTTACAAATCTTAAAGTAAATACTCCAGTCACTCCTATTATCTCCAGGAGCTTTTCTTTATCTTCATAGCCTTTCATACCATAGCTCTCCTAACTTTCCAGTTCTCTTTTACCTTAGGGTAAAAGCCCAACATATACTCTTCAATTTAATGACACTGCCCTGCTGCATGATCCATTAACAAGGCACTTCATCTCTCAGCTCCAAGCTTTTTCTCTGTCTCCCATTCCTATCTGCCTCATATTGTCTTCCCCTTGGCTTCCTTCAAGTCCCAACTAAAATCCCAATAAAGGGAATTTCTTCCAACCCCTCTTAAGTCTGTTTTTCCCTATTTATTTATTTCTAATTTATCCTCTACATGATTTGTTTGTACTTTTTGTTTGTATCTATTTGGTTATTGTTTCTCCCATTATGAGATCCTTGAGTGTCTCTTGTCCCTCTTTATACCCTGCTACCTTCTGTGCTTAGCACAATGCCTGTCACATGGTAAGCAACTGGTAAATGTTTATACATTTTCATTCAAAATGTTTCAAAATGAAACAATGAAAATACTATGTACATATTAGGTATCATTATTCATTTGAATATTTTGCCTTTCATTAATATATTTTTATAGTGTCTCCTTAGTGTGATTTTAAGAAAGATAATTTTCAGTCTGGGGATAACATTTGACTTGGAATCAGAGAATCTCAAAGTTGGAAGAGATCCCAGAGATCACCTTTTACAACTCCCAATTGAAACATGAATTCCCTTTATCACACGTCAGAAATGTGGTCCTTCTAACCTCCACTTAAAGAACTCTATTGAAGAAGAACTCATTCATTTTCCCCCTAAACTACCTCCTTTCAAACTTCTCATCTCTCTGGCCACTCACATTTGCAAACTTGGAGTCTTCCTCAGCTGCTCACTCTCCCTCACCTCACATAAGTAATCAGTTTCTCAGTCTTTTTGAGTCTATCTCCATAGTATGTCTCGCATAGGTTCCCCTTTCCCTGCTCATACGACCACCACTCTAATTCAGATACCTTGCCTAGCCTAAGTCTTCAAGTTGTTCTTTCTGCCTTAAGTCTCTTCTCTCTCTAATTCATTCTTCACACAACTACCAAAGTGATATTCTAAAAATGTGTGTCTGACCATATCATTATCTTATCAAGAAACTCCAGGGCTTGATAAAATACAAACTATTCTTGTTCAATTGTGTCTAACTTTTTGTGACCCCATTTGGGATTTTCTTGGCAGAAAATACCGGAACAATTTGCCATTTCCTTCTTCAGCTAATTTTACAGATAGAGAAACTAAGACAAGAAGGGTGAAATGATTTGTCCAGGCTTGATTTGGACACAGGAAGGTGAGTATTCTTGATAGTAAGGCTAGTACTCTATCCATTGCTCCACCTAAATGTTCAAACTATTTATTCTTTTTGACATGGAAAGTCCTTCACAACCTGATTCTATGCTACCTTTCAGCATTATTATACATTACTCTCACTCATATACTGTAAATACACTGCTCTTCTCATCCCTTCTCCCTTCTCCTCACCTGGTACATATTTGGCCCTCACTTCTACATCATATAATCCTTGATTTCAATAATAATAATAATAGTTATGATGGTAATAATTACTGGGAAAGCAATTGTTTTTAATCATTATTATCATAAGTAACATTTATATAATGTATCCTTCAAAACTCAATTCAAATGTTACCTCCTATATATGGCCTTTTCTCATCCCCATCGGCTCTTAGTGATTCTCTCCCCCACTAAATAAATTTATATTTATTTTTATTGTATTTTTACTATATTTCATGTTATATTTATGGGTGTCTAAGATGTCTCCTCTCTTTGTAAGGTCCTAAAGGACAGGGACTGCTTTATTTTGCTTTTGTATTCTCAATATCTAGTCTAGCCTTGGCATTTAGCAAGTGATTAATAAAAGTTTATTGGTTGATTAGGACTGATCCTGTTTTCCACTATCATCTCTTTTTCAGACCAAACAACCCCACTTCTTTTTACCAAGCCTTATGAAAAAAAACTATTTCAGTTCTCTATACTATCCTAAATAATTATTGCCCATAACTCAATGCAATATACCAAGTTTGGTCTGACTCAGAGTAGAGTGGAGGAGAATTTTCTCTCTATCTTTCTGATTCTCTCTCTCTCTCTCTCTCTCTCTCTCTCTCTGTTTTCTCTGTCTCTCTTTATTTGTCTATATGTGTGTGTCTCTGTGTGTCTCTGTCTCTCTATGTCTGTCTCTCTCTTTCACACACACACACACCTCTTCTTGTCTTAGATTCTATGATTCTCTTGATGAAATCTATGATATCTTTTATGACATGTTATTCAGTCACATTGAGGTAAAAGGTCACTCAGATCCCCAGGTCTTAATTTTCTTCCCACAGTTTTCCAGAGAAATAGAGTAAAACATGACAATTTACCATTTCCAGTGAGTTCAACCAAGGGAAAAAAAAGAACTGTCATTGTCTTTTTAGTAGACATTGGGTTTTATTATGTGTCCTATTTCCAACCCTACCTGAGCTCTGACCATAACTTCAATGTGGCTTTTTCAGTCTCTTGGGATGCATTGGTGATTTACTGAACATCCCATCAATTACTGGAATTCAGTTTCAAGTGATAATAATTCTGATAAGGAAGGACTTCCCCTTCCACTAAGGCAGATGTTTCAAGCTGATAAATAAATAAAGAGGTTTTGAAATTACCAGAAAGAATATTTCCCCAATTTTCTCTAACAAACGTCCTCAGTAGAGTGTTATGTTATCATGTGACCGCAAATCCAGCAAAGAATTTTAACCCAACTTAGTAATTACTGAGCACATCTCAGGTACCCAGGCTTCTCTAACTGTTGATCAAATAGGAAGAAAGGATCTGTTTTCTATTACTCAGCGCAACAAGTGAGGAATATAAAAGGGTGGCTGAGATGCTAGAGATTTTCAAGAACACATAATCTGTTAACATGGAAGACTAACGGTTTGGAGAATTGTTTACTAATATTTGTTTTCCTTTTTATCAGTTGTAATGAGGTCCACGTTGGTATAATTAATCATTTTATTTAACTTGCAAATTTTTAAATAAGCAGCAGGAATTATGCAATTATAATTGTTGCTGTTTAAGTGAATTTAATTTAATATCAATGACTGGGTGGCAGAGAGAGTACAAAGAGTTACGCACAGTGCCTGACATGTAGTAGGTACTTAATAAATGCTTATTGATTGATTGATCTCCATCTGTAAACTTCCTTCTGGGTCCAGTTCAAATCCCACTTTCTACAAGGCTCTCTCTATCCTCCTTCATGATAGTGCTTTCTGTCTGTGATTACATCTAATTATGACAGCCATCTTCAGTCTTCCTGATCTATATCTGGTTCTAGGGGAGAAAGTGAGACTGGTAAGCTCTCCCTCACTTAAATCCAATGCACTTTCATGTCATAGCATCACCTCCCTGATGTCATGATCATATCTGAGAATGAAGAACAACACACAAATTGTAGAGAAAGCATCCAGCTGCATCAATAGAGTTTCCATATTTGAGAACTGCTTCTGTCAATGAAAGCACGGGCCCATTCCCTATCCCCAATATACAAATATCCCCAATATATGCTTATATGTTTGTATGTATGTCTGTATATATTTTGTAAATAAATATACCTATAGATTTACATGTGTGTGTGTATGTGTGTGTGTATATATATAGATCCTTCAGAATATCTGGACTTCCTCATATCCATGATTTCCATGTCCAAGAAGCACTAGACTAGAATTCTTATCCCGAAGGGGATTGAGTCTTTTTGGGAGCCTCTTGTATTTATGATTTTACTACCCAAAAAGTTCTAGCTTCCTAAAATTCTTAACCAAGATGAAAATAAGTCAAAAGACAGTGTTTTAAAACTTTCCATTTTTTTTCTCAGGTGTTGACTTCAATAGTGCCAAAGCTGTCCTAGGGAAGGAGAGAGTTTTCTTCTGCTTGGATCCAGAGAGGAAGACTAAGAACAAGAATTAAAAGTATCCAAGATGCAAATTTAGGATTTTTATAAAGAAATAGAATTCTTGATCACTACAGCTACCCAAATGTAGAATGATGGTTCTTGTTCATTGGAGATCTGCCATAAAAGACTAGAATTCACTGAGTATGTCATAATGAGAATTCTGTTCTAGATTTAGATTTGGATCTGATGATTTCTAAGATCTTTTTCAACTCTGAGATTCTGGTATTCTATGAGATAAGTACTCCTTTGATAGAATCCCAAGCTAGAGTGTAAGTTTCCATCTCGAGTGGAGGTAACCTTCTGCATTCTCCACAACAAGGTCTCAGTCTTAAAAAAAACAGAAGAGTGTAGGGAGAAAAAAAGAAATGCTACTACAATACCAATTAGATGGATGGTGAAGCCCTTTCTTACCATTTTGAAACTGTTCAACTTCACAGAAGTGCGTTCCATTAGGAGTGTTAATAAATGCATGGACGTGCTTCACTCCATTCTGAAAATGAGAAAAATATCCAATAAAATTTTAGTAGCAATCCGCATGTATTTTCTAAGTGCCAGACACTGTGCTAAGTAACAGTCTCCATCTTTGAGGAGCTCACATTCTAGCAAGCACAACACATACATAAATACATACAAAATAAATACATAAATACTAAATAATATAAAGAGGCAATCACTGGCAGCTAAGAGAACCAGCAAGGGCCTTGTGGGGTAGGTGATGAATGAGCTGAGCCTGAATAACACAGGTAGTTTTAGATACATAAATTGGGAAATACAACTTATTGAGCTGACCTTTTCCAAACGTTTCCAGGGAGCCTGTTCAATATAGACTTTGGCTCGAGTAACATGGTTAAATGAAGAAAGAAAGTGTTCACAAATATCCATGGCAAAGGTCTCTATGGTTTTGATCTGCAAAGAGAAAGAAAACAATAGATGACATGAAAACTGCTCCCAGGTAGACAACAACAATAACAGCAATAATCAAAGAGCTGTCACTATTATAGCCTCCATTAATGATCTGCAACTTTCTTAGAGTCATGCAAAAGGAATTTTGGAAGGAGAGTGAATTCATTTTCATAATTATCCATAGGAACTAGCTAGCATGGTGGTACAGTAGAAGCTTTGGAGCCAGCAAACCTGTGTTCAAATCCCACTTCTGTCATTCTCTACATTGTAATTGTGAGCAAGTCAATCTCCCTGAGCCTTAAGCTCTATCTTTGTAAAATAAAATGAAGTTCATAATATCAAAAAACATTTTCATTTTTTAAAATGGGTGGGGGAGGATAGGGGACTGACTAAACTGCTTCTAAATTTAAAGTTTATAAAACATTTTCCTAATACAGGCTAGAGATGAATATCTGTTTCATAGATTATACAATCTTAGACTTGGAGCTAGAAGGAATCTTATAGGACATTGAATTTGATTCCATTTCAAAGACAAGGAAACTGAGGGTAAGTGATGTTTAAGTGACTTGCTTAGGATCACACAGTTCAGTCATTTCAGTTGTGTCTAACTCTTCATGATCCTATTTGGAGTTTTCTTGGCAAAGATCCTGGAGTGGTTTGCCATTTCCTTCTCCAGATCATTTTACAATTGAGAAAACTGAGGGAAATAGGGTTAAATGATTTGTTGAGGGTCACACAGCTAGAAAGTATCTGAGACAGGATTTGAACTCATGAAGATGAATCTTCTTGATTCCAAGCCCAGTGCTTTATGCATTATAGAATCACCTTGCTGCTCATACAGCTAATAAGTATCTAGATAAAGAAAGACTTGAACTCAGGTCTTTCTGACTTGAAGTTGCTTCTTCTACTCCTCATTGCTATGAACATCCAAATCATATGGCCAACCTACTTGAGAATTTGAGTATTGAATGTTTCCTGACAACAATCCCATAATGCTCAGGTATTATTGTTCCCTTTTTATGGGGGAAGGAAGGGAGGCTCATTGAGATTAAGTGAATTGTCCCACGAACAAACAGCTAATTAGTAAAACTGCCAGGTCTATCCCTTGTGTTCTGTTTCGATCTCCGGGGCTCCTTTAGCTATCCTCTAATTGGACTTCAGCTTTCTCCACTGGAGCCCACAGTCTTTGGAGCTGCCAAGAATGGTTAATAAAACATCTTTAACAGATGAGAATCTGTCCTATTTTTAAAAAAGAAGTCTCCCTTGAGCTTCTATAACACCCCCTCAGAAACCCATTCTGAGGGAGAGAGTGTGGAGATGGATGGGTAGAAAAACAACTCCAAATACATGTCCTTCTGATGGCAGGCGGACAAGTGTGCTCTTCAAGTACAAATAGCTCAGGTTTTGTACGACGATTTGCAGTTTAGCTACAGAACACTTTCCACCAAACAACCCAATAAGGTACACAGGAGACTGAGATTCAGAAAGGTTGTGAATTACCCAAGTGCAACATTGCTGCTTAGCGGTGTGGGCTGAGATTCAACACCTGGTCTTTTAATTCCAAATTCAGGTCTTTTTCCATCGAACCCCCAGTTCATCTAACACTGAGCATGACTGCTTGCAGTTTATGGGTAATTAATGGCAATGAGAGATGGGAGGGTTTAACAATTGGAACAAAGAGTTAAGAGAACTGAAGTAGAGTTTCCTAGCATTCTTTTTGTCAGAAGACAGGAAGTTGAAGTGGAGGAGGGGATGGTAATAGCCTTCAGAAAATACAAAATGTCAGAAATCTTAAGAGGATTTGAAGGGATTCTTGACAGAGCTACTTGGAGTGTTTACTTTTAAAAAAAAAAAATGTGAGAGGATTGGAAGGGATTCTGGAAAGAACAGCCCTGTTAGCTCACCAAAATCTCCCCCAGAACAATAGAATGTAAGGGTTGGAAGGAATCTCAGCATTCATCTGGTTGATTCTTTGCCTGATCCCTTCTATGACATCCCAAGTAGCCATCCCAGGACAACTCAGTAGAAAGAATGCTGGATTTGGATTTGGGGACCTTGTTTCAAATTCCATCCCAGAAACATGTTGTTTGCTTGAATTTTGGCAAGGTCCACCTCTCTGGGTTTCAGTTTTCTCATCTGTAAAATGTGGGGTTGGTAATAAATGGTCCCTGAGGTTCCTTTTCAAATTAATCTCCAGTAAGGAGAAATCTATTACCTCTTCCAGGCAGTCCGTTTCACTTTTGGTCTCAAAGTATTTTGATCTGGAAGTGATCTCAGAGAAGGAAGGAAGAAAGGAAGGAAGGAAAGGAGATAAGGAGGGAGGAAGAGAAGAAGGGAGGGAGGGAGGGAGGAAGGAAGGGAGGAAAGAAGAAAGGCATAGAAGGAGGGAGGGAGGAAGGAAGGACATTAAAAAGTCATGAGAACTCCAAGTAAGCAAACAAGCAAGCCAAAACAAGATGGAATATCCCCAGAAAATACATAGCAGACTCACCCCTTTGAATTTTGCCAGAACATGGACGGTGTTCTTGATTGTATCTGTGGGAATGATGTCAGAGTTGTCTCCAGAGAGGTAATCTTTCTTGGTCCTCAAAGTGAGCTGGACCGACGCTGCCACTTCCTTAATGCTATGGTATTTGCCATCGCGTTGGATGTGGAGAACTTTGACCATATCCTTTCCATATCCAGTGCATACAAATTCCACATCCCCGTTCTATAATAAAAACAAATTTATTTTAATTTCGTTAGATGATTGACATCCCAGGGAGCCAGACAATGACAATCAAACAAGGCTTCACTTCTTAGTTGAGTTTTGGTTTTATATCCTTAGTCATTGGCATGGTACCTGGTACATAGTAGGTCTTTATTAAATGCTTGGTGATTATTGATGAAGGTTTATCCATGCCAGGTTTTCATACAACTAATGACAAAGGATAAAATTCTGGATGTCTGTGGAACTGTTCTGTACAGATTAGTTAGGAATGGGGTCAGGTCTTCTGATTTCCCTGTAGGAAACTCCTTGGTGAGAAAACACCCTGTACTAATTAAAGGTGGCAGCCACTCTGCAACTTAGAATTTTAGGAATTGCCTAGACCAGCAGAAAGTTAAATGACTTGTCCAGGGTCACATAGTCAATAGTTGTCATAGGTAAAACTTGAATACAAGTTGTCTTGCCTCTAAATTCTCAATTAACTGCAGGAGTAAAAAGTCTCAAAAATGGATTATTATATTAGTCTATATGCAATAAGAGAAGTGTTTTATTCTGGTTTTGTTTCCCAGGATATAGTACTAAATAACAATTAAATGAGTAGGTGAACAAATAGACTTTTACATACAGAAGTGGTTTAAAGGAGGTCTTCATTGACATCTAATGCAGGTGTGACTTGGTCACTTCCCAAATCAATAAACTCGCTATTATTCTTGATCAAGTATATCCTCTTCTGTTTGGTTTTTAAAGATTTTCACAACCTGATCCACTTGCCTGTGTAGACCCATTGTAATCTTGCTCTCTTTGCTCTCCCTTCTATGGTCCAAACCAACTGGCTTTCTTCTTCTTTAAACATGGCACTCTTTCTTGACCAGTGCTCATTCTACATAAACTCTTACCTTTTCTCCAATTTGAAGAATCCCTCACTTCCTACAAAATTCAGTTCAAGTACTGTCATCTACATGGAGATTATCCTGATTACCCCCAACTACCAGTGTAATACAGGGGATCATTTACTGGGCCTGGAGTCTGGAAAACTTGAGTTCAAATCCAATCTTACCTATGTCTTCTTTGATTTCCTCAAATGAAAAATGAGAATTGTGATACTACCTACCAAAGAGTTGTGAGGAGCAAGTGAGATGATCTTTGTCAAATGCTTAGCATGGTATCTGGCACATTGTGAATACTGTGGAAACGCTTGTTTCCTTCCCCTCCCCCTAAATTACTATGTGTTTTATTTTTCCTTTTTTTCTGTATGTACTTACATATCTTCCTTTCCCAACTGACTACTCTCCTGAACATCACCTCAGAAACTTGTCATCGGAGATCCCTTCAGCTCTGAAACTCATACCTTCTCAGTACCTTCCTTCCCCTGGGACCCTTCCTTCTCTCTGATTGGAGAAAGTGGAAGCAGCCAGTGGAGAGATCCTTCCACTCCTCATCTAAAGAGGAGTCCCAGGGTAGTCATCTCAACCCTTCCCACTTGGCTTCTCCTTTCCATGTGTTTGCTGTCCTCCATTAAATTATGTGTTCCTTGAGGACAGAAATTGTCTTTTGCTTTGCTTTGTATCCACACTGTTTAGCACAATGCCTAATACTAATAGGTCCTTAATACAAATTTATTTACTGACTGACTGAGTATATATATATATATATATATATATATATATATATATGCACTTATACTTAATATATACATTTATATGACATGAATTTAAAGAAGGGTTCTGTCTCTTTTTTTATAGCTGTATCCCTAGTGCTTAGCATAGTACCTGGTACACAGCAGATGTTTAATAAATAATTATTATTTGATTGAATACTAGCACAAAGTCTTTACCTTTGTCTCCCTAAAGACAGTTCTATTTCTCCAGACATGTCTGTGAGCACAAAAGAATGAAGCATCAGAAACTGAAGTAAAAAGGAGACTGGAAGTCTAGAGACTCTTCAGAATTAGAGCCCAGACTGAAAAAAAGCTCCCTGCATAAAGGAGACATTTTTCTTATGGATGTTTAATATAGATGATGGATTTTTATTTCTCTAGTCTGAAAAGTAGGTGAGTGGGTGGTATCTTCAGGCCAATTGAAGAATTATTAAGTCATTTGTTAGTTGAAACAGGTTATGTCTGTAAGTTTAATGGTAGAACTGGTCTAGTCATACTTTAGAATAATAGATTTAGAGTTGGAAATGACGCCCCAACCTACTCATTTTACTGACGAGAAGACTGAGGCACATAGAGGAAAAGTGATGTCCAAGTTCCCATGGCCAGTAAGGAACAGAGTCAAGGCTCAAATTTAGGTTGTCTGCTCCTAATCCCTGGCTCTCCCCATTATACCAAGATGGAGACCTTTTACCTTTGGTCACACTAGCTTATCTTGATTTATCAACCAGCAATCAGAGAGGACCACAAAGGAATAATTGGTCTGGTTGTGCAGCCATGTGTTTGTGTGTATATGTATGTATGTATATATATATATATATATTTGTGTCCATCCATACATAGAGATCTGATTAATTAATGTGTGTATGCATGTATGTATATATGTATGTGTATATATATATATATTTTTTTTTTATGTCTATCCACACATAAAAAGAGAGATCTGATTAATTAAATATTTATGGGTGTATCTATCTATCATAACAAAGAGTCACAGAATTCCCATTAGGTGTCATGTGTCCCCTTGCTGCCCATGGTCCTTCAGAAAAAGAAGTGCTTAATTTGGATTGTTAATATTTCCATTTTATGCATAAGGAAACTGAAGCTGAAAGAAGTTGAATACTTAAGGCAGGATTGAAACTCAGGTCTTTCTGTCTTAAGCCTCCCAAATTCTCTCCATTATACCAACTAATTCAGTTTGCAACTAATTAATTGACAAATATTATTATCTTTTTTTTTTTTTTTTGCCAAACACTATGTATAGTTCCAACATGATGAAAGACAGCATGAAGAATAGAACAGAAAAAAAAATCTATTTGGTGAGACTGTAGTGTCCATGAAAGGCTGAGATGTGTAATAAGGCTGGAAAGATAAAATGATGGTAGATTATGACGGACTCTAAATTCCAAAGATATCTATGTTTGATCCTTGAAGAAATGAGGTACTCCTGAAGATTTTTAAGTAGTAATATGGTTATATCCACACTTTGGAAAAAATCTCTTTGGCAATTATATAAAGATGCATTGCAGTGGGAAGAGATTTGAGATAGGAAGTCCAATAGAAAGATCATTGCAATAGTCCAGGCAAGAAACAAGTAAGGACTAAACTTAGGGAATAATTGTATGAATGGAAAGAAGAGGATTGCATCCAAGAAAAATTGTGAGGGTAGAATGATGTGGCAACTGATTAGACAGGATGGCAAGAGTGAGTAAAGAGCATAAGATGGCAACAAGGTGATGAAATTAGGCAACAGGAAGTACTAACAGATACAAAAAAGTTCATTATCTCATCACTTGAGATAAAATATAACAAGTTATTTTAGACCTTTAAATCCAAACTGGACTAAACTGGAGCTCAGGACAAAGATGTGGATTAAATCTAGGAGTCATCAATAGAAAAATTATAATTAAACTCATGTGAACTGATGCAAATCAATGAGAAACTGGACCTAAAACAGAATAGAGAGAAGGGAGCATGCTGGATATCTTTGGGGGATTTCATGGTGCTTTTTAAAACCCCAGATATCTTGAAGAAAAGACCTAGCTTTTTTTTTAAGCACTAATATTCTTCCAGTGACGTATGATAATGAGTCATCGTTTACTAGTGTCCAAAGAATTGAAGGCAAGTGTCACACAAAGGGCAATGAAGAACTGGTTGGTGGACATGAGTAGGATGCAGCCCATTAAAATGAAGAATTACAGAGGACACGCTGTTCAAAAGATGAAACCACCAGAGAAATGTACGGTCAGAAAAAAAAGATGGGCTAATAATGCAGCAAAAACCAGGGATGACCTATGGACAAAGCCTGCTTGCTCCACTGGTGTCCAGCACTAGAAGAGGCAGTCCCTTGGCACGGGGGTGATTTGGACAAGAGCTTTCCAGGATAAACAGGCATGGAGAGGAACAGTCTGCATCATAAGACATAACACCGAATGGGACCCATCAAAGCAACAAAGTATAAAATCTGCGTGGTTTGCTTGGGAAGATTGTATAATCACAAAATGACCCAAATAAAAGATACTGGATCTGGAGTTGGGAGAAATTTGAGTCGGAACTCCAATTCTGCAAGTTATTTTGATATCTCTGAACCTCAGCATCCTCATCTGTATAATGGGATCAATACACAACTGGCCACATGATATCACATAAGGAAAGCATTTCAACAAATTTCATCAAACTATGAAGTGATTTTTCCCCTTTCAGTTTTCCTCCAACTTTTAGGAAGAAACAAACTTCAATTTAGCTATATTTACTAATCTCAGGGGGAAATTTAAAAGGCAAACCTGATTATTGACTGAAAATTTTCCTTCTCTATTTTTTATGTATGTGGGGGGTGAGAGTAGGGGAGTGAATAGAGAACTAATTTTTTTTTGAGGCAATGAGGGTTAAGTGACTTGCCAAGAGTCACACAACTAGTAAGTGTCTGAGGTCAGGTAAAAACTAGTAAACAAGAACTGCGTTCCTTATCTGCTTTTGACTTATACTAACCATATGACCTTGGATAAATGATTTAATTTTGATGACCTAGATAAGACAACAAGACTGTAAGTTGCAGAGAAACTAGCAGTTTGCTATGCCAAGGAAATTATGGGCCTGGTCCCCATCACTTTTTTTTTTTTTAGCTGAGGCAATTGGAATTAAGTGACTTGCCCAGGGTAACTCAACTAGGAAGTGTTAAGTATCTGAGGTCAAATTTGAACTCAGGTCCTCCTGATTTCAGGGCTGGTGCTCTATCCACTGTGTAACCTCGCTGCCCCTCCCCATCCCTCTTTCTAAAACACAGAGGTAGAGCAGTAGTATTATTTCAGCTCCATAAAGCTAGAATGCATCATTAACTTAGCTCCAAACTTATATTTCTCATAAAAAACAAACCTACAAATACTTCTATTGGTCTTTGTCGCCATACCTAGGTTCTGGCAGGGAAACAACTGGGCTTTATGTTACTCTTAAGCTCAAAATCATTCTGATCAAGTTAAAACATTAGTAGAATCTTCCACCAGAAGAAGCCACAGGTAGAGAGCTGTTTGGAGGAGATTTAAATGGTTGGAACACCCATGTTTGTATCCAGGAAGGATACCCATTTCTCCTTTTTCCTGGCTGGCTTCCTTTCACTCAGACTATGACGAGATTGTTTACTGTTTGTTTCGTTTGCTATATTATAAGCTTCCCAGTGTCTACTCCCCCGTCGACTGCCAGAGGGAAATATTTCAATCTTCATATTCAGTTTTGCATTTTTTCTGATATTAATAAATGTGCTTTGTTTGGGATTTGTTTTTCTGAAAGCCTGAGGAAAATCGAGGGAAAATTGTTTGGGGAGATAGGGGAAAACTGCCACACATTTTGATGAAATAGCAGGAGTAGAACTGCAATTCAATCTAAAAAGACAGTATCTTTCCCCCTCACTCATCCCTATCTCTCAGCAACAATATGAAAACACACACTTAAAAAGCCAGCTAAAAAACACCGATGGGAGAATTCTGGGCCATGTCTTTAGAACACTTCACACCTGTGTAAACAGCCATATGATGATGGCAGAATAGATCCAAGAACAAACTGCACTGAAAGTTAGAAAACCAGTTTCCTTTCTCTGGTCCTTTCTTTAATTTCAGAAAGGTCTGCTGAGTGCCACCTTCAGAGATCTTATCTCTAAAATGGGCAATAATCATAGCAGCTAGTATTTAAGCTTTGCCAAGGTCCTTCCAAATACTATCTCATTTTATCTTTACAAGCACCCTGTGAGCTAGGTGCTCTATCTCCTTTTTAAAGTTGAGAAAACTGAAGTAGGCAGAGATTGTGACTTTACCTAGCATCATACATCTAAGGCTATATTTGAAGCCTGATTTTTTCTGACTCCAGGCCCAGTGCTCCTCACTATGCCAATCAGATCTCTCTTTATAAGGAATAAGAATATATTCCAGCTGCATAGAACACTGGTAGTACACAGAAAAAAAAAAAAATACTTAGCATACCTGAGTATCAAGGAATTATGGGAAAAGTGTTGGATTGCTAGCTCACGGTTCTTGGTTCAGATTCTAACACTACTATTTATGGCTGCAGGATCATGGACCAGTTCCTTCACTTTGATAACTTCCTTCTCTGCAAAAGGAGGGGCTTATAGTACTGATGTCTCTATCAGCTCTAAACCATTGTCCTAAGTTATTACTTTACTGAGTCTTAATATTTGTAACAATCATATTAATGAAAACAAGAACATTAATGATAGGTCAGAAAGTTGTAGCCAAGAGGGCAATTGTATTTCCTGATTTACCCCAAATCTGCTTCATTTAGCAAATGAGAATATGAATACCCCCAAATCATACAATGTGAAACATTGCCTTAAACCAACCGCCTGGGAAGACAGAACTGTCCTGAGTTATTGCAATTGCAGACATGAGGCCATAAAGGGATTTTGCCTAACAAATGTTTCACGAGCAAGATAACAGCACATCTGCATTAATTACAGCAGGGAGAAAGAATGGCCTGTTATATATTGAATAGTGAACTTTAAAAATAGCAGGAGCTACAGGTGCTCAGTTATTGCCATTTCTCTTCTCCTGTTATCCAGGGAGAGGAAATCATAAAGAAACACAGACCAGAATACTGATTTGTCTGCTAGCCTTCACCATACTGGCAATAGCACGAGGGAAGGGGAACACAGCAAAAAAGCCAAATTCTCATTCTGATATGACTAGATTAATCCTATCATACTAAATTCCATAGGTCATCCATGGACAAATCATTAGACATCCATGACCCTTTATAGAGAAAGGAGAGACCTGGGTTCATATCTCAGCTTTCACATTTACTTGCTATGGAATCATAGGCAAAACACAGTATTTTACTTCGATGAATATCAGTTTCTTCATCTGTAAATAATGCCCATGTAATACCTATCAACTTCACAGGATTGTTCTGGGGACCAAATAGCATTGATTGTAAAATATTTTGGAAATGTCCATCACTAGATAAATAATTTTTTTTAAACAAACTGGAGGACTAGGTCAAGGATTCTTAACCTTTTCAATGCTATGAACTCCTTATGGCAGTCTGATGAATCTATGGACCCCTCCTTAAGATAATGTTTTTTAATGCATAAAATAAAATGCAAAGGATTTTGAAGAAGTCCAATAGTTACCAGGATTTTTTTTTATATTTTAAGCAAAGAAAAGATGGACATTCATGAATATATCAGAATGTTTTTAAAAGAAGTTCACACAACTTAGGTCAGGAATTCTGACACTAGATAAATTCTACATTTCCTTCCAGTTTAATTTAGTTCTAAGATCTAGCTCATTTTCTTATGATGGATTTGGTTAAAATAAATATTGGACATTTATATCCCAATTAATCTATGGGTGAAATATAACTGCAGTGAATGAACAGAAAAAAAAAAAAAGAAGCACTTTATATTCTCCATCATCTAACTCAATGTGAAAAAGAACTCCCATATATAACAATGTATCCAACAAGTAACTATCATCACACACCTTAGGTGAGGGGAAATCTTATATAGCACTTTAAAGTTTACAAAGTATCAGATCCTCACAACAACCCTGGGAGATAGGGACTATTATTATTAATATTCCTATTTTACAGATAAGAAACTGAGGCAGATAGATTTTCCAGGTCACTCTGCCAGGAAGTGTCTGAGACTGGATTTGAACTTAGTTCTTCCTGATTCCAGATCCAGTGTCCTGTAAACTACCCTTACAGGTATCCCCTGTACCTGCCCCCAGCAGAAGCCTCTAAGGAAATGCCCTGCATACCATCCTCTTGCCCTGATCTTCTTCCCAATAATACCAATTCACTTTTCAATAGTGTTTTAAGGTTCACTAAAGTCTTCTCTCACAACTTTGTGAAATAAGTGGCATCCCCATATAACTGTCGTGTTACACACATGAGATGGAGAAGGACTCTATTTTCCACAAAGCCATGTACTCAGACCTTGGCTATTCACTGGGAAAGGATACTTCTGGAGTAGACAGGGATAGCAAGAAAATGGAGAACGAATGGATATCTCTGCAAGGGATAGTTGTGATTGTTGAGTGATGGGTAGTGATGGAGACAAGTAAGCTAGGAGCTGTGTGGAGACCATGGCCAAAAGAGACAGGCTTCAGACATTTGAACAATTTGTAAGTTGGTGTACCAGAGTTGTCTAAACTTTGCTCTCCAAATCAATTCACCCCATCTTCACAAAGACAAAGAGACAAAAAGATAGAAATAAAGAGGAAAAAAGCAGTGAGAGACAGAAGAAGAAGAAGAAGAAGAAGAAGAAGAAGAGAAGAAGAAGAAGAAGAGGAAGAAGAGGAGGAAGAAGAAGAAGAAGAAGAAGAGAAGGAGAAATAGGGTAAGAAAAAAAAGAAAGAGATTTTCCTTCTCTCGCCTCCACCCCCCATAAAACTATCATTGGAATTAGAGTTAGAAGGGAAGTGAAGAAAAATAGAGATAAGATTGTATTCATTCAGAAATATATACTATGATTGGTTTTAATTATTTTACTATTTATTTCTGTCTCTACATTTTTAAAGTAAAAACACCTATTTATCATTTTCAACACTTATTTTCTTGGGTCTATTAGCATGGAAAATAACCAAATACATTAATCTGAGTTAATTTCAAATGTTCCCAAGCAAAGCAAAGCCTGATCAAGAATATAAGTGTGAAATTCTCCATGATTTGAACTCAAGTATAAAAGGGCCAGATATAATTAAACCAGGGGACATAAGTCTTTAAACAAATGAAAAAGGCCATATAAATAAGTAATATGAGCTCTGGAAATCACATTCAGATTCTCCTGCCTTCACTTCCAATGGTGTTTCCCCTATGCCATATCGTCTCTTCTTGATCCTGGAATCTTTTAAAATGTTGTTTTTGTAGGTGGTTCCAGCTTTTAAGTGAATTGTCTTTAAGTGACAGAGATGTCTGAGTGAAAGTATGTTGAGAATATTTGAAGAATAACTTTATGCACCCATCTGCATTTCTCTGCTGCTGCGTGACAGAACAAAAGTTTAGCTCCACTGCCTCCCTAAAATGCAAGGAACACTCAATTAACTTGAAGAATAACTTCTTCATGAACATGGACAAGAGAAAGCATGTTATACAGCACTAGTCATTGCTTAGAATTAAGTCATCAAGACACCATTTCTATAATCAGTATTTAGGATATGTTTGTTGAATTTGAGCTTTGAATTTGGGACAGAATCATAGGCTATTAGAAATATAAGTGATATGAAGTGGTTCAACTTTCTCACCTTACTAATGAGGAAAGTGAGACACAAAGTTTTTAAGTGACTTGGTCATATGGAAAATATCAACCTAGGTTCTCTGATTTTAATTCCCATGTTGCAGAAAGCAAAATTCCAGAACCACAGTGATTCTTGGTAAGGACTTCCATATCAATCTAACCCAAGATGAAACAGAACTCCCATATACAACAGCATATCCAACAAGTGGCCATCATCACAAACCTTCAGTAAGGGGAAATCTGCTACATCTCAGTGAACTCCATTCCACTTTGGGACAGCTCTAATCATTAGAAAGTTCTTCCTTTCATCAAACTGGAAGTAACCCCTTTGCAACTTCTACCATTTATTACTCCTAGTTTTACCCACTGGAACTAAGCATTACAAGTCTTTTTCCCTCTTTCCCATGACAGTCTTTATATCTTGAAGATAATTATTATGTTCCATCTAAGTGTTCTTTTCCTCAAGCTTAGGAACCCCAGTTACTTCAAATGGTCCTCTTTTGACATGAGCTTCCATATCCTGTCTTTATGAAATCTTACATATATCCCCATTTCCACTTTATTGATTTGATGAGGGCTAATTCAGAATTCTTATCTCAAAATATTTCTCAATAATCTCTTCAGCATGACTGAATTTTCAGGATCTTCTTTCATGTATCAAACTGATGTTTTTCCCTTCCCCTGTTTTTTCATGGTACCCACCAACTTTAGCAGCTTTTTCCTTTACCTATTACAACTTTCCTTTTATTTGTCAATCATACTTATATCTTTTGATCCTCTATCTTTCTTGTATCAACAGAAGTGAAGTCCTCAGATCCTAAACAGAGCAACTTTGTTCTAGAGTTTCTGGGGACAAAATAAAAACATGCCCCCTAAATTCAATCCAAGCTAGTAAAACTACTCTTGAAGAAATGAAAGGAACAGATGCAGATCTTCAAGCAAACTAGAAAGTCCAATAGTTTCCTAAGATAAGTGTAGCCAGGGCATCCCAGTCCCTTAGCAGGGCTTCCTCATGATACAATTTTGTTTGCTCATTTATCTTCTCTGGCTGTCATGGAGAGAGAACCAAAAGAGCTGATTTCATATTCATGAGAGAGACACAGTGACATCAACATTGAAGTGTGTTGAAACCCCTGTCAACACTGATACTAGGCTTTATGATGTTCAGGTGGTCTCATATGGATAAGAATTAGTCTCTGGAACATTTGAGAATTCCTTATTTCAATGATGAACTTGCAGAGACAGTGAGAAATAAGAACAAAGAAACAGACTCCACTCTAAAGGGGGCTTGTGACTTTGGAGGACCTGGATCTTAGAATTAAATGAAATGTGTAGTCTGTTTTGCATGTAGTTCACATTTCTTTTTAGACTATACAGTTACTAGTCTAATTAAAATGTGTGTTTAAATTATGACCTTAAATAAAAGTAGATAAATGAAGCAACATGAAAAAAAGGGCAATATAACAGGGCATAAGCAATAGAATGACAGTTATTCTTGATATTAGTGTGAGTAAAGAGTTGGTTGACTGGAAGTCATATGCTCTGGCTTTCTACTTCTTTCATAAGAACTTTTCCTAGTTTACTATAATTAAGTAAGGACCCATAAACACATTGTTTATTTTTCTAAAATACATCAAGTTGGTCAGGAGACAGAATATTTTGCCAAAGTTTTGTTTCCCAGATTTCAAAAAAAAAAAAAAAAAAAGGCAGAATTGAAAGAAGAAAGGAAAGTCCCTATCATTCAAAATTCCATAGAGAAGTTAAATCCTTTAAATTCACTTATGAAACTTCTACTCACCTTCAAAATATTCTATTGTTAATAGTAAAATCTAAAGCAATTTTGAATTTATGCTTGATTTCTTTAATCACTAAATGCCTCTTTCACCTTACCATTTCAGCATTGTAGTTGCTTAATTACTATTGTTGACTGACTGATTAGATTCTGCTTGGCCACAGAGGGCAAAAGTAGAAGGAATTAATGAAAGTTGTAAAGAATCACATTTGAGTTGAATGGAAGGGAAATTTTCCAATAATCATTTGGTCAAAATATCTACCTCAGGAAACATGGGTTTTGTGCAATTTTTAAGAGAAAGCTGAATGACTACTTGCCAATGACATTGTAGAAGGGACTCCTGGTCGGATATGGCTTTGACCAGATGGCTGCTGAGGTCTTTGATCTAGTCAGCAATAGTTAGAAACAAGGATTTAATGGAAACACTTCACACTTCAATACTCTAAGTATCCATAATTTCAAAAGTATGGATATAACCTCGACTGATATAAACCCACAAGTCCTCTAGGCTTTCATCTTTCACTTTTCAACGTTTTGCATTTTGGTTTGCAACCTCACCACTCAACTGAAACTGTTTTTTTAAAATTACCAATAATCTCTCCAATGCTAAAACTGATGTCTTTGTCTAAATTCTTACTCTTTTTCTCCTCACTAAAGCAGTTGACATCCCCTCATCTTGGATAATCCTTTCTCCTCTGGTTTTTGTGGCACTGCTCTTTCTTGCTTGTCCAACTGGTCCTTCACAATATCCTTTGCTGGACCATCATCCATACCCAACTCCCTAAATATGAATGTTCCCCTCAAGATTCTGACTTGAATTGGATTGACTAGAGCTGATTATTTCATTAACGTCTCTGGCCCCCAAAATTCCCCCATATGATACTTGAGCCAACATTGCTCTTTTGGCAATCTTTTAACTAGTAACCAAACATAGAAAAGGAACAAAATTCCCAGTAAATATACTATACCAATATAGATATTATATATTCTAGAATTGGAAGATATATAAACAATGAGGCTAAAAGAATTAAAATCAGTTTAATATTTGCCAGAATAAACAGATAATGTGAGAATGTGATAGTCATATTCATTAAAAAACAACAAAACAAAAAAAAACAACAACTGTGCTTCCTAATTCTAGCAATTTTCAGTGATCTCAGGAGGCATTAACAAATGCTCAAAAATGCTTTGAAAACCAAAATAATATTTAATTAATTTAATTTTAAAAAATAAACACCACATCAATAATGTAGTTCCTTTTAAAAAGACCAAAGAGCATCATGAAATGAAATTAAACATAAAGAATAACAATTTCAAAAAGATTGAGAGTCACTGAAATTTTGGAATGTGCTCTAACCATATTAGACTTATCCCTTTGGGACTTATAGGGAAGACTCATGGACCCCATGGGTTTGGAAAATGATGCAACTGGGAAAGAAAATGCTAGCTATTGTTTGCAGGGTCTAGTTTGAGCCAAAACCATAGGAGTTTGCCTGACTAAAGTACCTTTTTCAGCAGCCTTCAAAGGAAAGCAAGCTTGAGATCATAAAATCATACCTTGTCCTAAAGGTATCCTAGAAAGCTAAGACAACTCTTTGTACCCTCAGTGCCCAATACAAATTCAGTTACAGATTGATGCCAAAAGTCCTAGTTGGTCTAGATTCAAAAATGGTTCTAATCCTCAGTGATTCTAATTTCGACCCATATCCCCAATACTGGCTCAGAACCAAACCCACCTCCTGAATGGGATGTGAGATTGAGATTTTATTATTCCCTATATTTTTTCTCTCTAACCCAAACTTCTGATGGAAAATCACTCTTTGAAAACCATTATATTTAAGGCAATGATTTCTATGTGTTTGCACTTTTTCTCTTCCCTCATTCCCTCAAAGTAATAAGATAATTCTCACCTTTTCATACTCATGATGATGGGACATTTTCACTTAGTCCTCAGATTCTGTTTCAGGAATGATAAGACTGAATACCTTGGACAAAACACCTATTGGTGTTTTTTTTTTTATTATTATTTCCAGGAAAAGATAGAAGGTCAACATTGTTTACTTGTTCCCTATCATAACTGATTGGCTATCTCCATTTTTTTAAGCTAAAACTACACTTTGAATGGCTAAATCTGGGAGGTGGAGAGGAAATGTCAATATCACTGATGATCAAATTTAATGTGATCTTTAACTCTTTCCTTTATGGTCAGAGAAGCAGTTGCCTCAAATAAATGGCCATTTACTTCTAGAAGAGAAAAAGACATGTGGTTTTTCTTAGATTAATTATTTAATTATCTCCACTACTTTAGAGAGGTAGTGTTACATAGCATATAGAAAGCTGCAATTAGAATCAGAAAGAAAAAGGTGTAAGTCTTGTCTTTGACTCATACCTCAGACAAGACATTTTACTTCTCAAGGCCCTGTACTCTTTTTTTTTTCCCTCAGAAAATAAGTTTCAGAAAAGTTATTGGTTGCATTTGTTAGGGAGTTTCCTCATTAAGAAGTTTCCTACCCCAATGAAATCTTCCCTACCCCCTTGAAATGACCATTTTACATCTGGTGAAGCATCTGTATGTCTATTTATGCATATTATATCTCTCATAAAAAAGAAGTTCAAACTATTTTGGGAATAGGAAGGTGAGAGAAGAATCAGGAAAGAAATATTGACTCAATATAGATTTCCTGGCTTAAAAGGCTCTCTCTCCATCCTCCACGTGGTAGAAAAATTTGCCCTCAAGGGTTAACTATATTTCCCCTCTTGTCCAAGCTTTTTGATGACTTTTCAAGGTAGGTAAACAACCCAGGAAAATTACAGCCTAAGTCACTTTGACTGTACTTGTTGGGGGAAATCACATAATTCTCCTAGATCTAGCCCATTCTGAAAGGGCAGGGATCCTGGACTGCGTGACAAAACTGAATCAAAAAGTAGAGCTAGATCTTAGAAGAAATACATTTTAGACATCCAGTCATTTCTTTAAAAGTTGTCCTTTCTGGCATTTTTCCGGAGGAGGCAGACAGAAAATGACAGTGAGATTATTAAGCGTGAGCTTCACTGTGCTCTTTTTGAGCTCCTGTGTGCCCCCAGGGGCAGCTCAAATTTCTTGCAGAAATGAAGATGGTGATGCTGTAGATTGGTAGGTAAAGAAAATTCATTGACTAGCTTTTGCAAAAAAAAAAAAAAAAAATGCACTGGGCTGATTGGCAGATGAAATGGTTGACTGTGGAATTCTTGGGGTCCCTTCTCTCTTCTTCCTCCCTTCCTCTACCCTACCCTCCAAAGGACAAAGGGTTTACCTGAATGAACTTTTTGTACATTGAACAGGAATGAATGGGAAAAGGAAAAAATTGCTTTCTCTGGACACAGAAAATCTAATATAAGACCAACTTTACAACTTATGAACCTAGTCTACACCTCTCAGAAGTGGATTAAAAAGTGTAATGAGATGTCCAGCTAGTTGTATTAAGATTTTGCTTATTTTCTCAGCAAAGTCCATTCAATCTCCCATTCAGAAGTCTGAGGAAGGTAGAAAAAAAATTAGTTTTCCTTTCAACATGGAAAATTGACTTTTCCCAGGAAGAAGGAAAAATCAACATTATGGCCTAGATGCTAGAGCATTATTTGAATAACCTTGGTCTATAAGAGTGCCTGCTGCCGCTGAATGACAAGTCATTGATATCAGATGACGTTCCAAGGTGATAGGATATAGCATTGCTTAGTTCAGATTGCAAAATCATCAAGAGGGAAGCTCTGATCACTTTTTGAATCTCTCTAATTGAGAACAAACAGGTTTATGATTCAAAGAATAATAGATTGGAGTTCAAAGGTTCCTTAGAAAATATTGAGACTAGTTCTTTCATTTTTTTTACTGATGAAGAACTAAGGCCAACAAAAATTATACAAGGTTAAACAGATTGTAAATATACAAGGTAACATTTGAACCTAGATAATTATTTTAAATAATGTATATAAAGCACCTTGAAAGTCTTATTTAAATATTAGTTATTATTATTATTCAAAATAAATTCATTAAGTGCCAACAATATACCAGATACTTTACTAGCTATTAGAGTTGTGCTAAAATAAGGGTTCTTAATCTGGTGTCCATGCTGTGTTTTTTTATTATTTCTAATAACTTGGTAACTGTTCCAATCAATTTGGTTTCCTTTATTATTCTATGTACATTATTCTATACATTTAAACCATGATTCTGAGTAGTCCCTAGGCTTCATCAGACCAGAAAGCAAACAAAAAAATTTAGAATTCCTGGACTAGAAGACTCCTAAAGACTTTTCCAACTCTGCATTTGTGATCCTGACTCTTGGCCCATCATTTTTTTAACAGTCCCATATTCCTGCCCATGATTTCTGCAAAGTGACACTAATTTAAATTTCACCTTTTTCAATCCCAATGGTTCTCACAAAGCAAAGATACAAAAGTTTCTCCCTTGGTTAAATGCACAACAGATAAATGTTCAAGGATGAGATCTCATGAAAACTGCTTTCAGGGTCTTTTTCCCTTTAGGGGAAGCTCTGCTTAAACAATATATATTACAGAAAGATGTCATTTACTAGACTAATGGAATCAACAGGCAATAAAGTTGGGGGGTGGGGTGTGACAAAAACTTCATTTCTTCTCCTCTTCTGTCTCTGGTTCTCAACTTTCCTAAACTCAATACCACTTGGTTCCAATTTCAGTAAAACATGGGGAATTTCCAGATTCCCACCTACCTAGATTATTAGTTACAATATCATGGATTTAGAACAGGCAAGAACCTTGAGTAACCTGAACCCCAGGAAGGCTTTGCCCAAGTAACAGAAGTGTGATTTGACTTTGGAACGAGTGTTTTGACCTCAAATCTGGTGTTCTTTCCATTGAACTGTTTATCTTGAAAAAGCTATATTTTAGGGTGAAGGTGGAGAGAGTTTCAGAAATATTTCCAAAATGAAAAGTAATCCTCTTCCCTTTGAATCCATAGGTTCTTTTGGAAGTTTCATTCTTTAGGCATAGGAATGAAGGCTTCCTGGTAGACCTTGAAGTAGATCTTTGAGCATTTGCATTTACTTGTTTTACTCTGGGCAATGTTGCAAGGTACAGAGATTTACCTCCAATAGGGGTTCATAGCTTTTGTGTGTCATAGATCCTTTTGGAAGTCTGGAAAAGCCTATAGAATCCTTCCCAGAATACTGTTTTCCAATGAAAAAAACAAAATACAAAGGAAACCAATGATATTCAATAGTTACCAAAAGAAAAAATTTTTTTAAACTCATGGAACCCAGGTTAAACATTCTTGTTAGATTCATGCAGTGAGTTTTCTCAGTTGCCAAGGAACTCAACATTCAGGCACAGTGACTTTAGAATTAGGTCAGAAGGCTGTTTTTCTCAGGTCCTATAGTCTTCCTTACCTCCAGGGAGGAGGAGATATATTTCATACACTCTAGTTAACCTCAGGACGGCAGACGAGCTGGGTATGGTTTTGAAGTAGAGAAATGATAGATTACAGACATAGTGTGGGAAAGCCAACATATTTTATATCTTCTGATGAGATAATTATAGGGTCCTATCCTCCCCATTGCTAAAAGAGACCTTAGCATCTAGAAAGAATGTTGATTATTTCTATCCTTTTGGTAGAAAACTTCAAATAATTGAAGCTCCATTTTTCATTTACAATCATATGTTGGTCAGATGAGATAAAATAATTTTATAAAATCAAATATTTTATAAATATTTGTTATTATTTTATTCTGGTGAACTCAGCAAATAAATTCCAATAGAATGGATGCACCATGAACTGATGCTAAGTGAAGAGAGTAGAACCAAGAGAACATCGCACACAACAAGATTATGCAATGATCAATTTTGATGGACATGATTCTTTTCAACAATGAGGTGGTCCAGCCCAGTTCCAATAGACTTGTGATCAAGAGAGTCATCTGCACCCAGAAAGAGGACTGTGGGGACTGAGTGTGGATCATAACATCATATTTCCATCTTTTTTGCTGTTATTTGCTTGCTTTTTGTTTTCTCTCTCATTTTTCCCCCTTTTTGATCTGATTTTTCTTGTGCAGAATGATAATTGTGAGAATATATATAGAAGAATTACACATTTAACATAAAATAGATTACTTGCTGACTAGGAGAGGGGGTGGGAGGAAGGGAGGGAGAAAACATTTGGAACACAAGATTTTGCAAGAGTAAATGTTGGAAACTATCTTTGCATACATTTTGAAAATAAAAAGCTATTATTTAAAAGAAGAAGAATGGGAGCACCATTGCAGACCAAAGTGTTGCCCACAATAATGTACATGACATTGATCCATAAAAAGTTAAGAATATTTTTTACAAATGTCTCTATAACAAACACTGAGGAGATCTACATGGAATTAAAAGCTTTCAAAATATAGAGACCTACAAAAGGGATCAAAATCATGTCTAAATAGGATGACATACTTATCAATCTTGTTGACTTGCCTGCTACTAGAGAGGTACCATGGATGTTTTCAGTGAATTTATAGAAGATGTATTTATATTATTGTTGTCATTGAGCCATTGACTCTTTGGGATTAAGTATTATATGCAATAATTATAATAACATCTAGAACATATAACTTTTAAGATTTATAGAGAGTGATGTAGTGATTAGAGTACCAGGCCTGGAGTCAGGAAAACTTATCTTCCCAAGTTCAAATCTGGCCTCACATACTTGCTTGTTGTGTGACCGTAGGCAAATCATTTAACTGTTTGCCTCAGTTTTCTTTTCTGTGAAATGACCTGAAGAAGGAAATGGCAAATCCCTCTAATATTTCCAAGGAAATCCTCAATGGAGTCACCAAGAGTCAGAAACGACTGTAAACTTATTTGAAGCATCTTAAGTTGACCCTCAAAACAACCCTGTGAAGTAAATGCTATTACTCTGCTCCACTTTTCAGAAGAGGAAGCTGAGTTAGGGAGAGATTAAATTATTTGCCCAAGATCCTTTCAGTTAGAATTTACAACAATATTTGAACTCAAATTCCAGTACTCTATCCATTATTTCATCCTGCCTCTTCTACCAAATGAAAGATTCAGATGAAGTGCTCTAAGAAAATTTGGGAATAGTAGAATATTTCTAATTTCAGGGAAGAAGGGATCATAGAGGAAGGGGGCATTTGAGTATTTTTGGATACTTTTCTTTGGCAGGTTTGTGTTTTACAAGCTACCTCAGAACAGAAAACAGAAAAGTGAAAGAAGTAGATTTGAGTACATGTACCTGGACACGACCATGAAAAGCTGGCAGAGAAGCAAGAGTCTAGTCAATATGACCCAGAGTGTCTTAGGAAGAACATTAGAGCAGCTTTATGAAGCATGGGAAGCCAAGGTAAGCCCAACTTGAACATGATCTTACAAATGATGATGATGATGAAAGAGAAATCCAGACTAATACCATTGGAGTTTGGGATCAGTCATTCATTCATCTTTTTTATGTGCCAGACACTGGGCCAGGGGGTGGAGATGGAGATGAAAGCACACCGTATCTTCAGAGGGCTTGCAATCCATTCTCTGGCGAAGGAGGTAGTAGGTGAGCAGGTGTGGGAGTCCTATAGCACAGGAAAGTGGATGGAGGGGCATCGGACCCCTAGATCCACCATCTTCTCATTTTACAAATGAGGAAACTGCACCTCAGAAAAGTTCTGCTATTTGCCCAAGAAAATCAGAATAGGAAATAGTGTGGACTAGACTGTAAACATCAAAATCAGTTTAAGTCAGAGCTACACACTTGGCAGATGACTGGCAGGGACGAGGATACTTCTTGAGACCACAGTAATTCAAGACCTTAAGGACCAGGTTGCTATGCTCTATAGCAAGACTAAACAGGTCAGTGGCATCCCTAAGCCTGGCTTGAGACAATTCTCTGCTGGCAAAACTATTACTACTCACTCTATATTTGCTATGTGATATATTTTTTTTCTGATAGAAACAGAAGAAAAAAAAATACCCCTTAAATGCAAATATAAATCTACTGAGCCTCCATCAATAAAACTTGAACCATAGATTGTTTTTTCATTAGTGGCAATGACATTGGACTTTCTCATTCAGTAACCATCTCTAGGTCACTCTCTTATATAGAAACTATTTGATATAGTGTATAAGTGCAGAACTTGTCAGGACTATCTGAATTTGAATCCTCCCTCAGACACCTACTATCCATGTCAACCTGAACAAGTCGCTTAACTTCTATTAGTCTCAGTTTCACTATCTGTGAACTGGAGATAATAATAGCACCTATCTCCTAGAATTTTTATGAAGATAAAATGAGATAAAAATTGGAAGGTACTTAGCATTGTGCCTTGCTCATAATGAATACTATATAAATGTTAGTAATTATTATTGCATATTACATCCCTTAAAGCACTATATAAATGCTAGCTATTGTTAACTATGTATTCAAGGCAGTGAGATAATGAATTGTAGAAATGAATGAGCCAGATTGCCCAGAATGGAGATTGATTTTGTCACCTGAGATTTGTACCCATCATGCTCTAATCATGTGTTAGCACAACAAGGCCCTGCCCAGGCAGGGCAGCAACTTCACTCTATTACTCTGGATGCAACAGCTTCTCTCTTCACATGCTCTGATGATCTACACCAGTACATAAGAACATGACTGGCAGGACATTCAGAGATAGTTTTTGAGCCAAACCTTCATGACCTTGATTTTGTAGAAGTTTTGGAGGATGGGACCATGAAGATTTTGTTGTGACAGAGTAGCTGGGCTGCTACATCCAGGTATTTCTGAACCTCATTCTTTCTGTGTCTCAGATCTGTGTACCACCCATTATGTATGTGTTTTCCAGGGGAAACTTTGGACACTATGTTGGCTTGGAAAGAGAATTGATTTTGATAGCATTTGATCTTGGCTCTGATACAAGTTAAACAACCAGGAAGAATCATGTCACATGATTTCTCTTAGGCGTAACTTCCTTATTTGTAAAATGGGAATAATCATATTTTAACTTACTTTATAAAATTTTGAGGAATGCACTTTGTAAACCTAAAAGGGTTTATATCAGTGGCAATCTCTCTCCATATATATGTAAACATACACATACACACACACACACACACACACACACATATATATCGTATTGGCTTCATGTATATATATATATATATATATATATATATATATATACATGAAGCCAACTTGATTTAATGAATAGAGATCTAGCTTCAATCTGAAAGACTCAAATTATATTATGGGTGCCTTTTGTGTATATAGACAGCTGCTTAGGATCTTTCCAACTCTCAAATACTGAGATTCCTAGATTTGGGGTTCAAGTTTTACCTCTGAAACTAACTAAACCCATGAACACAACATTAGGAAAGTCTCTTTAAAAAAGAAAAAGAAAATGAAATAGTCCTTGCCAAATTGACATTCTCTATCTAGACAGGAGTTCTTAAGTTGGGATCTATACGTTTTTAAAAAAATAATTTGATATCTTTATTTCCATATAATTGGTTTCTTTTGTAACATTGTGATTTGTATTTTATTTTATCATTTAAAAACATTATCTTCAGAAGGGATTGATAGCCTTTGTCAGAGAGGTCAATGACACACAAAAAGATTAAAACCTCCCTGTTCTAGACACTTGTGTATAAACTCTTTGGACATAGGTGGTTAATTCTTAAGTCAAGCTGCTGCCCCAGTGTGGCCTGCCTCCAAATGTTCCTATTCACCATCTGCTGCTCAGTGACAAAAGCCTGGCCTCTAACCAGATATGAGGAAGCTAACCACAAGTCAACTGCAATCCAGTGACACACAATCATATGATCTGGTATTAGGAACATGGAACTCTGCCTCAGCATCCTACTGCCAATGCACAAAAAGCCACCACAAAATACAAAATATGAAGAAAATATCCATGTCCACTGAGGATATTGTGCTCTATGTGAGTTTGATCAATTCATTTGAGTCTTACCTGCCACCAGGATAGTCTTTTGAATCTAGGATATCAAACCTGGGTTCTTAATTGTGGAATCCTTCCTCTTGGGCCTTTAGATCAACAAAAAGAAGGAAGATCCTCCATTCCAAGTTTCTTGAATTTCCACACCAAATGTAACTTATCATGAGCCTTTAGCACCATAAAATACTTGAAATAGAGAAATAAATGATGATAATCCTTATGCTTACTATATCTTTGATCCTCATGGCCCTAGGCTTATAGCCAAAAGGGACATTAAAGATCATCTTGTTCAATTATCTTTCATTTTACAAATAAAGTGAAAGTGGCTTACCCAAGATCATACAGGTAATGTGTCTAAGGTTTCTTGACTGAGTCCAACATTCTGCTCTTTGTGCAATGTTGCATTCACTTTAAAAAAATGTTTATTGAATTTAATTGCATAAGAGATAACTGTGGGGTAAACAATTCAAGTTGTGAATAAATCAGTCAATAAACACTTTTAAGCATCTATTATGTGCCACACACTAATTTAGATGAAATCATCTCTATCTTCAAAAAGATTACATTCTCTCATGAAGACCCCCCAAACTTCTGTATTAGTCTGCTTTGTCAAGATGGATCTTTCCTAAGGCAGGGATTCTTGACCTGTGATCTGTGACCTTTTAAAAATATTTTGATGACTGTATTTCTGTAAAATTGGCTTCCTTCCTTTACAATCTTTTGTATTTTATTTGTGGTTTTAAAAATATGATGTTGAGAAGAGGCCCATGAGAAGAGTGCCAGAAGGATCCTTGACACAAAAGAGGATAAAATCCCCTGCTCTAATGAAAGACAGAAGTTGGATTTTGTAAAGAAATTAAATTGTTCTAATAGAATTGGGTGACAATTGCATCCTTCCTGCCTCCCTCCCTCCTTCACAAGAAAGCAGGGCTTTTAGTCATTGTTCTTTTGACTCATTAGGTGGGGAGCTGCCCATAAGGAAAATTTATGGAAATGATCTTTGTTAGTCATATCTAAAAAGCACATGTCAGTGCCCACCTGAAAGTCAGTGCTGTTTGAAACAGAATAAAATATATAGATATGTGATAAAAACATAACAAGAAACAGTCTTCAAAATCACAGCCTCACGAACTTAGCCTTAGAGACTCCCCTGGATGTTTTGAGAATGCAATGGTATTTATTTAATGGATATGTTCGTGCAAAAAAAAAGAAAGAAAGAAAGAAAGAAATGTTATGCATACAATTTTACTGTTTTCCAGGTAGAAAATATCAAGCTAAAAAAGGTAATAAGCCAATGAAAAATGAATCGAAGAGAGAGTTTAGGAGAAATGCTCCTATCTCCAAGGGGTTCCATCCAGTGTCTATATTGACAACCATCACCCAAAGGAAAGGTCCTCTTTACCATTCCCTAAATGATTGCAATGGCCCCCTAACAAGATACAGAACCATCCTCTCTTTTATATTTCAGCAATTGAATTTTTACCCATCTTTTAAAGCTCAATTTGAATGCAACCTATTCCCTGAAATAGTCACCATCATCCTTCTTGAAGCACCCTCATTTAGTAGGGCTATCTCATGAGAAATCCATAGGAATCAGCCTGAGCAGGGAGCATGGTATGGCTTTGCATTCTGGGGTGGCAGCTTCTGGCTCTACTCCATTCATCCTCTTTGGGATGATCCAACTTAGACACATTACTTGCATAATCTTGGGCAAGTACTTCCTCTTTTGGTCCTCAGTTTGTTTATTTGTAAAATAAAAGAATTGGACTCGATGATCTTTAAGGTCCCTTATAGCTATAATCCTATGGCCATAAGGACCAAAAATAGGCTAGGCAAAGTATTATCATCATCATCATTTTATATCTTTAGATCCAATATTTTATGATCCTAAGGGCACATGATAAGCTACATTTGGTGTGGAAATTCAGAAGTGTATCACTTCTCTAATATATTTGTGATACAATTCAGTTATTTAGTGATTCTACTAATCTTATCCTCCTACTAAACTGTAACTTAAAGGAAAGCAAGAATTATTCCCCTTCCTATCTACCAGCCTCTAATACAGTGCTCTAAACACCTCAACTTCCTACAAGAAATGGATAAGGCAATGATCTCTTAAGTCAATCATCAAGGATATGAGTCTTGTTGAGTATGGAAAATCCACTGTGGAGACAATGAGATGGTGTGATGGATAGAGTGCTTGTATTAAATTTAGAAAGAACTGAGTTGAAGTCCTGTCTTATATACTTTCTAATTTTGGGTCTCCAAGCAAGCTACTTAATCTCTGGCTGCATCAGTTTCCTCATCTGTAAAGTAAGATTGATTTGCTAGCTCTCAGGGACCCTTCCAGTTCTATAGCTATGATCTTTTCCTTTTCTCCCTACTTGTTCTGTGTGCTTTTTTCCCTTCTCATATATTAAACGTTGATTTATGTGCTGTTATATCTCACCTTTTCCAGCAGAATGTAAGGTCCTTGAGAGCAAGAACTACTTTTTGTACTGACTTTGTATCTTCATTACTTAGTATAGTGCCTGGCATGTAGCAAATATTTAATAAATGCTTGTGAGATCTGAGTTGGACTGGACTCAGCACAATGTCTAGCACATAGTAGGCACTTTATAAATATGATTGAATGATTGGTTATTGATGGATTAAAGGGAGGAACTATTTTTGCCTTTTCTTTCTATCCCAGGCATCTAGCACA
Organism: Sarcophilus harrisii; assembly: GCF_902635505.1. NCBI lineage: Eukaryota > Metazoa > Chordata > Mammalia > Dasyuromorphia > Dasyuridae > Sarcophilus > Sarcophilus harrisii. The sequence continues at coordinate 41,343,881 of NC_045429.1, read as the reverse complement.
GCAATTGGCCAATAGCAAGCCCTTAGAAAATGCTTGGTGATTTATTAACTCCAAGCCCAGCACAGCCCTCACTGTCCTAAGTTTTCACCCTCAACTATAGCAAGGTCATGCAATGGTAGAAACAGGATGGCTCCCTTTGGCCTTCTCTGGAAGACTGTAAAAAGCTCTTATTGCTACAAAAGCTGCCTCTTAAGGGAAAATATGAAATCTCTAGAGTGTTCAGGAAAACTCTGCATTCTACACCATAGAGGTAGCAAAGCTGGCTGCAGTGTCATGTAAGATTGACTGTCTCTTAAAAAATGTAATGTGTTCCCACAGAACAATAGCACTGCCTACCTGATATATAATGACAAAGTCCCTCACTCTATGGATTACAACTGGAAGCAAGGGCATGCAAAAGGTATGACATTATCTCCACACTGATATCTTCTGTCAGAGAGGAAGTTCCCTCATGAACTTATTTATTTATCCTTTGAGATTCATAGAACACTGTTGAGATTCATAGAATACTGTCCCCCTGAGAACTCAAAAGACCTTTATCCCCCCTCCTGGGGGGATAAAGCAACACCTGCCCTATTGGGGAGGGGAAGCAAGAAGGGGGGTGAGACAGGGGATCAAATGGGGAGACCCTACTCCCAGGTGCAATGACATGTGTGTTAAGAGTTGATGATACCTGGCAAGGCAGCACCTTCCATTAAGGGGGAGGTTTTCATACTGGGAGGCAGGCATCTGGCCAAGCATTTTCCATTTCAACATAAGCCCCAAGAGACATTTAGAACTATAAAGAATCTCAGAGGTCATACAGTCCCAGCCCTACATTTTACAGGAAACTGAGGTCAGCAAGAAACAGCACATGGAAGAACCATCTCCAAATCTGGCCCCCTTTCCACTGCCCTATGTGGTCTTTTATCGTCAGTCTATTTCCACCCAGAGTCTGCAGGATCACAAAATGTGAGAGTGGGAAGAAACCTTAGCAGTCATCTAGTCCAAATGGTACCCAAAGGAAATCTTTGCTATAACATACCCAACAAGAAGCCAACTGGTCTTTGTGTAGTCTCCCAAAGAGGGAGAACCCACTCCCCTCCTAAAGCAGATCATTTAATCTTTGGACAGTTCTAATTATTAGAAAGATTTCTCTAACAGTGAACCTAAATTTTCTTCTTTGTAACTTCCACCCATAACTCTTCATTCCACCCTCTAGGACCAAGCAAGACAAGTCTCATCTGTTTTCCATATGGCAGAACTCACCATATTTGAAGATAGCCATCATATTCCCCCTGAGTCTTCTCCAAACTAAACATCCCTAATGTTTTCACCTCTTTTGATGACATGGACTCAAAACCCTTCATCAGCCAGCTTGCTTTCTTGTTTTACTCTTTTTCTTCCTGTAAATGTACATCCTCTGAAATTGAGTTACTGGTATACAAGTAGGCAGGCTTCCATTATTCTATTAAAGCAAACATGAATGCATTATGATTGTTTGCACATTTCGTTGTGAGAGTAATAACTCAAATCACATAAAAGAAACCACTGACATGTACTTATTAACACAGAAGGGCTTTTACACACTTCTGTAGAAAGCTTTATGTCTCATAAGACTAAGGAAAACGATCCATATTCTCCTTTCTCGGATTTTTCTTATTTTCTTTCTAGAGATTTTATGTACAGATAATTCACTTAGATGGAGTACTTAGTACTGCTCCCCACTTGCCTTTTGTGTCTCTTTTTGTGTCTTGACACAATTGGGCAACTCCCCCTACCATACATATGAGCTTAATTATCTTTAGGTACAAAGACATAGACACAAATTACTCAGGAGCCTTTTCTCTCCACCTAATTTTCCTTTGGAAACACATTATTTTTGGGTTTTTCTCAGGCTTTTGGAAAGAGTTGGGTGGGGAAGACACTTGCTTAAGCTTCCTTTCCTTCTTTAACGAGGTCAAATTCCAAGTTAGCAAACTGTATTAGGCCAAAACAAACCCTCCCCGTGGTTTAACATGGGAACCCTTTTAACTCTTCTTAGGGAGGCTGGCTGGCCTTCCTTCTCTGGAGTGGCTATCCATCTAAGTTATAGGCAAAGTAATTCAAGCTTGGATTATTATTATTTTTTTTTTTTTGAAACCTGCAAACATATCACATGATGTTTTTTGACAGTGCTAAAAGAAAGGAAGGAGTACTTATTGTCCCAATGAACCATTAGCCTAAAATAAAGCTGGTTCATGATCAGCTTGAATTTTACAGCTTTGGAGTATGTTTTTGAAAGAAAGAGAGACCAAAACCTAGAGACTCAGAGAAGTAGAGATAGAACCAGGCTTTCAAAGGCAGAAAGAGAGAGAGAGAGAGAAAGAGAGAATGAACTTGGGTTTTCTAATTTATCTCTATTAACCTTATCTTTGACAGGTTTCTTGCTTTGGGATAAATCACAGGGATTCTGGCTGATTCACTCAATTCCCCAGTTTCCTCCTTATCCTGAAGAAGGCTATAGCTATCCATCTACTGGGGAAAGATATGGACAAATTGGTATCTGCATAACTTACAACTACAGTCAATTTGTAGAAATAGGTAATATGGGATATGGTGGGTTCTGATGAAGATAAGGTACTTCTCTGTGATAAGTTTTCATCCAACTGGTTCAAGTGTGTTGTTCTCCAGGGGAAATTATCTTTGTAATCTTATGCTAGTCAGGCTCTAAGGAAAAGAAAAAGAAAATATGACCTGCCTAGGAACCTCGGGCCCTAAGTTCTTCTTTAATGAGTTAATACAACTGGGAAGTGTTACTTTCCTTCCACTAAGGGATCCTGAAATCATATGAAAAGAATCTGCCATTGACTTCTGCTCCTAAAAATAACATCTTGAGGGGAAATAATAGGGGGAAAAAGAATGGAGAAATTTAAAGGAGAAAAGTGAGTAGGATGCATGATAAAATGTCTCTCTTCCATACAAGCTTATATAATCATCTGAGTATCTCTTAATATTTTAGAAAAAGAACTAGACTTGGAGGAAGCATAAAATCCTAGAAAGAGTAATGACTTAGAAGTCTAAGAGACATGAGTTCAAATCTCATTTCAATTAGTAAGTCAATTGTCCAAGATTTTTTATACAGTAAGAAATCAAGAAATCAAGATTTAAACTCAAAATTCTGGCTCCAGAGCCAAAAAATGACCCATCCCATAAACCTATGACATGTCTCTTGTTTTCTGTGATTAAAAAAAAAAAATCAGAAATTACATCAGCTCAATAATTATAATTCCAAATTCTTTCAGTATCCAAATTTAGCTAAGTTAGATTCTAATTCTCTTATTAGATATTCACTTACTAGACACCTTAATGTTAAAATGTTAATATTATTAGGCAATTGTCTCATAAATCTAGATGGCATTACCAAATTATTATCTATTTTGGGCTTCTTCATTTTCTTCCCCAAACCAGTCTTTCTGAGATTAAAATCATTATATTTTCAAAAAAAAAAAAATCAGTAAGTCAAACATTTACCAAACATTATGTGTCAAATAAAAACAAAAGAAAACAAAACAAAAACAGAAACAGAAGCTAAAAGAAATCTGATTCCCTGCCTTCAAGGAACTTACATGCTAATGGAGGAAAACAACACATAAAAGGAAGCTGGAAATAAGGTGGGTGGTGGTAGCATAGTCGGGGTAAGAGAAGTCCAAAGTATGTCTCTGTTGCTTATTTATTATGCAACCATGGGGAAGTCACTCAAACTGTCCAAATTTCAGTTTCAACATCTGTAAAATGGGGAGAATAAAATCTGGAGTAACTCTTTAGTGGGATTGTTCTTGAAGATCAAATAACCTAATGAATATATAATGTACTATAAATCTTAAAGCATTAGAAGGGTTCATTATTATTGTGATATTGGACATATAATCTAAATTCTCAGAGCTTTAGCACCTTTTCTTTAAAATGAAGCAGCTGATATGATGGATAGAGTGCTGGTGTTGGAGTTAGGTTTTGATATGGGTTCAAATTCTGCCTCTTATGCTAACAGCATTTGGGTAAGTCATTTAATGTCTCCGTGCAGAGGCCTGTAGAGCTTCCAGACCTTTGGAATGCATTCCTTCTGACCTTTCTGAGGGGAACTAGTTTACATTGTTGACTTTTGCTTCTCTTAGAGAAGAGGGATGTGGCAATGGGTATGTTCTGCCAGCATGCTGACTGGCATGCCAGCCCTTCCTCAGTCTGTGCCAACTTTAAGTGTGAGGGATTCCAATCTCATCTATTGAGTCATTGATGAGTTGTGATCTGTGCTGGTGAGAAGAGTCTCCGTGTGAGGGAGCTTTCCACAATAACAAAATCATAGATTCTTTTGTGTCTTTATGTGTCCATAAAAATGAGAATGTTGGATTATGTTATTTCTAGGATATTTTCACTGTCACAAATACAATGATTCTTTCACTATCTTGATGTCTTAGCTGCCTCCTTTATAGATGTTCCAGAAGCCTCCTTAGAGACATCTAAAGAAAATCATTCTATTTATAATCAATCTATTCATGTATCCATCATTTATCTCTATCATCTATTTCCATCATCTATCTCTACCATCTCAATGTCTCTCTCTACTATCTCTCCCTCCCTTTCTTCTTCCTTATTCTTTCCTTATTCCTTCCTCCCTCCTTCTATCTCCCTCTTTTCCTTTCTCTCTCTCTCTTCCTCTCTCTGTCTCTCTATGTTTGTATCTGTCTGTCTGATCTCTCTGTGTCTTTGTCTGTCTCTCTCTGCCTCTTTGTCTCTCTGGCTCACTGTTATGTCTGTCTCTGTGTCTGTCTCTCTTTGTCTGAATCTGTCTGTCTCTCTGTCTCTGTTTCTGCCTTTCTCCATTTCTTTTTGTCTGAATGTGTCTCTGTGTGTTCATGTGTATGTCATTTTCTGTCTCTCTCTGTCTCTCCCTCTCTCTGCTGTCCCAACCCTCACATACAAGTAGGGAATTCTGCAGAGCAATGTGGTGTGTTGTATGGGAGATGCACAGGTTGCCAAATGTAGACTGCTAGATTTAGTTCGAGGTACTGGGCTTGAACCCCAGCTGTTCTATCCACTTAGCTGTGTAAACCTGGACAAGTAATTTTACCTCTTTGGCCTCTGTTCTCTCATCTGTAAAAAGAAAAGAATTCTAAACACTCTCACAGCTCTAATTCTATGGACCCAGAATATCAGGGTTTTATTCCCTTGGAATTCCTTTGGAGTTTTTTTGAATTTTTAAATTTCTGTAGCTGATGCTACAGTGATTCCTGCTTAGTTTCTGCAATAATAAAGTAAAATCATGCTGAAAGCTTGCTATTCCCTTGTTTCCTCCTGTTAATTAACATAACAAAAAACAGAAGTGAGAAGAGACTTATCTTGAGTGGTTAGATGTATAAACAGGATGAGAATGCCTCTTCTACAATAATAAAACTAGCATTTATATTTCATTTTATTGGTTACAAAGTACTTTACATATATTATTTTATTTGAGGTCAGTATCATGACCATGTTACAAAGAAACTCACAGCAGGAGTTCTCCATGGTCTTTAGCCAGAAGTATATGAGGCAGGAAAAAAATTCAGCTTTTTCCTATATTTTATCTTCTGTCTCCAAGTGTTGCAGTGGAAAGGGCATTGGATTTGGAGAAAACCTGAATTTAAATTTCAGCTTTGCCTTTTGGACAAATCCATTTATGGACTTCACTTTCCATAGCTGTAAGTGGATAGAATGTCCAGTCAGGGAGATCTGACTTCAAATCTCACCTCATACTTTTACTGTGTGACTCTGACTTAATCCTGCTTGCCTCAGTTTCCTTATCTGCCAAATGAGGAAAAGACAAATCACTCCAGTATCTTTTTCAAGAAAATCCCAAATGAGGTCACAAAAAGTTAGACAACAAAGACCAACAATAACTAAAGTTCCCTCATACATCTAAATCCTATATTTTAAAATTTCCTTCGCTGACAATGGCTTCTAATCAATCTCTCTTCTGTGTCATTTAGGCTCAATTAGTCTCATCAAAACTAATCAGTTCTTTAATTGGATTAGATAAGGAATTCCATCTGATGGTTACTGAGAAGAGGAGGTAGAAAAAAGAACTAAAGGTCAAATAAATTGGCCTTTTAAAATTCATGACAAGATTTGTTCTCAATGCCATTTTTTTGTCTATTATCCTGCCCAGATTCTCAGCTGTTAAGTTGCATTCCGAATGTCTATAGCTGCTTTATACCTGCCATCTTTCACCCAGAACTCACCTATCTACCCAAAATGTGTGCCCACTCCCAGCTCCCCAGGATTCCTCACCGACGCCTTTCCAGACTTCAGTCCATCCAAGGCCAAAACTTCTTCCACTTTGCAAAATCACCTTATTTTGTGGACGGTAAGAAAAAATGATCACAGAAAGATCTACAATAGCTTTGGCAGGTTAAATTCATTTGGGTTGGGTCAGAGATCTAATAAGCTTCTTAAAGTGAAGGAGCAAATAGGCAGGGAGATGGGATGGAACTAGAGGGACCAAGAAATTGTACTTTGGAGCATCTGACCTGAATCTCCTCATTGGAAGATTTTTATCCAGAACAAAAGATTTCAGGTTCATCTTGAATCACTTTGTTGGTATTGATATCTCCCCATGTCCCATATTTTCTATGCTGACATTTATGACATTTCTTGCTGAAATACAAAGGCAGAAAATAAAACAGTCTGTGCCCTCAAGGAGTTTCTATCTCACTGGGGAACTCCAACACACAAAGTAGAAACAAGAGAAATACAAAATAATTTCAATGAGGAGATAGAGCACAAGCAATTAGAAAACTGAAGATAGACCTTGTTCCTGGCAAATAGTAGGTAATAAATGTTAGTTGACTAAGACAGGAGATGACTATCTGAAGTAAGAATTGGCAGGAACTCAATAAGCAAATGTTTTACCTTATCAGAATATTTGTTCTCTCTCCAGCAAGCAGTCTATTGTGCAATAACTACTCTCAAAGAGGTACAGAGACAATTAGGTGCCAAAATGGAAAGAACACTAGTACCGGAGTGAGATATGAGCTCAAATCCAACCTCAGATACTTACTAGCTGTGTGACCCTGGCCAACCTCTCTCTGCCTCACTTTCCTCATCTTTAGAGCAAGGATAAAAATACACCTACTTCCCTGGGTTATTATGAGGATAAAATGAGATAACATTTGTAAGGCACCTGGAAAATCTTAGAATACTATGATTACTTTTTTTTGGAGCAGGAGCATTGCCCTCTTTTCCCTTTTCTTATGAACCCAATAGGATTTTAGCCACATTATGTGAACTGTATATCAGAGAAAGGAGTGTTAAGAAAATTGTCCTATTCTTTATTTGCTGTCTATGAAATTATTCCTTAGGTTATTATCTAAGGTCAGAAATATCAATTTCTTTTCCTTTTTTTTTTTTCTTATAACTCAGATATCTTTGTGTCTTGGATGGCTCAACAGTTGCAGACCAGTTTGCTTGTAGAAACTTGGCAACCTAAGCTTCCATCAAATTGTTCTCTTTCATACCATGTCTATAATATCAAGAGAATTAGAATTCCAGGACAGTCTCCTTTTAGCTCCTACTATGATCATGCCAAATGGTGTGTTTCCCAAAGATACCACAGGAAACACTGGACATGCATTGGAGATCTGAACCGCAGCCCGTTCCAGACTCGAAGAGGAGGAGGATTCCTTTGTACTCAAAATAAGCACATCTATCTTGCATTCCGAAGCTTGATTCTGCACTATCAAAACTGCAATCACTCTTAATCAGAGGTAACTGTTAGAGGAATGGGAATTCTTACTGTCCTTATGATTTATCCATACCTTATACCCTAAGAGTCTAGGAGGATATCTCTTGATTATAAAACCTTCAACTAAAATATTATTTTCTTAATACTTCGAACACATCCCTTTCCAAGAAAACAGAGCTCATTGTGCTATTTTATATTATTATGTGGAATTTAAATTGTAGGAAAAATAATTCACCATGAGAAGAAGTCAACTCTCAATGATTCAACTGATCATCCAGTGGTCTGATTGACTAGATCCTTTGATTGCTTTTTGGGATAATTCATTTCTCATTGATGTCTTTACCTGAAGATGGATAGGTAAATAGGAAGGACCCAATATCCACGGTCTAGAAAAACCTATCTTCTCCATTGCTAACTCAATTATCCAAAGGACAAATACTCTTCTTGATCTGAGTCCCTGAGTTTCAGTCCTTAAAACCATCCTGAATCTATCAAGAATTCTCCAATGTTTTGGCCTCATTGGTACTCTCTTACACAATCTATTAAGTCCTGAAGCAAAATTTATCAGTTAGACTTTTTGGCCAGTTCATCCCTCAATGAAGAATCATGTGACTCATCAGTAGAACTCAGCCTTGTTGTCCAGGCTAACAAGCTACTCTTAGATTTGACCCTTCTCATCTTTACTCTTTGGCTGCTTATCACCAACAAAGAGGAAAGTTTAGTGGAAAGAATAAAGGAATTGAGAGGCGATAAGCAGTGCAGTGGTTAGAACACTGGGCTTGGACATAGGGAGACCTGAGCTCTACTCTCGCCTCAGACACACTGACTGACTGATCCTGGATAACTTACACTCTGCTACTGTTTCCTTATGTGCAAAATAAGAATTTTAACACCCCCTGCCTTTAGGAGTTGTTATGAGAATAAAATATGATGCTATTGTTCTTTTTTTTTTTTTTTTTGACAAGGTAATTAAGGTTAAGTGACTTGTGCAAAGTCACATAGCTAGTATATATATGAAGCATTAAGTATCTGAAGCTGAATTTGAACTCAGGTTCTCCTGATTTCAGGGCTGGTGCTCTATCCACTGGGATATCTAGTTGCCCCCAATATACTATTATAAAAGACCTTTCAAAACTTAAAAGGCTATAGAAATGCTGGCTATTATAAATGGAAGTTATGCCCCATTTAGGATCTGTGTGGTTTTATACAAACTACTTGTTTTTTATTTGTAAAATGATGGCATTGTGCTAGATGAAAGCTCTAAATTTCTAATTGTATGAACTTACTGTATAGTACTACATTTTTGCTACCCTCTTTTTAATTCCTCCTAATAACTAAATTTGGCTGGCAGACATGACCAGGGACCACTGGAAATTGGATTCTTTTCCTTTGTCTTTAGTGTGACTGTTTAGTTTTGAGGGTACTTCTTCCATGATTACAAACAAGAATTCATGAATATTTTAAAGTAGCATTTGTTTTCATCTTCTTTACCATACCCCAATAATTTGGCAAGGACTTATCACCACCAAGAGCTCCTATGAACACAAATGAGTGAACAAATGGAAAAGAGTTTGAAATGTTAAAAGTACTAAGTCAGATTATAAATGGGAACTTTAATACTTAAGGAAATTTTTAATGGTTTTCTTCCTTCCCTTCCTCTCTACTTCCCTCCTTTTTTCCCTCCCTTTCCTTCCTTCCTTCTCTCCTTCCTTCCTTCCTTCCTTCCTTCCTTCCTTCCTTCCTTCCTTCCTTCCTTCCTTCCTTCTTTCCTTCCTTCCTTCCTTCCTTCCTTCCTTCTTTCCTTCCTTCCTTCCTTCCTTCCTTTTGCCCCTCCCTTTCTCTTTCCTTCGCTTCTTCATTCACTTCCTCCCTCCCTTCCTTCTTCCTCCCCTCTGTCCACATAGGTATTATACATTGCTTACAGATGCTCTTAAAAGCAATTTTTCCCCCTCAATTGCAACCCTGAACTCTCCCAAGATATCTTAGGGTTTACTGGCTAGATTTCTTTCTTAAGAACTAGGCCTTAAATCAAAAACCAAACTAATTCTCATTGGTCACTGTTAGGTACTAGGCCAAGCCCCATTTGGTTATTATTTGGATCCTGTTTGACTCAAATTAAATGTAACTAGCAATCATTTCTGCTTTGACCACAAACTCTGAAGGTCTTCCCCTCCCAGATTCATTCATTCATTAGTTTATTTATTAGAGTTTTATGGACTAGGTGAAAGAGGAGATTCTTTGTCTTAGTTACTAACTAGCCTTAATCACTGAATGGAGGCGGCCTCAATCAAACTGAGCCCTATTGAAGACCTTAACTTAAAAAGGTAGAGGTCTCCCATTTCATCCAGGGTCATCTCCAGTTGTCCAGATCTGGTTACTGGAACCAGACAATTTTAGAAGAGAAAGTGAGGCAGGGGACCTTGCACAGCCCTCCCTCACTTAAATCCAATTCAGTTGCATGTTAGGGATCACCTCCCTAATGCCCTGGTCCTCTTCAAGAACAAAGGACAAACTACAAGATCTAAGGCATTGCCATTCCTGTGAATGATTGGACTACCTTGGAGGAAAATTGGAGACAAAGGGGCTTAGAGAGTAGGAATATAGAAAACTACTATAAATTCAAAATACTGAAAAGGAAGTAGGTGGCCTGGAAGTCTAGGGATTATAGCAATAAGGATTTGGACAGGATGAAATGAACATTATTATGATTCAACAACTTATCCCCTTTCCTTCTTGCCATCCTCCCTCCCCCCCTCCCTCCTATATTCATCTTCTCTTCCCTCTTCCATCCCCTTCTACCTTTTTCTTCTCTCCTTTCTATGCTTCTCTTCTCTTTCTCTCTTATTCCCTCAATCCTATTTCTTTTCCTCTCACTTTTACATTTTCCTTTTCTAACTTAGAAATAGAACTTCCCCTCTCCCTACCCACCACTCTTTCAATGGGATTGCATCCTGCCTAGGTTTATAGTTGATTATGTAGCAATGGCAGTGAGACTGGGGAGTCTCTTTCCCTTGAGGCTATAAAGCTAAAAGACATACCTTTCTGAATGGGATAGTTTAAATTAAGTCCTGTTTTGAGGCTTAATGAATTCTATAGGTCTTACATACCCCAGGGATTTGGGAATGTTTAAGCAAACAGTGCCCCTCCTTATTACTGGGCCCATGTCTGAAACTCATCAAGTTAGATGGGACTTGGTAGACCTTGGGCTCTGCCAGTAAAGGCTTTGAGAGCTCAGGGTCACCTTCACACAGCGATGGTCCATTCCATTAGATGCTCTATCACAATGGGCAATTAGGAATAGATAGTTCTATTGCCAACTTAAATTTCTTTCCTCCTGATAGATGAAATTCTTCATTGCAGACTCTTCAAATCCTGTAAGAAATATCCATCTGCCTACACAATACTTGATCATTCATCCACTTTCACTGAACAAACAAATACTTAATGTGTGTCTACTCTGTTCAAGGCCCTGCTCCTGCTTACAATTCAGACAGAAAAACAACCAAAGGCAAAGCAGCCTTCCACTGCTGTTTCACAAGGACATTTGTTTGGAGAGAGGATCACTGACAGTGACAGAGCCAAGATTAGAATCCAGTTGTCCCAAGCCTTAGGACAGATACTAACCCAAGTCAGCAGTATAATATTGGCTAGGTCGAGCTACCACTCTGCATCTCAGTTTCCCCATTTCTCAAATAAATATATATTAAACAAGATGATTTAGTGTCTGCAAAGTCCATCAGTAACCTACAAGAACATTGGATTTCACTAAGAAGGTTTTCCAGCACCCTCTTTCTACGCATCTAGTCCCTAAGAACAAGAGTGGGATGTTTGGTACCAGCAAGGGCAAGCCGATAAAGCTTTTGCTTCTCAAAACAGCAATGATGCAATGTAAATATTACTATGCCATATTTAACAAGTGTGTTTTTGAGGATGGAGTGTCAAGAAGAGATGAAGATCTTATGCCTGTTAATTCATCTCCCCACTCCCATACTGATTCTAAATTCTCAACCCAAGGGATGCATTCTGACATCAAAAATCAGTCGATAAAACATAAAAAATATGGAACCTGGTGGAATGGAGTCAGCTGGGGGTAGGAGGTACCAGTAGAGGAATTGAGGGAGTCTGGCAGCCCACTCTGTAGGGGCTTCATAAGGAAATAGCACCCTTTTATGTCACCACTTTGGGCCCAGCTCCAATTGTCCTGAATTATTTAATGTTGCTTTAACAGGAAAGATTTTTAAAATGTTTTCAGATTAACAATAATCAACAATTTTGTTAACTTTAGTGATTTCACCAAGTTGTTTAGTCATCTTCATTCAAGAGTATCTAGAGAATGGAGACATTATTTCTAGTCAACCCACTCTTTATAAATATAGAAAAAACTGAGGTATTTATGAATAGACTGGTCTGCCACTGACTTGTATAATTTTCGAAAAATCTTTTTTCATTTTGTTTTTCACCTTTTCTACATTTATAATTAGGTGCTAGCACTGTTTTTGGAACTTTTTGAATATTGTGAAAATAAAATGAGATAAACTGTTAATGTACTTTGACTTTTTTTAAAATGTCAAATAACAATAAGTAACAACAGAGAAAAACAATTAGCATACTTCTGAGTCAGAATTTAGTTTAAGCTTCTGTTATGAAAAATTAACACTTTGTTAGTTAAAGAATTCATTAATAAATTACAGGAAACAGTAAAATAAAGTGCTGGCTGAGCCTGCCTTTCTGCTATGAGATATATTAAATTTAAACATATTGGTGAAAATTAAAATACATTTTCTTTGACTATGAATTTTTGTTGTTGTTCAGTCATTTTTTAGTCATGTCCACATTTGCAGTTTTCTTGGTAGAGATACTAGAGTGGCTTGCCATTTTTTTTCTCCAGTTCATGTTACAGATGAGGTAATTGAGGGGAAACAAGGTGCCAGGGTCACATCACTAGTAAGTGTCTGAGCTAGATTTGAACTTACAAAGATTAGTTTTTCTAATTCTAACTAACTTTTGTGTCACCCAGTTGGCCACTAGGAGATTTAATCAAAATAAACTATATGAGTTGACCCCAAACAATATTACTCAGATTTCTCAGTCATCTGATTCAACAGATTTGATTCTAAAATGACTCTGTACTATTTCCAAAAGTCAAATCCATCCTCAAAAGATCTGTCACTATCAAGGTTATCTGAAAAGATATGCCATAGACTTTGAAGGCAATTCCAAAAAAAGAATTGGAAAAATATCTTGAGTGACGGCATCATCAATGTAAGTAGATAGCCTCTTTAGATGAAGGGTACAGCATCCATCTGGATATGCAAATTCTAGGACAAGTCTTTTTAAAAAATCAATCCTATTACTTTACCATTTATATCTGAATGATTTTGAGGAAGAATGCATATCTTCATATTCTTTATTTTCAAAGATAATTATAATATGCTTATATCAACCAACCAAGAAGTATTTATTAAGCAATGACTATATACCAAGGTATTCTGCCAGACTCTGGGGTTAAAAAGACAAAAAAAATGGAACTGTTCCTGCCATCAAATGACTTATCTATGGAAGGGATGAGGAGAACATCCACGTTCATGTTATCAGTTTATAGAAAATAAATAACAGGCAATTGGGATGGGGGACACATTTGCTGGTGGGGGCTATGGAATAAAAAAAAAAACCTCATGAAGATGATCATACTAGAGAAGAGCTTTGAAGGATACAATGAGGAGAAGATGAGGTGAGAAGGCATTATAGGCATGAGGAACAACTGATAGATGTGTATACTATATGCGCTATCCTGTGGTTTGTCACTATGGCAATGATCAATGGGTTCTCTTAGCAGCGTTCTTTTGGGAAGTGATTTGGAAGCATGACTGGCTTCCTTGTGGGACCTTTTATAAGCAAGCAAACAATCTGTTATTGGCCTAAACCCCGTTAACTAAACAGACAACTTTGCTCAAGAGAGGAGAGAGGTACTTTAAAAGGACATGAAAGTACATGGACTTTAGGGAAAATATCTGCCCTTGTATAAATCTGCACGCCAATCAAAACTGACTCACATAAATGAAGACTAATTCTTAGCACCAGTCTCAAAGATACGGACCCTTAAGCACCGGATTATTAGCAACATGGCTCTTTTTTTTTTTTTTTTTTTTTTTTTTAAATCTCAACACCTGCTTTTTTCCCCACTCAGTACAGACAGACACTTTGGCATGAGACCACCCAACCTCCCAGAGAGGAAAAGGGGGTTTTGCTATCTGTTTTTCCTCTTTGGCAACATAGTGTCTTCTCCTAAGGTGAATGCCAGAAAGAAATGAAGATTATTCCTCTCTTGCGATCACCAGAGAATAGAAAGAGAATAAAGGGAGAACAGAAAAACAAAAGAACACATTGTTCCTCCACTCTCCAGAGGATAAAGTGATGAGCTAAGAGGCAAAGTTCATTCTTAGGCTTTCCTACTTCTTCCCTTCTACTGGTCCCAAGTCACTTGCAATTGCCTTTTTTCCTAAAAGTATTCCTGTAATCTGTTTCTTAGTTTCTCCTGAGGATTGAGGGAAAGGCAACGGATTTTGTGCATGAAACTGTACATTCAACATTCAAAATGCTGTGTCAAATCTAAGGATCAGTGGATGCAACTCCTTCTCCTTTTTAAGGGATATAATTTTCAATTGTGAAGGTCCAATCCTGTTAACAACAGAAAGTGTGCCCCCTCATTACAGTCCCGTGATCTATTGCTGACTGCCTTTCTAAGATCTATTGTTTTGATTGGCACTAAATAGTCAAGAAACACATTATTATATGTCCTCATTCCAAATAGCTAAAGGTAATGAGATGTCAATCAAAAATTATGATATTGCCAAGGACAGCTAAGCAGGCAGACTCTTAACAGCACTGGAAGGAGTTTTGTCTGTTTCTGCTCTGTTAGACTTAATTCCCTAATTCCTTGGTGAGCCAAAAAGGAGGCATTTGTAAACACTTTCAAGAAACGATCTTCTCTACTTATTCATTCAATCTCCCCCAGCCCTCTAATCAAAATCCAATTGCATGTAAGTATGTGTATACCAAAACAAATAAAGGAAAAATTGAAGTCAGGAGCAGATTGTGCGCTTGGTATCTGGGACAAGGCCAATGACAAGGTTAATCTAGAGGGAGTGATTCATAACATAGGACTCTCCCCTCCCCTCCCTTTTAAATCACTAGAATAATTTCCTTGCCTTAGGTAAAGAGAGGAAGACTTCTAAGCCCAATAAAACTTCCCCCTTTCTTCTATTGTTCTCTCTTCTCTCTTCTGATTCAACTCTATTTCTCTACTTCATCTCTATTTCTCTCTTCTCAGTTATTTTTGATTTTCCTTGTCTCACCCGAAAGGAATTTTTCTTTATTCTATATGTTTCCACAGAACTCTTTAAAAGAGGGTTTCCAAAACACTTTTATGTATCATGGATCCCTTCAAGTAGCCTGATCACACCTATGGACTCCTCATAATATATATTTTAAGTACATACAATAAAGTACAAAAGATTTAAAAAGAAACTAATTACATCGACATCAAAATACTTATAAAAATAAAAATATTTAGATATCAAAATATTTATAAAAGCAAGGTCATGAGCTCTGATTTAGATCAAATATAGGAAAAAATATAAGTTCTATTTGAACTAGTTTTTAATGCTTTGCTTTTAGAACTGGAGTATAAATACTTTTGCTGTTTCTGCTGCAATGAGCTTTTTTGTGTTTTTCTTTAAACTTTATTATAATAGAGGAAGCATAATATAATATAGTATAGTATATACTATAGTATAGTATAGTATAATATAGAATAGTATGTGTAGTATAGTATAGAATAGTGTGTGTAGTATAGTACAGTATAACATAGTATAGTATAGGAAGTTCTTGGGTGAGCCAATTACTCATTTAAGTCAACTACTATTTTGTAATGGATAATCTTAGGGAATTGTCTAAGAAAGTAAGTTTGCTCAGGATCACAAAGTATGTGTCAGAAATGGGACTTCAAGCTGGGTCATCCTTGACTTCAAACCAGCTCTCTATCCTCTAATTTAATCAGTGAGCAAGAAATTAAAGCCATGTTTACTCTGACTTTTAAAAATGGATCCTTTCAGTGAAGTTATAATAATAAAAAATATATCTTCAACTGAAATGTCTACTTTTCAATCAAACTTGGTGCAGTGTAGACCTACCCATAGCTTATCCTCTGGAGATAGGAAGTGAATATTTGTTGAACAGCACTGGACTTGCTGATATAGCCTGGTAAAATAACCTGTTCAAGCTTAGCTTTGCTGAATAATTAGAGATAACTCAAGAAGAATGTTAAGGAAGGAACTAATGCTCTAGGAAAAAGAGGAAGCTACAAATATCTTCAATAGAAACCTAGATAAGCTCTTTGCAAATGCTCTCATTATGAAAGTGCCTGACATGACTTTAACTGTAGCCAGGCTGGAGGTCACTGGGACAGTTATTAATAGAGTAAGCACAGAGTGATGGCTCTGTAGGGTGTGGTTAGGGCTGTGTTAGCTAAAAAATTTTACTGTGGTGAGCAGAATATCAGAATAGGGAACAGCAAAGACCCTTCCTCCCACTGGGAAGTTGGATGACCACATGCTAAGAAACATCCAACAGAAACTAGGAATATATCTATGTTTGTGTATATGTCTCTGGTAGAGTGAAAAGACTGGAGTCAGCTGACTCATTACAATCCCATCTCTGATATTTATTATTTGTGTGATCTGGGTTTACCCATCTCTGGATCTCTGTTTCCTCATCTTTAAAAATTGGGTCTACAGTCTCATCTTCCTGAGTTCAAATGCGGCCTCAGGCATTCACTAGCTATGAAATCCCAAATAAGTTATTTAACCTTGTCTGCCTCAGTTTCCTCATCTGTCAGATGAGCTAAAGAAGGAAATGACAAACTAGTTCAGTATCTCTGCCAGGAAAACCTCAAACGGGGGTCACGGAGATCAGATATCACTTTAAAACAACTTAACAATAATAATTTAAAAAAAAGAGGTTATTGCCCTACATAGTCTCCACATCCTTTTCAGAAACTGAATCTAGGATTCTACAAATTGTACGCAAGTTAGATCCTAAATACAGGTTTGAATCTGTATTTGTTATTTGAAGTGTTTCTGATGTCTGAAATTTGGGCAGGTGTTTTGTAAATAATTACTGATTTAATTTAATTTTCACCTGGGACTACTTTCTGTTCTGGGATCTCTAGCACCATATCTACCCCAGAATTTTATAAAGTCAATATAAGGCAATGTCTTCTTTCTCATCAATGATGTCAACCTTATCCTTATTCCACAACTCCATCTATTTTATTAGCCAGTTTTTCTTCTTCTATATTCAAGAAATATTTCACTGATTGGTCACTCAGAAAGAACACATTGAAAGAGGTATTCACTAGGTTTCTTTTTTTTTTCTAAAAGGTTTCAAAAACTTGCATCATGGGAAATAGCACTATGTGATCATTTTAAAAGATGGTACCAAGGAAGAGGATTGGATTTAAACCGCTTTCCAGGGCTATGTCATCTAAAAGCAGCTTGTATGTCAGTGATTGGCCATTGTTTACAAGAAGTTTATCCATGTTCTTGTCCCTTTCATTTCCATATATGCATGTTTGAAGCAGTATGGTAGAAGGAGATAGTTTACTATTGTTTCTCATAGGCAAAACAGTGATATGTTCTGCCATTTTTTAGGACAAGGGAAGACCAAGCTCTCAAACTGCTGACTCTATATAATGGTTTTGGGGCATGGAAGTCCCTGGTCATTTTGATGGGCTTACAAGGCAGAGTCTGGTTGGAGAATTAGAAAGGAAAGTCTTCAGGGAGAGCTTGAGCCAGCCCTTGACACCTTCATTTGTAAATACAGACAATTTCTAATTGGTTTTCAGTAACTGAACCTACCTCCAAGACAATTGACTGAACTGTACAGAAAATTGAATTCTGCTCCTCACATTTGAGTAAATCTACAACCAAAGTTTTAAATGAATATTTTTTCTATAGTTCATGAATGGTAGTTGGAGATTTCTTAGAGTGAAATCCAAGAAGAGGGGACAATAATGTAGGAAATAAGCCAAAAGAGAGATAATGGTCCTTTGGGGATCAGGTTCTGGGGTTGATCTAGTTCATGTGAGCTCACAGGGCTTTGGGGGTCTTTGAGCCAAGGAATAATTCCAGAAACTAGAGAAGAGGATTATGGGAGTGGCAATGACTGACACCCCCAGTTTACATATTATAAATGAGTGAAAAAATAAATCTCATTTGGAGACAATTCACTTCATTGTTACATGTTTGTCTTCCTTATTCTTTTATATTATTAATATTCTTTAATATTATTAATATTGTCTTTTCTTTCTTTCTTTCTTTCTTTCTTTCTTTCTTTCTTTCTTTCTTTCTTCCTTCCTTCCTTCCTTCCTTCCTTCCTTCCTTCCTTCCTTCCTTCCTTCCTTCCTTCCTTCCTTCCTTTCTTCCTTTCTTCCTTCCTTCCTTTCTTTTTTTTTCTTTTTTTCTTCCTTAACGAATAGTCAGGAAATGAAGGAGAGAAAATACAAAAATGCTCTGAAAATGAAGATAATGCTTTGATGTTGTACTCTAAAACATCAACAAAGTTTCATACAAAGTACTATAAAAGTACAAAGTGAAGGAAGGAAGAATTTTTTTTAATTGAGAGGATAAGGGAATGTACTCCAGGAAAATGAGCTGAGAAACTGATATGTGACTGAAGAAGAGGTTCAGGAAGAATGAGACAAAGGATGGCATAAGAGGAAAGGAGATTATATTCAGAGAGAGGAATTTCAAAGTTCAAAATACTCTAAGTGGCAGAAATACAGGCAATTGGATGCTCCTGTGGATTGCCAAAGTGGAATCCTTTTTAGGAAATTTGGATAAAGTAAAGTGAGAGAAAATACAAAGGGAGGCATCATAACCACTGCTTCAGGTATCAAAAATGTGGAAAAGTAAGAAAAGAGGGTCACTGAAAAATTTCTTAAAATGAATGGAAGAAAACAGAAGGTTTGTGGGAGATACAGAAGTGCAGAACAGCTTTGGAAATAACACATTGGATTGGCCATGTACTTGGCAGAGGAAATAAGTTGCACACATGCAGACTTGCAACTACATATACGATCTTTATTTAGAAATACTCATTCAGTGATCTAAATTACTTGATCCTGATGATCATCAACGTCCCTTCCAACTTAGAGATTTTGTAGTTTGGAGCAAAAATATCTTGGAATCAGAACTATACTTGGTCTCAGGATTTATTGTAATTGGTAACAGCTACAGTAACTAGAGAGTTGTTTTTATCATTTTGTTTTCACCCTTTGATTTTCACACCAGTTTGAAAATGAAAAATAAATAATTAAGTACATATGTATGTGAACTTTGGCTATACATCAGGAAAATGCATCAGAAAAATGTTCTATACATCAGGAATTCTATACTGATATTGACTTTTAGATCTTTCTGGAAACTTCACCTATGTTTACATAGGAACTGATTGGATTTGATGTAATCTGATGAATGTGGATCCACAACCTTCATGGATATTATGTAATCTGATATTGGGAAACAGGTAAGAAGGGCCCCTGTGATATCACCAAATAAACTTCAATGGGGACACTTACTAATATTATCAAGCTTATCTGTAGTATAGATATGATAATGTTTTCTGTCTCTTTGGGAAATGAATTAAAGATTATACTTGTGAGAGATTTTATGCAGAATGAAAAAAATGAAACAAAAGAATAATGTATATATACAACTACAACAATCCTCATAAACAACAATACTACACTCAAATGGAATTGGCCATGTAGGTGTTAAATTCTTAAAGTTAAAACAGTATGATTTTGTGACCAGAGAAGCATACTTCAGAGTCACTAAGATGTCATGTCACATGATGGGCCAATGACATATACAGACAATATTCCACTGGGCCATTCAATTATGCACTCTCTGATTTGGGCAACTTTGTAAGACTAAGTTCTTAAGACTAAGGGAAGTCACACTCTGCTTTGTGACAAAGAGAGTTTCTACCTGCTTTGAAATCACAAATCTTTGATATATTGAGATAAAGTAAACCTGCTTCCTTCTGTTTAATAAAAAGTAAATGACAAAAATGACAAAAATCAGATGCTAAACTTTTTTAAGGGATGTGTTTTGATGAAATATGACTATTTGGGTGTTTGTCAAGCTTTACCTATTGTGCCAGTAAAGTCAATGATCATTGATTAAGTGCTTACTATGTACTAGGCACTGTGATAAGTGCTGGGGATTCAAAGAAAGACAAAAGGACAGTCCTGTTCTCAAAAAGGAGAAAACTAACAACTAAGTAAATACAAGATATCTACAAAGTAGAGGAGTCAGTAATGCTATAAAGCTTATGCAATCTTAGGTAAACTTAAAAGAAGAGGGTTCAGCTCTGGACCTCATATTTGAGGAGGAATATTGAAAAAATAGCAAAGATACTGAAGAAGATAATTAAGGATAGTGAAAGGACTAGGAACTCGGTTTCTTTCAAAATAATATCTCTTGAAAGTTCTAATTGTTAGAAAAGTTTTCCTTAAATCTAGTTGAAATTTGCCCTTGCAATTTTTATCCATTTCTTTGTTTGAAATTTAGAGGAAATGAAGGTGCTTTTCTTGAAGAAGAAAAAAATCTTAGGATTTATGTGACAGCTGTATAGAAGGCTATAATGTGGAATATGGAATAAAGCTTTTCCTGTTTGACTCTAAGGGACAGGACTCAAATGGTGGGTGGAAGTTGCAGAGAAGGAAATTTCGATTCAATTTAAGGGCAATTTTCTTCACAATTACTGCTCTCCAAAAGTGAAATGACCTACCTTGGGAGGTAGTATGATTTTCCCATCACTGTAGTTTTTCTAGAGGAATCTGGCTGAATACTTTTCAGGGATATTGTAGAGGATTTTGTCATCCAAGTTGGATTTGGTAGCTTCTGAGGCCCTTTCCAAATTTTGATTCTATGTAATATTTATGAAGTACTTATTCTGTCTTTAGCATTGCTCTAAACAATGGAAGATATAAAGGAAAATTAAATATAATCCCTACCTTTAAGGAGCCAACAATTCAGCTGGAGAGACATGACTCATTAAACAATTAAAAACTAATTAAGTGCTTAATTGTGTTCTATTGACTATAAATGCCATTGGACTCCAAAGAAAAGAGAGCCCAGGGTGAGCTAGAATAGTTTGGAGACAATTCAAGAAGCAGGTGGGACTTTCCACTAGCCTTGAATGTTGAATAAGATTTGGAGAGGTTTAAAGGAGTCTGAATGATGTCTTAAGTGAAACAATGCCTAGGCAAAGTTGAGGATAAATTTGGACATTACCAGGAGCAGTAATCTGATGGGAATGGAGAGGTATATTGGGGAGCAGTGGAAAATAAGTGGGAGTAGAGGATAGGACAGGTAGGTGACGCCATGGTGTATAGAGAGCTGGAACCAGAGTCAGGAAAACTCATCTTCATGAACATCCACACACTCACAAAGAATCAGATGTGACCCAAAACTGAATATCAGTAATAACATAAAGTTGAGTATTGGACCCAAAAAATGTAATTTTCTTTCCCAATACTGAAGACACCTCCTCAAGTTTTGGTAATTGCCTAGAGCACTAATAGAATAATGATTTGTCCAGGGTCACACTGCCAACACAGATCAGATGTGGTATTGAACTAAACTCTTCTTGGCTTCAAGGCCAGCTCTATCCATTATGTAACATTATCTTTGTCCACCATACCGGTTGTCGGTTTAAAAAAAAAAAAAAAGGATAACAGAAAACTTTCTATAACAATTGGAATACTTATTGATTAGCAAAAAAGATTCTCTTAGCTGTCTAAATCCTCTCAGCAATGTCATTTGCAATATGGACTTCCAACTTTGAATCTAAAACTTTCCAGCATGGAGATCTCACTACTTAACAGTTCCATTTGTTAGAAAGGCCTTTTTCCTATAAATCAATCCATTATCTGTTTTCTTAATATTCCTACCCTTAGCTTCTCTATTTGCCTTCTAGAGCCAACTATCGCAAACTTAATCATTTTTCTACATAGGTGTTCTCAATCTTTTTTGTGACCCACCTCTGGACTATAGAATAATGTCAATGAATTCCTCCTCAGAATGTTGTGCATAAAATAAAATACATGATATTGAAAAGGAAACCAATTATAGTGAAATACAACTATTACCATATTAATAACAAAAATAGCACCATAGGTTAAAGACTCATACTTCTATGTGTCAGATTTTTGAATACCTGAATGAAGCTACAATGTCCTAAGTCACCTCTTTTCCAGATTCGGCATCCACAGGATACCAACTATCAGGACTATCAGGACTATCAGGAATTCTGGTTCATACCAGAACCAAAGTGCAAGGCCCATGTGAAAGGTCATCAATCCAGAGAACCAGGGAAGAGTTCACTTTGACTAACCCTCCTGGATTTGTGAGTTAGACTTCAGTTACAAATTAAATTATACTGCTCTATTTCTTTACCTGCTTGCAGAGATGAAGCCTAAGAAAACTGAATTGTTCATTTCTTAGAACTTCTGGGTTTATAACTGTCCATGTACCATCTGGGGACTTCTTGGGTCTGGGAGAAGTTCTTGGCATAAAGCCATATCATAGGTGTTTTTATTATGCATTGTTTTGTTGTCTTTAAAGTAAAATGCTTTATATAACATCTAAATACGTTTGTTTTCTTCCTGTGTCAAGGTGATTCCATTATGTCAAGATTATATGATGAGAATTCAGTGAAATGAAGAAAGGTCAGGAAAGAGATGTGGGGTTTGCCACCGGTAGGGGATTGAAGTGCTGATTATGATTAGGTAAATGCACAATAATTCATACTGTTTAGATAATGTCAACATGGCTACCAAGAGTAGAGCTAAAGGACTGAAAGTTGTTCACTAAGTACTTCAGAGAGTTTGGCATTTTTCCAAGCACTTTCTCTCATCAGATTGAGGTTCCATAACCTCAGAATGAGTGTGGGACAGCACATGTCCTTATCTTTCCTGTTGAATAGGGTCAGATTAGTGGCTAACAGTACCATTTGGAAATTAAATTTATAATAAAGCAGCCTAAGATTGCATTGATTTTTGTGTTTAGGTACTATTGTCTCATATTAAGTTTGGGGTCTACTAAAACATCTTATTGTCCCCCTCCCTCCAACTTACTCCATTACTTTCAAAGCAATCTTTCTAAAATATAGATCCAATCATGACATTCCTCTACTCCAAAGCTTTTCCCGGCTCCTTATTGCCTACTAAATTATTTCTAAATCCTTTAGCTTCACATTTAATGTCTGTATGATCTGGTTATTTACAAGTTACCTTTCCAATCCTAACTCATAATTACTCTCCTCCACACACCATATATTCCAGTAGAGCTGGACTACTCAATGTAGTCTGAATAGTTTCCTTGCTTTCTGCATTTTCTGTTCTTGATATTTCTTCTATTCTGAGGTATTTTTGTCCCTCCATGGTCTAGTTCAGATATCATCTACTTTATGAAACTTTTCCTGAGCTACTCTGCAAGATGTAGTCTTTCCCTTCTCTGAAATCCATAGAACACTTTAATTTTACCTGACTTAAGATGCTATTTTAGTTCTAAATTGTAATTAATTGTGTATTTCTCACATTCCAGAACATAGACTCATGGACTCCACAGTTTGAAGGGAGACTATCTGGTCTATTTAGTAAGTAAATATGAAAAGCCCCATGTGATATGTGACCATCCAGCTTTTACTTAAGGGCAGATAGGTAGGACAGTGGATAGATATCAAGGTTGGAACCAAGAAGACTTAAAATCTGATCTCAGATATTTACTAGTTATATAATACTGGGCAAGTCACTTAACTTCTGCCTAAATATCCTCACCTATTAAAGGAGGATAATAAAATCACCTTTCCCCCAGGGTTGTTATGAAGATCAAATGAGATAATCATAAAGTACTTAACACAGTCCCTAGTACATAGTGAGTACTATATAAATATTAAATATTACTTGACAAACTGAGTTCAGTGCCTTTCTAATAGTACTTTTACACATACACACACACACACACATTCTAATACTTGAAAGTTGCAATTATTAGAAAGACTTTACTTAAGTCAAGTCAAAATCTTTGACAACTTCCATCCATTATTCTCAGTTCTGAAATTTGGACTCAGAGAAGAACAACTCTTATCCTTATTCCATGAAAGAAACTCTCCTTCAGATACTGGAAGGCAGCTGCCATATGTCACTTGGGTTTTCTCTTCTCAAGCTTTGTCATCTCCAATTTCTCCTGCTAATCTTCTCAAATGATCTCAGAATTCTTCATGGATCTATTGAACTTATCAATATTCTTCCTAAAATATAGCATTCCCAACTGAAAGCAATTCATTTGCTGTAATCAGACCCAGGACAGAAGAGCTGGATATTACCCCACTCTATTCCCTACCCTAGACTGTACACCACACTATTAATCCAGTCTAATATTGAGTGGTATGTGGAGGGATAGCATATGAAAGCTGACTTGGAAACCAAAATATTCAAGGTTCAGGTTTAGCTTCTGGCACATTTTAGATGTGTAACCATATGCACATAAGCTCTCAGTATCTCCAGTACTTAAGGGTTAATCTATAGATGAATTACAATCTGCTTTAGTGGAAGGAATATCCCCTTTGGGAGTACCCTATATTGGTAAAACTATTGATCCAAATTCTCATTCTCCCCTATCCCCCACAAATAAAAAGATTAAAAGTGCTTTCTTGTTCCTATGTCACACTGCTGGCTCCTATGAAAATTGATAGTACATGAAAGCCTACCAATACTTAAATCTTTTCCACGTGATCTTCAAGCTATAATTTCCTTATCACCAGAAGCTTTTATGACCATCTCTTGGATAAGTTGTAAAAGAAATTCTCAAGTCAATGAAGGTTGTTTTAAGAAGGCCTCTCAGGGCCCTTCCAACTCTGAGATTCTGTTCTTTTATTTTCTACTATCCTACCACCCCCTATTCCATACATGGACAATTGGATTTCTAAACACAAGTGTATAATATTACACTTTGCCCTATTAAATTTTACTTTACATATTTGAATTGAAGAATCAGTCCTGGAACCAGATTCTAGTTTTGCCATTGTCACCTGATATCTGAGACACTGGGAAAGACACTTAATCTCTTAATGCTTTAGTTTAATGGTATCCAACTCAAATAGAAACAGCTGCAGCCCACATACACACATTGATTAAATTTTAAATGAAATATTAGCTATATTTCATTATATATTTATTTATTTGGTAAATTATTTTCTAATTACACTTTAATTTGGTTCATGCTGAATTGGGGAGTATTATAGACTTGTTAAACATGCATGTGAAATACCATTGTTCTTGACAACTTTCTGAGACAATAAGCTATAGAGACAATGACCTGCAGAAATGGAAGTTTTCTTAGTTGGAAGTTCTCTGTATCAATGAAACCACAGACCCGGTCTCTATCCCTTAATGGGATCACAATCCATTTTTGAGGAGCAGGGTACAGATCTCATCTTCCAAAGTGCTACCTATCCCCTCAAGCATTTCCCAGTTCAAGTCAAGTTGGCTCATAGGTGCTTCAGTCTCTTTCAATATCAACTTGCCAACCACCACAACTATCTGGCTTAGATGACTTTTCTCTTCTTGTCTTAGTTATCACAACCTTTGGAACACATGAAGGTGATTTTTCTTTAAAGAACCTAGTTCCACAGAGCTCCAAATATTTAACAGATCCATTTTCTTGTCTACCATGTTTGTGTCAGTTACATTCTTCCAAACATATGACATAGATTAGGATTCCTCTGCTTCTTCTGATTACTTTTTCCTTCTCTGTGTTTTCCTGTTGAAGTGATTCTTCCAGTCCTTCAGTGAATTTGTCATCCCCCAATAAGCTAGAATGTAGAGGGGATGTTCCTCCTGCCCATTTTATGGTTACAGGTAAGCTGGTTTTTAAGGACATTTAATAGATAAAAAACCCCAAGCTTAGCACAATGCCTGGATGTCACTGGGATACTTTCCTTGGCCTTCCATTGTTACTAAAACAGCAAGGTCCCCTTTTCCCTCCAGTTCTTTCTGCAAACCCTGGAAATCCACGTAATAAATTCCTTGTTTGCCAAGCCTGTTTCTTATGCCAAGCTTGTAAATAGTTTGTCCTTCTTCTGGAGTTTTTCAGTCTGTTCTCAAGATATCTGATGCTACCTACTCAAGTGCTCATGAATTTAATCTGCATTTAGCCTATTTGCTCTGGTACTCAGGTGTGTTTATTCTATCTGTAGTAGATTCCTGCCAAGGGCTTAATACAAACCATACCTACCTTCAACTGTAGTTAACAAGAATGTCTAATCCAACATTCAATCACTTCTTTCTTCCTCTTTCCTTTCTTTTCTTTCTTCTCACCACTGATCTAAATTTAGACAATATCTTCTTGCCCCGCTGCTGTTCTAGTGTCTCCTGTCAAACTTCCTATTTCTTTTTAATTTATACAATAGTCCATACTCAGAATTTCTCAACTCTGCAAAGAAGAGAGAAGCTGGGTGACACACTGGATAGACAGAACACTGGGTTGGAGTCAGGAAGTAGTAGCCTCAGACAGTTACCAACTATGTGACCCTAAGCAGCTCCCTTAATCTCTGTCTGTGTCTCAGTTTCCTCTCCTGTAAAATGGAAATAATAACAACACCTACCTCCCAATGTTATTGTGGGGATCAAATGAGATAATATTTGTAAAACGTTTAGGACAATTCCTGGTACATAGAAGATGTTTAATAAAAGACTTATTCTCTCTTCTGACTTCTCCAGTGAGTTTCTTGGCGTTATAATGACAGCATTTGAATTCTTGTTTTTTGTTCTCTTCATTTATCATGTTGTTGTCATTGTTGATATTGTCTTACTGGTTCTGCTGACTACATTCTTCATCAGTTCACTTAAGTCTTCAGGGAACATTTCCTAATCATTTTTGTGTGAAGTATGTTCGATAAACATTTTTTAACTTAGTTGAATAAACTGTTTGAATTGCATTTATCTCATACTTACATTATTAAATTTTTTTTAACCCAAATACAGGACTTTATAATTATCTGCATTTAACTGAGACTCATTTGTCTCAGATAATCAACCCAACTTTGTAAAGATCCTTTTGAATCTTAATTCTGCCAGCCATCATAAGGCAATACTTCCAGCTTTGTGTTGGCTGCAAAGATGAGCAGCATTCCTTTTACATAGTCATCCAATTTATTTATTAAAATTTTTGAAAAGGGCTAGAAATTTTGATTTTAAAAGAGATACTAAAGTTGAGAATCCTGAGAAGAATAAGATGAGCTGATGTACATGTGGGAGCCCCTGAGTAATTCTGCTGGACTGCTCATTAGCTACCCAAACTGTAAGTACTATCAATTCCTTTGATGCTGGGGATTCAACACATAGCTATGTTGATTGGGAAATCTAACCTTGGTTGTGAATATAACAGAGCAGGGAACCCTTTTTTAGTGAATGAGATAGAAATTCATTCGAACCCACTTCATTCCAACAAGAGAGAAAGAAATGGGGAAAGAAACAGACAAAAGAGGGAAAGAAAGAGAGATGGAAGAAAGGGAGATAAACAGAAGAGAGGGTAAAGAGGAAGTGAGAGGTGGGTACTAGCAAAGGGAAAGGAGAAAGAAAAGGAAAGGGGAAGAAGGAACAAAGGAAGAATGGAGGGACTGAGGTGGGAAAGAGTGAAGGAACACCTACTTTAGAAGCCTTTAGAGTAGCTGGCTTATATGTAAATTTGTGAAAATATAAAAATCAGGGCTGGCAAAGACAGGCACATCCTACTGGTGTTTTAAGTTTAGTGTTTTATGTGAAGCTTTGAGCTCTGGTGTCCTCCCACACAGCAATGTTAGCGTTTGGGGAACAATGGAGAAGGTGCCTTGGCAGATGTCAATATGTGATAGGCATAATTCTGAGCCTCAGGAGTCAAAGAGGAAAGCACCTGGAAGGAATGAGAAAATTTGGAATTTGGTAGTAATTGAGCTTGAGAGCATTTGCGAGTGGGACTTTGTCAGTGGGACTTTGTCAGTTGACATTGATTCATTAATCAACACACTTTGGGGACAGTTGTTCAACCAGAGAAGAATCCACTTATCTATGCTGTCATCCAGCCCACATCCCTCCATCATATTGAAAAGGCTAAAAAGATCTGCTGTATGCAAAAGCACTTTAAAACACCTTGAATCACTATACAAATGTAAAG
Source organism: Sarcophilus harrisii (assembly GCF_902635505.1). Lineage (NCBI taxonomy): Eukaryota > Metazoa > Chordata > Mammalia > Dasyuromorphia > Dasyuridae > Sarcophilus > Sarcophilus harrisii. Next base: position 41,315,864 of record NC_045429.1, on the reverse strand, counting down.
TAAGAGTTTTATTTGATGCCTACTCATATGATATTTTGAATTCATTCTTTGAAAGAGCAGTGAATTCATTGGTGTAATTTCTCATCAAAACCCCACAATGTCTTCTAATCTTGAGTAATTCTTGACCATGTTTTCCAACACTTGAATGGGGATTTATTGGCTTTGCCAATAAAAAGCAGTTCTAGGAGGATCTATCCAACTGGAAGGACTTTGAGTATTATTGGCCAAAAGATGGACTATCGATCAGTCTCTTTTTGACGAGCCTAGTTAAATTCAAAAATATTTATCAACTGAATGATGACTAAAAGACAACAGTGATATCTTTGACCATGGTAACTTGTGAAATAAATAAAAATACAAGATGCAACCCCAGTCCTGTGCCTACTTATTCCTTTAGAACATGTTTATTTTAAGGTACAATTCTGACCGTATTACTCATTTGCTCAAGAATCTTTGCTGCCCCCTTTTGCCTCTGAAAGAAAGTACAACTTAAGTACTTTCTATTTAAAGCCCTTCTCATTCTGGCTCCCACTTTCCTTTCCAGAAATATTTCACATTACTCCCTTACATGTCCTCTCCTAGTCCAGTTAAACTGGACTACTGCTATTCCCTCAACTCAGCATTCTACCTCCTGTGTCTATGCCTTGGTCCAGATCAGAAATTTTTAACTTTGTTTGTGTCATGGATAGTGTAGTCAAATGCATCCCTTTTCAGAATAAGGTTTTTAAATGTATAAAATAAAATTACATTGGATTACAAAGGAAACCAATTATATTGAAATAAAGATGTGATTCTTTTCACATCCAATTCTCAGATCATCTGAAATGGACCCCTGGGACCCATGGATCCCAGGTTAAGAATTCTTAGTCCAGGCTGTCTCTCCCCCAAAATTTACCCCCTTCTCATCTCTACCTGCAGAACTCCTTAACTTTCTTCAAGGACTCAACCTTGGTTCCACCTCCTACTGAAGTCTTCCATGTGATTAGCCTTCTTCAAAAGAACCTTGTACTTACTGTTAATGCAAAGCTCCAAAAGGCAGGAGCTCTTTTGTAGTTGGTCTTTGTGGCTTCAGTCCTTAACCCAGTATTATGTATATAATGGATCTTCCTTCAAAACTCCCTTCCAGATTGTTGGATTGGGTTGAATTGTTTTTTAAAACTATGAACTAGACCTTGGAATGAAAGGTAAGAGAACATATTCATTGTTTACCAAATGCCAAACACTGGTGCTAAATGCTGAAAGCTGGATGATGTATTAACTTGTTTCCTACCAGGGGCTAATTTTGGTTATGAAAATTCAGAAGGGAAACAAATAAGAAAGAGAGCTGGTCCTTCACCTCAAACAGCTCACGGCCAAATTGGGAGAGATAATAACTCTCCGGGTATTCAGCCACAGGGCAGATGATTCTTAGATTATGATAGGAAGTTAGAGAACAAACCCCTAAAGAAAGATCTGTAGAAAATTCTGACTAGAGAGATGCCAGTGGGTAATTGTAGCCACATTCACCCCACTGCCAGACGCCTGGAAGGGTTAGAACTCATAATCCTTGAGAAAGAGATACCCTCTGGCATCTGAACAAGAAGTGGACTAGGAAATGTGGCAAAGAGGCTCCTACAACAGAGAGATGGCTTCTAATTTTCCACATCCAGTGGTAACTCTCTGGTAAATAGGTGCAGGACAGGAGCCCACTGGGGGAAATAGAAACAAGTAGGTAGTCGCATATTGGGGGATGGATAAACAAATTGTATCACATGATTGTATTAAAATAATATTAATCCATAAGAAATAAGTCATGAGGAATACAGAGAAATATAAAAATAATTGCATGCATGATAAGAGGTAAATTAAGTAGAATATTACTCCATAAAAAAATAAGTCATGAGAAATAAAGAGAAATATAAAAATACTTGCATGTATGATAATGGGTAAATTCAGTAGAATATTACTCCATAAAAAATAAATCATGAGGAATACAGAGAAATATAAAAATACTTGCATGAATGGAAAGGGGTAAGTTCAGTAGAATATTACTCCATAAAAATAAGTCATGAGGAATACAGAGAAATATAAAAATACTTGCATGTATGATAAGGGGTAAATTCAGTAGAATATTACTCCATAAAAAATAAGTCATGAGGAATACAAAGAAATGTAAAAATACTTGAATGAATGATAAGAAGTAAATTCAGTAGAGTATTACTCCATAAAAATAAGTCATGAGGAATACAGAGAAATATAAAAATACTTTCATGAATGGTAAGGGGTAAATTCAGTAGAACTAAGAAAAAAAGACTATAATAGCTTTTTAAAAAGCAATATAACAAAGTGAAACAGTGGATAATTATCAGTTAATCAATAAGCAGGCTTTAAGTACCTACTATGTTCCAGTATGTTACTATATCCAGGCACTACTATTCAAAGACATAAACGAAACTGTCCCTCTCTGTAAGAAATTCTAAATTATAATGACCAATACTGACCCCAGAGAAGAAATGAGTTAGCATACCACCCGAATTCGGTGTAGATTATTATATATACAGTCAGTGCCCTGGTGTTATTTTGCTTTTATTTAACTGTTTTTCTTTGTTACAAGGAATTTTCTTGGGAGGGAAGAGAGCATAGAGCCATATCTACCAATAACTGTTGGAAAAAATAAAAGACATCATTAAACCTTTTAAAAGCCCCAACTATGAACGAGACCAACCACGTCGCAACTTTAATTTTTATGAGATACTGCCCAGCAGCTGCATGGTGAGCATGACACGTGAAGTGTTTATGTTGGAAGCAGAGGGTAAAGAATCAGACCCACGAGGGAGTCATGGTCACTGGCAGCGACAGGGACCGAAGAAAACTTTTTTTTTCTTCCAATGAGCTCTAGTTCCAAGCATTTGTTAACTTCTCCCAGTGCCCGGGATCTCATTATTACCTTCTTAGCAAACACTACACGCTTAATAGCTGATGCTCTGCCTTAAGCTGATGCCCTGCCGCACAAACACTGCAGAGAGATGCTGCCTCTCCAATGGCAACCAAGAAGCCCACAGGCTGCTCCTGCCGAGTCGGATGCTAAACTATTTCCGTCTGCCCCAGATCAGTGGCCAAGAATGGCTTGAGCCCATCAGCATCTCTAATGGGCATTATGGGGCATCTCCTCCCTTCTGAAGCTTTGCCTACAAGTTCTGAGGTGGAAGGTGGGGGTAGGGAGGGAGGGAAAAAGACTGCAAAAAATCCTATCCGTACACAATAAGGTGGCTCTGGAGATAGAAAAAATGGTCAGCGACTGCCGACTGTGGGGGTGATTTCAAGCAGAGCCAGAACTAACTACCCAAACCCTCGGCTGGGGGAAACAAAAAGGCTGCCAAAGTCTCTTGGCAGGGATGGTGCTTTAGGGATTAATAGTACATTAGAGACTAAGGCTTACATGCGGTGAGTCAGACAAACTTAGTCATGTTTCTCATAAAATGGAAAAACAGAGCTCTGTACTAGGAGTCAGAAAGCCTGGATGCTGCTACATCCCAGCTCTGCCATTTATTAAGCCTGCTACCGTGGCCAAGCCATTCAGAACATCTAAGCCTCCATTTACTGTCTAAAAAGTGGATTTTGAGAAGTCCTTCACTAGCTAAAAAGGATAGCATGAAGAATAAATGAGATAATACATGTGAGAGCACTTTTCTAAACTCTAAAGCATTATAGAATCAAAAATGTTATGAATCAATCATTATGCATTTATTAAGCACTTTTGTTATGAATCAGTCACTAAGCATTTATTAAGCACTTTTGCTATGACTCAATCACTAAGCATTTATTAAGCACTTTGCTAAGCACTGGAACTATGAAGAAAAGCAAAAACAGTCTCTTCCCTCAAGGAGCTTAAAATCTTATAGAAGAGAAAAAGTGCAAACTAGATTCATACCAGAGGCATATATAGAAGTGGATGATAGTACTGTCATTACTGTGGTGGTAGTAGGCTTTGTTCTCATTGTTATTTATTCTTGTAACTCTGACAAGTCAAAATGTTGATCTACTCCTTGATACTTAGTGACTTCAAATTTAGAAATGGACACAGGGATAAATAGATAAAAATTATGTGCAAAAAATGATCTGTGCTTAAGAAATGAAGGAACATGAAAATGAGGACTGGCTTTGGGGTCAGAGAACCTGACTTCAAATCTCACCACTTAATCAACCTAGATTCAGTATATCTGTGAAAAACGTGAGAGTTGAGCTATATGCCTCTGAGATCTCTTAAAATACTAGATTCATGGCCCTATGACATCAAATATTTGTAGGCTCCCTATAATCCTCATTCCTAGCTATCAAGTATAAATTTGTCCACATGGAATTGGAAGGTATTGGGCATGGTGAGTCTTGGACCACAAGGAAGGGAAGAAAAAAGAAAAAGAGGAAAAGGCAGGAGAAAGAAAGGAAGAAGAGAAGAAAGGGAAAAAGGAAGGAAATAAGCAAATCACTTAATCCTGTTTGCCTTAGTTTCCTCATTTGAATAGTGAGTTGGAGAAGAAAATGGTAAACCACTCTATATCTTTGCCAAGAAAACCCCAAATGCAATCATGAAAAGTCAGACATGATTGAAATGAATAAACAACAACAAATATTTATGGAGAGATTTGCAAGGCACTTTACTTATATCATTTGAGTCTCAACCAATCATCACCAAATGTTGTTCTTCAATTTATTGCCTTAGAGAGTTTCACTGAAAGGTTAAGTGGCATATGCAGGGTCACAGATGTTTTAGATAGCAGACTTGAATCCATGACTTCCTGACTCTAGTACCCATTATGCCAGATGAGATGCAGAGAATTACACAAATAGAGCTTTTACTTTCTAGATGAATTTATAAGACTCTGATAACTATAAGCAGTTTGTCTTAATTCATGAACAAAAGAAAAACCACCCACCTTTTTTTTTTTTAGTTTAATAGTTGATTTGTAAAATTATTGTTTTTAAAAAAAAGGCTATTGTAAAAGCTTTGTAAACATATTGTAAAGCTACCAGTTGTCTAGTTAATTTATCCAACTCTCCATTTGGCTTTGTTGCTGTAAATACAACCTAAACCTAGTCCATCCTATGATACACTCTGTGGGTCCTTTTATAGCCTGAAATCTTTGAAGCAGGACTTCAACAGAAGTTACCTCTACAGAAAAGAATTGGCTGTCCCTACGATAGAAAAGGTTTGGGTTGACCAGAATGCAACTAAATGCAACAACTTTGCTGCTAGTAGATATGAGTACTGAAAACCAGACTATAGAAGAGAGACAGAAACAGATAATCCACATAACTTCACCTGCCTTGTTCTTGCCTATAGGCTCACTTGCATGCCAAGTCAGGAAATATTATGGGTATTGAGGGGAGCCCCATTGTCCCAGTCTCTCCTTGGGGTGTGTTGGGTAGAGTACCCAAAGTGACTTCCAAGGGAGCAGACTGATAACCAGGAACCTGACAAGAGTTTAAAAGGATTTTGCTAACTCTGAGCATCACAGAAAGCATAGTGATCATAAAATCATCAGAGACGTCCAGTGTTATCTGCATGATACAATACAGAGAAAACCCGGTAGATCAAGGAAGAAACAAAATTCCTAAAGAAAATAGCATGATGACATGATTAGATAACATCCGCAGTTCTCCCACAGCAAAGACCATACATTTATCCTGGCCATATGTGTGTTTCTTAGTTGGGTTAGTTCTCTATGTATGTACTCTCTCCATTTCCCTGATTATACTTGTTCTCTGCATGTGTCACCTTCTCTTCTGAATATGAGAAAATATTCAAAAATATGTTTCATATGTGTACATGAGGAGTAGAGATGGCAGCTTTTCTTTCTCTTAATTTGTTATTCTGTTCGATTAAATGTCTTTTATTTTGAACTGCTATACCATGTCTAGTTAGTTAAATAAAAACGAACACATCAGTGGAGGCTCATGATCTATGGTTTTTGAGTGGATGCTGACCCATACCTACAAAAAGTGCATCAAGCCAAAAAAGCTCATGTGTGATGGGAAGCTGTGGGAGTGCTAGTTACAATTCTATTGTTGACCCTGCAGTCTTTATCTTCCTCTTCCTTCCTTAAGTCAAATTCTACTAAAGATACATAGGTAAGCTTCAGGATGTAGAACTCTAGCTCCTCTTTCTAGACGTTGGAGAAGAAAAAACTGAAGTCATGGTCGTGATACAATAATGAAAGCCCAAGTCCTATCATTCTGAGAAAATCTAGCAGTAGCACCAGTCTCAGCACATAGGATTTTATAGCCATTAGGAACCTAAAAGTTTATCTAGTTCAATCCCTTTAATTCACAGATGAGGAAACTGAGACTTTTAGAGCAAAAATGCCCTAGAATGCAATGATCATACACATATGTGAATGTATGTGTTCTCAGATGCACAGCTGCTGTTCAGCCAAAGGGAATGTTGCTGTCTATAACCTTCTGATTATAGGATGGCTTCAAGCTGAGATAGAATTACCGAATCTTTTTGCTGAGAGTGCAAGTTCTGATAGCAATTATGATTCTGTGGAAATTAATATCCACCAGATTGCTTTGAGCATATTAAAGGCAAGCTTGAGTATAATAAATCTAACAACAGTTTTTTAAACAATAGAGATATTAGGAGTCAAAAGATCTATGACCTTAAGGCATGACACTGAACTAATCTCAAAAACTCTGTCTGCCTCAGTTTCCTTAATGGTAAAATAGGACTCACAATAGCACCTACCTCCCAGAATTGTTATACTATATAAATGTTTGTTTCCTTCCTCTACTTTACTAATTTATACAGGGGAGAGAGGATAATATTTTATCAGACTACCTTATTATCAGGGAATGTTCAAGGGATCTCAAAGGACTCTTAAAAATCATCAGTTACAGCACCAATGCAGTTAGGTTAGGCATGGTATAATGGAAGATTTGGTTTCAGAGCAAAACATACATGCTCAAAACAAAAATCTGGAACATGGTTCTTATGTGATCTTGGGTAAATAATTTTCCATTTCTGACTCAGTTTCGTGGGGCAGGAGTGGGGACTAAATGGTTTCTGAAGTCCCCTCCAGATCTAAATGTATGATCTAAAGTCCTTTCCACTTCTAAATCTATAATTCCATGATACAGAGTTATAGATATATGGCACAGCAACACTTACCGAAATTAAAATCAAAGACTCTCAAGATAAAAAGCAAAAAGGATTTATTTTGATCTCATGAGAAAGGGAAGCTCCCAATGATGCAGTGTCAATATAGGAGTGCAAAGGACAAGTTGCAAAACACAGGATTATATAGACCCCCATCCCTTTCTGATCTTTTCTCCCATTGCCTGGAAGTCCAGGCTTATATTCTAAAATGCAGGGATCTATCTGGAGATTAAAATCTACCTTGAGACAAAGAATACTAGCCAACATCACACTCTTTACCACATTAAGAACTTAATGCTAATTGTGGCAAAAAAGGGCAAGGGGAACAGTAGGGAAAATGTATGTTTATCTAAGATAAGTGAACGTCTATGATTTTTGGCTATAGCACAACTTGTTATTACAAAGTTTTGAGTTGCATTTAGGGTATAGGTCAAGGCCACACTCTTTTGAGAGGTCTTCACTCAATTTATCCCATTTAGATATATTTGATTATATATGTAAACATAGATGTATATATCTATATTTAAATACATGTTGAATTCTATCTATATATCTGTATCTAAATCTATCTGTATATACTTCTCTCTATAGATATAAATAAATATCCATATCTATATTGATAGAAAGAAAGAAAAAAGAAAGGAAGGAAGAAGGGAAGGAAAGAAAGAAGAGAAGGAAGGAAGGAAGGGAGAGAGAGAGAAAAGGAAGGAAGGAAGAAAGGAAAAGATAGATAGGGATGAATTCGTTGAATTCCAGAAAAGTAACATGTCTAAGGTGCCAGAGCAAGTTCATGGCAGAATGAGGACCAAGACTCAAATCCTCTACTTCCTATTCTAAGAGTCTTTCTATTCATTAGCCAGACCAAGTAGCAGCAATTTACCTCGCTGCTGACATTTAATTTCATTATCTAGATTGTAAACTCCCTTTTCAATTGACAGAGGGGAGGAAAGGCAGCTATAAAAATTCTGGAGATTTCTATCAAAGAAACAGAGCAGGTTGGCCTAAGGGCAACACTATGGCTGGTTTTGTCACCTTTTTGGGGGGAGGGGAGTTACTGTGCCTACCACAGAGAACTCCACATGGGTAATCAATGCTTTAGGGAGGCAAGACTATGAACTACCCCATTCCTAAAGAAGGCAGAGGAGAAGAAAGGTATTGACAACAAAAAGAGAGGCTCTTCAGCTTCTTGTCTTTAGAGGTAAGACTGATATATTACCTTTCTTATTCAAAAGTCAGTCTTCCAGAACTTTGACCACCTGGAACCCAACCATCAACCGGAAACTAAATGAAAAAAAGTCTCAGAAGTGACTGAAACAGCTGTCCCTAAGCCCTTGCATTTTAGTAGTATTCCAAATCTCTCCCAGCCCCTTATCCTGACAACTGTTTGCAAAATAAGGCATCAAATTGGAATCCTTTATCAATCAGGACACAGGAACAACAGCTGAGAAGGGCTAGCTGGCAGGAGGACTGGAGGGAGACAGAAGAGCTATACATACATAGCATTACAAACCCCTGTAGGGGAGCATTAAACAGCCCTACACACCTCACCAACCATTGAGATCACTGCACAATAAGAGATATCATGATGGTTAAATTGTGTTTGGTATGGAAATGACCCTGTGCTCTCAAAGGCTATTTCAGGAGAATAGGAGCCTTGGGTAGTTTTATGGTACTCAAATACCCTCAAACCATCTGTAAGCTCATTGATAAGGGTTTTTTCCTCCAATGATGCATATTTCAATCTAGCTGTGCTTGCCTATTCCATGAAACTCTTGTCTACATCCTCCTGTAAGTTTACTAGAGATGGATCATCCAACTTAACGGGGACCTTCCTCACCAATGCTGATGACAACCTTTTCCTAACTCACTCTGTAGCTAGCCTTTTCAAACTTAACCAAGAGGGTCCTCAAGCACCAATATACAAAAGGTCTCTCTTCAAAGCCTTTCAAGGCTGGTATAGGATCTGTCAGAGCTTTCATTCAGGCAGCCCTGGAGAGCTCATTGTAAGCCATCTTCATACTATAATCAGCCACTAGTTAAGAGTTCCAGTGGAGAACTCATTTCAGCAAATGTTGTTCTGAAAGAAATAAATATTGAAGGAATGACTTCAGATATCTTACATATCTATAGATCTTAAAGCTGCACATCAGTGCAATGCATTTATACAGCATGGGAATCAGAAAGCTCTCTATTCAAATTCTGTCTCAGATATTTAATGAAATTAACCAAGTCATTTGATTTCTTTTGGTCTCAGTTTGCTCATCTGTAAAATTGGGAGGTTGAAATCAATGACTTCTGAGGTCCTTTCCAACTCTAAATTTGTGATGCTATGAACCTATAAAGCAGCTAAGTGGTACAGTAGATAAAGAACCTCAGTTTTCTTAACCATAAGATAGAAATATAATAGTATCTACCTTATAGGTTTGGGGCAGTGAAATGGTGCTTTAGATAGAGTGCTAGACCCAGAGTCAAGAAAGCTCATCTTCCTGATTCAAATATGGCCTCAAATACTTATTAGTTGTATGACTCTGAGCAAGTGACTTAATCCTATTTACCTTAGTTTCCTTATCTGTCAAATGACTTGGAAAAGGAAATGGCAAACCAGTCCAGTGACTTTGCCAAGAAAATCTAAAATAGTCATTAAAAAGTTGGATATGAGTAAAATAACCAAACAATATCAACAACAAAGAGGGAGCTTAGAAATCACCTGGTACCACTTCCCATCTAGTTCAGTATCCTCCTAGCAGCCTACCTCTAAGATTATAAGCATCTGCAGGGAAAGGGTCTTATTCGTCATCTCCCTTTAGGACATCACCATGCACAGGATGGCTGTTCAGTAAAAGTTTGTTGAATTTACATGCATTCTGGGTCAGCCATCTCCTGTCTTCCTGGATCATCTTCTGTGTTCTTGGCTCACATCAACAATTTCTCTTCCCAAACCCCATAGCCAAAGTTTCATGGGGAACAAAATGACAGAACCACCTCAACAAGAAATGTTTCAGCTTCACAAGCCAAGAACTCACAAGTGAATGGTGCAGGAACAACTTTACTGTCCAAACAACTCTCCAGCCATTCTTGCCAACTGATCCCAGTCAGCCAACTCTACTTCTCTTCTAGCTGGGCTCCACCAGATCTCTCTGGTTTTCTGAGCCCCTATGAGCCCTCAATCCAAGCCTTGGACATTAACTAAGGAGACAGAGAAAGAGGGAGTCCATCATTATGTAAGGGGTTACCTTACATTGTGTACCCTGGACATGGCTGTCTTTTTGTAGTCCTAAATAACTCTCAATCAAATCAAGCAGGGCTTGATTAAAATGAACCTATATACAGCTGAGTGACAATTCATGAAATTTCCATCATTTTTTTGTCCCAAGTGCTAATTCTCTGCCCATATAACAGAATGGATAGAGAACAGAAATTGTAGTACAAGAGATTGGGTTTAAATCCACCTCATATAATCATACTGTTGCTCATGATAAATCACTTAATCATAATAACTAGCATTTATGTAACATTCACTATGTGCTAAGCTTCTTATAAATATCTCATTTGATCCTCAACAATTCTGGAAGGTAGGGACTATTATTCTCTTTTTACAATTGAAGAAACTGAGGAAACATTAAGTGATGACCCAGGATCACCCAACTCATAATTATCTGAAGCTGGATTTGAACTCAGATTTTTCTAATTCCAGGTCTGACATTCTATTGATTACATCACTTAACTATCTAGTCCCTTAATTTCACTGGTCCTTGGTTCCTCTGCTATAAAACAGGAGAAGGTAGATTCAATAACTTCTATGATCCCTTATAGTTCTAAATTATGATCCTTAGGATGTGTCGTTTAGAAGGAAATGAGAGAATGCAGAATGCCCTTGTAAAATATGGGCTATATATCTACTACAAAGTGCCGTGAAAATATTAATTCTTTCTCTGAATGTGCCAGTTTTCAAATATGAAGATGACATCGCTGAAAATCTTTGGTGGGGTCTGCGCTCCTATTCTTTCCTCCAATGGGTAGCGATGGATACTAATCTATCTATATCCTGTTGCCCAGCTCCCTTCCAATCAGCAGTAAGAATGTGCAGGCTTAATCAGTAGCTGTGGAACAGAGCAAAGCTAGCTTGTCCACATAGGGGTCCAACTGAGTCCCTTGGTCTCATTGGTGCCATACTCCTACCAACTGAGCTAAGCAACCATGGAAATTGATGGCAATAAGGCTGCTTCTTTATAATAGAAGAATGAGTTAGCTTTGGGGAAAAAAAGAGAAAGGAATAAAAGAAAGATTTTTATTTAAAAATAACATGCCTTTAAAATTCATTTCAATTTTTTTTCATAAGAATGACACTACCTGTCAAGTTGATGTCACCAAGGAAATCAGACGAACTGCAAGTTTTCAACCAATTTTGAAATACACTGAATGCAATGAATACATTTGTTTTATGTCCAAATGGCCTTGCCTTTATTTTGAACTAAGTGTACGTTAAATTATTTTTTATTTTTATCTTTTTTCCCCTTAAAGTGTTATTATATAAGAACTTCTGATGGAAAGTTGCTTTTCAGAGTGCAGATGAGACTGGGGATGGGTGAACTAGAGACTGACTTTCAAAGAAAAGGAATGTATACATCATATGAATTCTACTTGAAGCATCATTTCTGATACTTTGCTTTCATATGGTAGATGGTAGAGAATCTATACCAGCTTATCCTTACTACTGAGGGAATACAAACAGCAAAAACATAATCTTAAGAGTCCCAAAGGATGTTACTTTTATTGTTAGTTTCTGTGGGTGAGTCATATGTCTTTTTATAAAGCATGGATCTATACATCTTTTCATTGATGACCACCCCACGCAAAAAGTATCTGAAGGCATGTCAATGATGAAACTTCAGTTCCAAAGAGGAGATAGGTGACCCATGGAGCCGGAGCCAGAGGTAACACATGGACAGCACAAGTTTTATACTAGTATTCACATGAAAAGGGAAGTCTTTTGGTACAATGTAGATGGTCCATGGGAGATTACAGACCAGAATCACACAGAATTTCATCTTGGATGGTTTAGGAGCTATGACATTGAAGGACATCTCCATATTGATGGGATTTTAGATCTCCTAAAAGATTATTCTTTCACTCATTCAGACATTTATTAAGTACTTCTTATGTTGCAGACCCCATGCTAGACCCTGGGAATAGTCAAAAGCAAAATATAGCTGAGTAATGCAGTGGATAGAACTCTGGACTTGGAGTCAGACTAAATTCAAATGTGGCTTCAGACACTTACTAGCTAAGTACCCTGTGCCAGTCATCTAATTCTGTTTACCTCAGTTTCCTTAACTGTAAAATGGAGATATAATAGTATCTATCTTACATGATTGGGCACCTAGGTGGTACATAAAATAAAGTGCTGTTCTTGGAGTCAGGAAGATTCCAGACACTAGGGGAAGATTCAAACCCTTAACTAGCTGTGTGATTCTGCGCAAGTCATTTAATCCTGTTTCCCTCAGTATCTCATCTGTCAAATGAATTGGAGAAGGAAATGGGAAACCATTACATTATCTCTGCCAATAAAACCCCAAATGGGGTCACAAAGAGCCAGGCATAACGGAAATGAATGAAGAATAAAAACATTTCAGTGTTAGTGTGAAGATCACAGGAAATAGCATATGAGTAGGGTTTTGCAAATCTTAAAACATCATATAAATGCTAGCCATTAGCTATTAAATAGACTCCTGAAGAATTCTTGAGGAGTTTCCATCAAAAAAATAAAATGTATACCTATAAATAAATACATAGAATCATGGACTCAGATCTAGAAAGAACTTGAGAATCATAAGGATGCAACTAATTCATTTTCTAAATGAAGAAATTGAGGTAGGCAGAGGTTAAGTGAGTCCAGACACATAGCCAGTACATGTTTGAGATAGGATTTGAATGTTGGTCTTCCACACTCCAAGTCTAACACTTCTTGAAATACCAAATCCTTACTTTCAAGTAATTTTTTTCTATTTTCTATTGTGAGTTGGGGAGGAGAAGTCAAATATGCATCGATAAAAAAGTAAAAATAAATGTAGGCTGATTTTGGAAAAGCATGGAAAGACTTACATGAACTGATGTTGAGTGAAGTGAGCAGAACCAGGGAAACATACACATCAACAACAAGATTATGTGATGATCATCTATAATAGATTTAGTTCTCAGCAATATAGTGATTCAAGACAACTTCAATAGATTTGAGATAGAAAATGTCAGTTACATCCAGAGAGATGCAGATCAAAGCATACTATTTTCATCTTTTTTTGTTTGTTCTTTTATTTTTCATGTTTTTTCCCTTTTGTTCTGATTTTTTCTTCCACAACATGACCAATATGGAAATGTGTTTAAAATGATTGAAAATGTCTAATTTACATCAGATTTCTTGCTATTTTGGGGAGGAGGAAGTAAGGGAATGAGGGTGAAAAAAAAGTGAAACTCAAAATCTTACAGAAATGAAAACTATCTTTACATATAATTGGAAAAATAAGATGTTACTGAGAAAAAAATTAAATAAAAAAATTAAAATTTACATCAAGGAAATGTATTGTATGGGGAAGGGCAAACATTAACAGCTGGGGAAGGACAGTATAGATTACCTGTAGGAAATAGAACTTGGAAGGAAGATGGACATTCTAGAGACCACCTGAGTGGGATAAAAATCATGCATTTATACTAGAATGTCCTCTTTTCTATTTGCTTACATATCATTTCCTTGATTTAATCATCTCAGGAACCTAGGAGATAGAGTCCTGATACAGCAATTGAACTATATGGCAGATGTCAAACAAGTGGCCTATGTGCAAGCTGAACCAGATTAAAATAGAATTAGGAAATATTTAACAAAGTGAATAAAATTACATTAAAATATAGAACCAGACCCACAGGGATCCTTTAGTGTACCTATTAGTGGCTTTTATTTCTATTTGAATTTGACCCTGCTGGACTTTATGACCCCTAATATTCCTCCTAACTAAATGATCGCTATGGAAAAATAAAAGGGATTTAGGATCCAAGAGGCTAAACTTCCCAACATCATTGCTACAAGAAAGAGATAGACTCTAAATGAGAATTCAGGTCTCCTGATTCCTAGTCTCAGGGTCTTTCCCATCCAGATCATGGTTCCTCCTTTACCTCTAGTCCTGTTACCTTCCAAACCTGCTCCTGATCAGTCAGTTCCCATAAGGCATCTAGATGGTCAGTAAGGTAGCTGATTTTTTTTTTTTTTTAACTCCTAACATCTCAAGCAGTTAGTTGATGGAATTGACTGAATCATCTGGTTGTTTTGGTATTGTTTGGATGGGAAGTGGGTAATGGAAGGAACCAAGACTGCACATTTCCTTCTCCAAAAAACAATGGGACAGAACCCAGAATGGGCAAACAAGGCGCTTTTCCTAGGGAATCCTCCCTTAGGTTTTGTCAAGGAGAACTTCAATTATTCAACAAGCATTGATTAGAAGCCTTCCTCGGGTCAAGTACTGCGCCAGGTCCTGGGGATGGGAGCCGCAGCACAACAAAGCCCCTGCCCTCAAGGAGCTTTCATTCTGTCCGAGGAAAGGAGATGCACACAGATGGGCACAGCAAGGGAAGCCGGAGACAGCGGCTCACCGCCAGCTAACTTCGGGGTGGGAGTAGGGTACCAGCAACCGGAGGAGAAGAGATCAGATGAGGTCTTGTGTAGGAGTGAGCGATTCTTTTAATAAACAAAAACCATCGCTCTCAGAGTGAATAAATTATTTTTCAAAAACACTGTCATCAGTGTGGGCAGGTTTAAGTGTCTATTGTATGATGGTTATTTCTCTCCCTGGGTCTAGGACATTCTCTTAAAAAGCCCGCAGTGGCCAGGGAGCTGCTCAAAATGTAGAGGTCAGTGCGCCCCCTGCTGACCACAAGTTCAAGGCTAGCAGTAGAGAGGTAGAAAACTTTTTCTGGATTTGTGCAGAGAGCCCCCCCAGCTAAGGGGGTGAATTTACCAAAGGCCTTCATCTGGTGGTTTTTTTCCCCTGGCTGATATAAGGGACTAATGTGAGGAGAAGTACCTCCCTCTCTTCTCCATATAGATACTGCTCCAACCAAAAGGCATGGATGACAGCCTTGGGGCTCACTCCAAGTCTGAGAAGATAGTTCTTCATCTTTTCTTATTGAAACCCTTCTCTTCTTTCAAATTCCAGCTTCGGTCCTCCTAGCACAGATCTAGAACTAGAAGGGTCTTCAAAAACTACCTAGCCTCACGCCCTCATTTGACAGATAGAGAAATTGAGATCCAGTGAGGTTATAACTTGTCCAAAGTCACATAAAATATCATAGACCCTGTGATCCCAGAAGCAGTGAACTTTCCATCTTGCTCTCTCCTTCCTTCTTCCTGGAACCTTCCCTTATCCCCAATCCCACTACTCATTCACTTTAATGAACCTTACCCATCAGGAATGGTACAGCTATAAAGGGTGCTGTGGTTAGAATGTCAAGGCTAGAGTGAGGAAGACTCATACTCCTGAATTCAATGTCTGGGCAGGTCACTAAGTTCTGGTTGCCTTGGTTTCCTTATCTGTCAAATGAGCTGGAGAAGGAGACAGTGAATCACTCCAATATCTCTACCAAGAAAACCTCAAATGGGGTCATGAAGAATTGGGCCAACCACAACCAGGGAAGGGCACCTTAAGATTCCTTGCTTAGACTCTGCTTATCAGCAGAGTCTTTGACCTTCCTTCCAAAAACCCCTCTAGTTTGAAAGTAAGAGGGCCCCCTCTTGACAGTGATGGGTTTAAAAACAGCTTCTAACAGCAAGGTAATAGGTTCTCCCTCAGACTAGCAAGAGGATTTGAAAAGTTTCCACTGCTAGACTATGTTAAAGGGACAAGTAACTATGACTTTTATTACAGCATTACCAGATCTGAAACTTCTCAAAAAACAGGGCTGTGTGAAAACATTCTCCTTTCCTTTGAGAGTGGGAAGGATGCACTTTCCCGTGGTTTTGCAAGGAAACCAACCTTTTCTCAATTCTCACTTCAGCTTTTGAGCAGCACAAAAACTGTGATTTGCTCAAGTGAATTTCCTCTCACCTCCCTCTGGTCTCCAGGCACAAGATCATCTACCAAGGGGGTATTTGGTCTAAAAGCTAGCCATGTGTTTGTGATATTTTTAATACGTCTAGATTGATGTAGAACTCATGGGCTTATGGACACAACCTCACTCCCACCATAACACACACACACACACACACACACACACACACGGGTGGGGAGAAGATGATGATGATGATAGAGAAGTGATGGATGGGGAGTGGGAGAAAAAGAGAGACAGAGATGTAGACACAGAAAGAGAGAGAAAGGGACAGAGAGACAGAGACAGAGACAAAGAAAACAGAACAATTTGGGGCAAGAAGAAAATAACTGAAGGGACTTCAAGCAGAAAGTTTAATTTAGCTTAGTCCATAAGGTGAAAATAAAAAACCATGTTTACTTAGGGGGAAAGCACATAGTTTCTTGGGCTCTTTCATTTATTCCTGGTTAACTTAATTTACATTTAGATAGTTCCTCAGTTCCCACACTGAGGGTATTGTAGCTTGAAAAGTGTCATCCTAAGTTTCAAGATAGACAAATTAAGGTAAACTAAGTTGTGTGACTAATTCAAGTAGCCATGGAGGAAACTAGCTCTAATTCCAACAAGGGAGCAGAAGTCATATTATCCCACCTGTCCTTCAGGCTAGAACGTCTCTGGTCAAGAAAAAAAAAAAAAAAGAACTCTAAGAGATAGAAGACTGATCTTTGCTCCTCTCTTCTTTCATCACTTCTTTCCTTTTGTCTACTCTGTTCTCTGTCTCTCTGTATCTATGTCTGTCCCTCTCTCTCAATCTGTGTTTCTGTCTCTCTTCTTCTTCTTCCTCCCCCTCCTCCTTTTCTTCTTCTTCTTCTTCTTTTCTTCTTCTTCTTCTTCTTTTCTTCTTCTTCTTTTCTTCTTCTTCTTCTTCTTCTTCTTCTTTTCTTCTTCTTCTTCTTCTTCTTCTTTTCTTCTTCTTCTTCTTCTTCTTCTTTTCTTCTTCTTCTTCTTCTTCTTCTTCTTCTTCTTCTTCTTCTTCTTCTTCTTCTTCTTCTTCTTCTTCTTCTCTTTTCTTCCTCTTCTTCTTTTCTTCCTCTTCATCCCTTTCTCCATTGTTCCTTCCTTACCTTCTCTCTTTGGATAACATCTCTCATGATTTGCACATCCCACGGATTATTTCTACCTCACTAAAATTGAATGTATTAGCTTCCCTTCAGAAATGGGCTTCCCTTCCCAACTTCCTCATTTCTCTTAATTTCTCCACTTTCCCCCAATGTCCTCCAAGTTCTAAATTCTGGAATCATTCATATTTTTCTTTCTACTTTATCCACCATAATCATAGATGTAGTCTTATCAAATCTTCCTTTAGAATAAGCCTTTCTTTTGTGCCCCTACCTTTCCCAGCTGGCTTAATGTAAATTAGATTCTTAACCAGTCTTCCTGCCTAAAGTCTCTCCCCTTCAATCTTCATGCATCCTGCCATCAGTAAAAATCCTGAAAACATATTTTAATTTTGTCATTCACAACTTAAAAGCATATAGTAAATCTATTGCTAATCAAGTCCAATGTCCTCAACCTTTATTTGGATCCTCTCCGTAATGCAGCCATACTATACTTATCCAGCCCACTCTACCAGTATTCATCAGCACTTTCTGGAGACAACACAATTCCATGCTTTGACATGAAATCTATGAATAAGAAGATAGAATAATTAGAAGGAAGGTAGCATATTACACAGGGGAACAGTATTGAACTGAATTAGGCCTCTTCAGACAAATGGAGGCAATGACTCATGTTCCACATGTTAAAGCTACTAAAGCCAATTTGCAGGTCTCATTACAAGTTCCTTCCTGGGGTGGATTTTACCTCATGTAAAATTCTCAAAAAGCAAGATCAAGACCTGATTCTGTAGTGAATCAAGAAAATCTGGATTCTATTATGGAATATTACTGTTCTGTAAGAAATGACCAACAGGGTGATTTCAGAAAGGCCTGGAGAGACTTACACGAACTGATGCTGAGTGAAATGAGCAGGACCAGGAGATCATTATATACTTCAACAACAATACTATATGATGACCAGTTCTGATGGACCTGGCCATCCTCAGCAACGAGATCAACCAAATCATTTCCAATGGAGCAGTAATGAACTGAACCAGCTACGCCCAGAGAAAGAACTCTGGAAGATGACTAAAAACCATTACATTGAATTCCCAATCCCTATATTTATGCCCACCTGCATTTTTTATTTCCTTCACAAGCTAATTGTACAATATCTCAGAGTCTGATTCTTTTTGTACAGCAAAATAACATTTTGGTCATGTATACTTATTGTGTATCTAATTTATATTTTAATATATTTAACATCTACTGGTCATCCTGCCATCTGGGGGAGGACGTGAGGGGTAAGAGGTGAAAAATTGGAACAAGAGGTTTGGCAATTGTTAATGCTGTAAAGTTACACATGTATATAACCTGTAAATAAAAGGCTATTAAATAAAAAAAAATCTGGATTCTAATCCTCCATCTGACACATACTTGCTGTTGTTGTTCATCCTTCATTCTTGAAGAGGACTGATGCATGACCCTGGGCAGATGACATAAAGTCTCAGTGACCCAAGCAATTTTCAGAGACCGTAAAGTTGTAGAACAGGGTCTGCTCTGCAGAAGGGGAGTTTCCTCACTGGGACTTCTCCAGACCAATGAAATAACATTACTGAACCCCCACTTCTCAATAACTCTCATTTTAGAAGGGACATTTTTTTTTTTTGAAGAGTGCACATTTTTATTGCTATGGAAATTGAACAACTTTTTCAAGTGTTAAACTTGTTTCAGTAGGAAGCCAATTTTGCTACTAATTTTACACCTAACTGGGGAGGTTTTAAATGCTTTGTCGGCAGTTGTTAATGGCAAAACTAAAGGTTTCCTTCCTCTGGCCCATCAATATCTTATTAGCAGTCTCAGCAATAAAAGTGTTGACAGCATTTGCTAAGGAGATTAGAGGAAAAATAGCTTATGTACATAGGGTCTTTAGTACTAGGATTTGCTTGTCCAGTCAGCTTGTCCTTATTTCACATGTGGTTTATCTATTCTATATCCACTAGAAAACCACAGTGAAATGTCCATCATGGGCTAGGTTCATCACCTTGTCTCTCAGCCCATTCCTGGGTCAATTCACTCCATCATTGAACAGGTATGCAATCAAGGGTGAAAAGTTTATTACCAGCCTCAAGTGAAAAATAATTAGAGAGGTGACTAGAGCAAGAGCAGACTCTCAAATCACACATGGGGAACTTCTTTGACTTTCCACTGTTTGAAATTATCTGTATCATTGCTTCTTATACAAGAGACTACTTGAAATAGTGAAACTTGGAATCAGAGAAATGTAGGTTCAAATCATACCTTAAACACATCTGGCTGAAGGATCCTGAAAAAAATCTCATCCTTTCTGAATTAAAGAAAGTGAAATGGGGATAGATAGGCTATCACCAATGAAATGAGGATAATTAGACTATTACCATTGAAACAGGTATAATTAGGCTTTCACAATCCACTAGATATTTACTCCTTGAGGGCATGCAATTTTTGCCTTTTTAAAAAAATCCCAATATTTAGCACAGTGCCTGAGAAGTAGTAGGTGCTAAATAAATGCTTGCTGAATTGACTTAATATCACCTAGCCCACCAGACCATCAGACTCATCATCTTCATTTTCTTCATTCTCCTCCCACTAGAACCCGAGACTCTACCCCTGGTAACCTGAGCTGTGAAAGGAAAAATCTTATCTTGCCCTGAATAAGGCTACCACATTACTCCAAAGCCACCTCTGGCTCTCCTTTCTCCTCTCTCTTAATGTATTGCCCCCTCAGCACAGACAATTACAAATGAAAGTAAGTGCAATATGTTCTTTGAAAGGAGATACATAAGAAAAAGGAGTCAGAATCATGGACATATTGATGCAAGTCCTAGTATCACTTATGTTTACTTTCATGAGTAGTTATTGGGGAGGAAGCACGCAGAATATATATACCCCACTCCCAAATTTTGTAGCAGCAATTCCATAAAGACATAGTTCCAATGATGATAATTCTTCCCAATTCTTTCAGTTCTTCCTCTTTCCCATATTCAGTTGTCACTCGTTTTAATTCAGCTACATGGAAGTGAGATTATGGGAAACTCTTTGGCCCCAAGAACAATGTGTACCATATTTTATTTATAAAAGAAAAATTAAGAGGAGGTTAACAACACAGGATACTGGGAATTCCACTGAGGTTCAATTAAACCCTTTTTTCTATTGTGTTTGAATAAGAGATCACGAGACCCTTGCAGATGACTCACAAAAAGAACAAAGAGAATGGACACAAAATTTTCACATTATTTGTTGTGTTTCTTATTCTTAGGATAAAATCCAAACTCTTCTATGGAGTGCTTAAAGCCTTTTCCAGTATGATTCTATCTTACCCTTCCAGATAATCATACACTGACATTTCTCCAGCACTGCACAATTCAGTCAAAACAGACTCTTTGAAACATTTTTTTTGTCACATACTCTTTGTGATATCCCATTACTCATTTCCTGGTCTTTACATAGGTTGCTTGCTATATCTGAAGTGTTCTTTATTACCTCTCTACTCCATGAAACCCCTACCTCCCTCAACTCAAGTGCTACCTTTCTTCTGACTCCCCTGGTTATTCAGGGTCCCCACTCCCCTTAAAAATCATATATTCCCACATACATCAGTTCTTTTGGTGATGGCAAAGAATTATAAATTAAGGGGATAGCCATCAATTGGGGAATAATTGAGCAAGTGGTGATATATGAATGTAATGAAATACTATTGTGGTATAAGAAATGATGAGCAGGAGGATTTCAAAAAAGTTGGAAAGATTTACATAAACTGATACTGAGTGAAATGAGCAGAACCAGGAGAACATTGTACAAAGTAACAGCAACATTATGCGATAATCGACTATGATATACTTAACTCTTCTCAGCTATACAGCAATCCAAGACAATTTCAAAGACTTGTGATGAAAGATGCCATCCACATCCAGAGAAAGAACTATGGAGTCTGGCTATAAATCAAAACATATTATTTTAATTTGTGTTTTTTTTTCTTTCTTATGGTTTTCCCCTTTTGTTCTGATTCTTCTTTCATAACATGACTGATATGGAAATATGCATAATGATTGTACATATAAAACCTGTCTTGTCAAGGAGAGAGGGAAGGAAGGGAGGAAGAAAAATTTGGAACTCAAAATCTTACAAAAATGAATGCTGTAAACTATTTTACATATAAAAAATTATCTTACATTTAAAAAATACCATCAAGTGCAAAAAGTAGGAAAAGAATTTAGATCTTATATGCTTTGTATATCTTATATTTACTCATCTGTGAAGGAAATAACATTCTAAAGCAAAAAGAATCCTGAGTCTGGAGACAGGGGACACTGCATTACTATTTAACTTAGTCCAGAACCTTCCTGGGTCTCACTTTCCCATTTTTAAAGGTAGTGGGATTGGACCTAGATGCCTTTCAAGGCCCAATCCAGCTCCAGATGTATAATCCAGTGATGTTTGGTTGTAATCTCTGTCCTATCCCCAGTAGAATGAAAACCCCTTGGAAGACAGAGACTGTTTAGCTTTTGTCGGTGTATTCCAGCAATTAGTATGTGTAAATATATATCACAGTCACTTTATAAATGATAGTTGATTGATTTATTCTCATTGAAGATAAAGACCTTCCTCAGATCTCATATAATATTCATATAACATGGGTTCTGTGACTATCTAATGTCCCTAGTGTATTTATCTGTTTCTTTCATGTATCAATGTCTTCTCTATCAGACTGTGAACTTCCTAAGGGCAGAGACTTATATCTTACCAAAATTCTGCATCTTTTCCATAGTACAATCCAAGGTTCTGCACAACACAGATGCTTAATTTACTAATTGATGAATTTCTCCAAATGAATTCTTGGAAATTCTGACATTGGATTACTGGAGGAAGGAGCAGATGAGGCCCCCAGTTTTGTTTCTGCTTTTTCCTTGGAGAAATCTTGGGATAGTTCCTATGTAGCAATTTGGATGAGATCAATCTCCATGGCAATAATAGAAGACATTTGTATTTTTAATATGGTGCTGCTGGTTTTCAAAAGTCGGCAAAGAATAAGTATAATTCTCTGACCTTTAAGAGGGAAAATCAGACTATCATAAATGATTAGAAGAGTATTTCTGGAAGAATATCCCAAAGGATGTAGGACACCAGAACAGCAGCTACTCTATTTCAGCAAGGTACCCAGATGAGAGATTTTCTTCCCCACATTCTAATGGATGGAGGCCTTTTCCCAAAAGGCTCATGTAGACTAGGATTTGAAACTCACACTGGTTGGAGAACCAAAATTAAGCATTTTTAGAACAAGAAAAAAATTTTAGAAGACAGAAATCTCTATACTTAACCTCATTATTTTCTCCTCATCCTACCTGATTAAAACTACCATTTCCTTCAAAACTCAGATTGAGGGTCAGCTTCTTTCAAGATTCCCCAAGACTAGGCCACCAATCCCTACAATTAGCTTGCATATAATTTTACAACTTTTTATATGTTTCTTGTCTGTTCCAATACAACCTTCTAAAAGTAGGGATCATTTCATTTGTGAATTTGTATCTGAATTGTTTTGGCACACATTAGGCACTAAATAAATGCTTATTGATTAGCTGATTGATTATGGAGGATTGGATAGAAAGTTAGACTTGGAGTTCAGAAAACCTGAAGTTAGTGCTTCCTAGCCATATAACCCTACACAAGTGATTTTACTCCCTGTGAACCTCAGTGCCTATTGTGAAATGAAAGAATTAAATTTGGTGCCCTTTCAGATCTCGTGTTACAGAATTCTGTGCTGTTTTGATCTTTGATGCATAGGGAAAAGGGCAGGAGAATGTATCAACATAGTCCTTGAGAACAATGGATGCGGGAGTTCTTGGCCTTCAGTGGCTCCAGATGTAATACCCTGTGGAGACAGAGAAGTCGGAAATCCAGACCCTTTAGTTCCATTCCTCCCCACTTTTAATTTAAAGGTTCTTCCAATAAAGTCATTTCTTTCCGGTTATCTATTCTGTTGACTGTGAGAGAGACTTTTGAAACCCTTAGGGGCATTTCACATTACAAGACATTCAATCAAACCCTGAATAATCCCAATTTTGCTCTAAAGAACATTGTGGCAGCTTTCAGCTGTAATCCATTTTGTGCACTGAAAACCCCCAAACATTGTTCTATTAAAAGCGTCTGGACGTTCTTATGGAAATAGAAATGCAGAAGAATAGCTTTAATTTAAAAATCCATTTTCCAGTCTGTCTTACTGTTTGTTTACATTGAGAGGCTCATTTTTTTATTGCTTCAATTTCTGATCTAATTAGAACAGAGTCCTAGTATTAAAGCTAATTTGGAAAAATTCGCAACTAAAAATATTGGCAAGTAATAAACAAAAATCAAAATAACCTCATATACTTGTATCTTGACAAAAAGCAATACAATGCAAAATCTTGTAAGAAGAAGAATCATAGGGTATTCGATAATATTCATTGATAGCACATTAGAGAAATACCATACTCACAAATAAAATATTCTCTTTGAGAGAAGGGATTTTTTTTCTTTTGTCTTCACATTCCTAGTGCTTATGACATAGTAAGTGATTAATAAAACTTGTTGATTGATATTTGAAGATGTTAAATATAGAGATTTCAGTCTTTTCCCCCCTTATTTTAAAAATGACATCTTAATTCTCCAAACAGAGTGAGCTTAGAATCCCATTCCACATGAACCTTCTGGGAAAAAGCCTGGCTCTATTACAGAGTATGGGGAAGCAAACCTCTTATCTATGCTCTTTGCTAATATAGAGTAGCTGTTATTCTACATCCTTTGGTATATTCTTCTGGTGTCCTGCATTTATATACTAAGTGGGGATATTCTTCTGGAAAGCCAAAAATTTTCAGAGAATCACAGAATTTCAAAATTGGAAAGGCTCTGAGGGTCCATCTAATCCAAACCATATCTGAATCACTCAGCAAACAGTGATTATACGTCACATACTGTACTAGTTAAAAGGGAAATAGGGACAAAAAATGAAATTTTCTGTCCTCAAGGAACTTACATTCCATTGGAAAAGGCTCTTCATGTACATACAGCTATTTACAAAATATGTATAAATACATAGGAAAGAAGGAACTTGTAGCTAAATAGAAAACTTTTCATCTTAAAGACAGAGAGACTAAGAAAAGAGTTAGTGGAATGGGTTTGATCCCATGTCCAGAAACTTCTTGGCATGTGATATTTGGTTATCACATATTTCAATATTAATGAAAGTATTAACTCTTCTTTGAAGAAGAAACTCCATCTACCAACTATGAGCATTTTTACTGGCTATCTCCTATGCCTGGAATTCTCTTTTTTTCATCTCTGTCTCCTGACTTTCCCTGATTCCTTGAAAATTCTAGCTAAAAGCTCACTTTCCACAGGAAACCTTTCCAAATCCCTCTTAATTTTAATGCCTCCTATTTATTATTTCCAGTTAATTCTTTCTATAATTTGGTTGCATGTAGCTTGTTGCACATTGTCTTTCCCCTTAGTCTATGAGCTCCCTGAGAATTTTTTGTTTGCCTTTCTTTGTATTCCTAGTGCTTGGCTTAGTTCCTAGCTCATAGTAGCACATAATAAGTGTTTGTTGACTGACTGAAAAAAGACTGCCATAAAAACGACTATAGCTAGTGCACTAATGTCAGGTGCTGAAAATGAAGAGAAATTCTATAAGGAACTCAGTAAGAACTTCAAAATCAAATCACTATGCACTCTGAGCTTTGGTGAGTTCAGTATAAAGGTGAGAAAAAGTGAAAACAGGAAGAAAACAAGAAAAAAAAAGACCAAAGACATAGAAATCTAATGGAAGCCTCAAGCTTATCTTGAACATCTCCCTTTAAAATAGAACTGGTGGGCATTGAATATGGAAAGCAGCAAATGACACCACTAAAATAGACTAGGTTTTATTTTAACAGACAGAAAGAAAAGTTTTGTTTTTGATGAAAGAGTTACACACAAGTCAACTATTTAGATAACATCAGACCATGGAGTCATCAAAATTATAGCCAAAATTTGTAAAAAGGAAAACTCACATCCATAAATTAGAATAATTATAAGAAAAGGATATAAGACATGCAGTTAAAACTAAACCTCAAATTATTTAAGCAAGTATTTGAAAATAAAAAATGGGAACTAGACAATAGAATTGATATGAACACAACCATAATCATTTCATTCAGAAGCCTAATCAACCAATGAACCAAAAGAAGCAATGAACCCAGAAAGTACCTTAATTATCAAATAACTTATTTGCATACCAGAGAGAGGAATCTAACAAAGGCAACATAGGAATACAATATTAATTCTTCCAAGAGTCTTTTCCAGTTTCCATAATTCTCCTTATGACTACCTTCCATATAAAGTGCAAAATATCCAACTACATAAAATCATCCCAAAAATATTCAGAGGGCAACTAGTTGGTGTAGTAGATAGAGCACCAACCCCGAAGTCAGGAGAACCTGTGTTCAAATCTAGCCTCAGACACTTAATACTGTCTAGCTGTGTGACACTGGGCAAATCACTTAACTCCAATTGCCTCAGCAGAAAAAAAAAAAAAAAAAAAAAGAGTATTCAAGAAAAGAGAAATTACAAACAAGAAAAATGGGAAAGATTTGCAAAAAAAAAAAAAAAAATTTTTTTAACCAACTCTTTTCTCCATCAAGGATAAAAAACCATCACATTTGGACCTAACATCATAGTTCTTTAGGTTCATATAGATCAGGACTTCTTAAACTTTTTCTACTTGTGACCCCTTTTCTCCCAAAACATTTTTACATGTCCCTGAGCATATAAGTATATAAACTATGTATGCAAATCAGACATTTACTGATAATAAATCCTAATTTCTCAATCCCCACATTCACTTATGCAACGCCATATGGGATCATAACCCACAGTTTAAGAAGCTTTATTATAAAGGATGCAGAAATGGCACAAAAGAAAATAAAGATCGGAAAAGTAATCAGAATTATCAAGTAGATCTATTTATTTATCTATCATCTATCTACCTATCAATCTACCTGTCCATTCATCCACTCACCCATCCCTCCATCTATTTATCTATCTATTCATTTATCCACCCATCTATCCAACCATTTTTGGGTCAATCCCTCCATCCATTTATCTATTATTCTATCTCTAACTAAAAAGTTATCTATCTATATCCTTATCTCTAGTTATCTAGATAGATATGTATCATTTGGTACATATAGAGATATATACATGTATATATTCTGCCTGGTAGGCAATATAATTATGAGAACTTTGAGAGATTAATATATAAGATTTTGAAAAAAGAGGAAATACCAAATGCATGAAAAAAAAAAAACTCTAGCCTTGTTGATTCTGCAAAAATGTGACAAAAATGTATTTACTTGCCTACTCTGCTGTCTAAAAAATTTTAAGAGAGTTACTTTTACACAAATTGAGCTGTCCAAAAGGGAAATGATTTGCTTTTGCAAGACGAGGTGATAGATTCTCCATCCATATACATCAAGAAGAAGCTAGATGACCACAATTGTAGAGTAGCTTGCTCTTCATATAAGACATTAGACTTAATGTCTAAATGGGTTGGACTAAATGAACTGAATTTGTTCAATTTGACCCAGCATTCCAAGCTGTCGAGATCTAGACGCAACTTGGGACAATGGTAAAAGTGCTGGATTTGGAGTCAAAGGACCCTGGTTTTAATCTGTGCTGTCATTTACTGCCTCTGTGACCTGGGCAGGTGACTTCACCTTTGGAGGCTTCAAGTGCCACATCTGCAAAATGATTGGGTTGAATTGAATAATGCCTAAGATCCTTTCCAATTCTGATTCCTATTGATTCCTAATTTTCCCTGATCCATAGATTAGCCATTCCTCCCAGATTTGTATCATTCGCAAATTGCATATCTATTCCTCTATCCAAATCATTGATCAAAAAAATGAGAACAAGCACAGGATCCAGCACAGATCCCTGGAGAACACTACCAGAGACCTTCAACCAAGTTGACATTAAACCACTAACAATTGTTCTTTGGATCCAATCATCCAACCAGTTTTGAATCTACCTAACTGTCCAGCTGTCTTAGACATTATTCATCCCTGCGTGGGCTTTGCACTCTAAGGGGCTGACTAGGCAGAATGTCATGAATGATTTAAAGTGCATGCATAGCCCTTAGTCATGGAGACCTGGGAGAAAGGAAGCTAGGCTAAAGGCATTAAGACCAGCTTTTTGGTAAATCCTACATAAGCCAGTATCAATGAGGGAATGTAGCTTTTAATACTTATTTATTCCCATATGGGCTGTTGTTATCAGCCTGGGTGTGTCCTCATATGCAGGAACTTGGAGAACTTCATGTGTCAATGTGTTTCCTTTTTCAGTGTTTATATTTAGTAAAAGGTTTAGGGTTTTTTCTTTTTTTTTTTTAACCTTATTGATTCAGATCCTGTACTTGTATTTGGGGCCAGCACAAACCTGGTCTAACACAGTAAGCTACATCCCTCCATCTTCTGCAATAGAAAAGCCTGAGAGACTGTCAAATGCTTTGCTTAACAATTCAGAGATAGTCTAGATGAACTGTATCTATAGCATAGTACTGGTCTTCCATTCTAGAAGCCCTATCAAAAGAGGAAATTAATTTAGACTAGCACAATATAGCTTGGTTTTACCTACTTGTTTTCATATTGCCTCTTTCATTAGATGGGTGTTCCTTGAGAGCCAGGATTACATTTTGCCTTTCTGTGTATTCCAGTGTTTAGAACAGTACTTGGCACACAGTAGCTGTTTGTGTTTATTGTCTGATTATAGTTTATAGTATATAGCTTATAGTTCTTAATAAAGAACTCTCTTAACTTTTCTACATATTCACTAACCATATGTTCTGGAATTCTACCAAGAATTGAAGGCAAAGCTCTCTGGCATCTTCCTGTTAAACACCACAAATTGGATGTGCCATAGATATCTTAAATGTCCAAAACTGAATTTATATTTTCCCCCAGTCCTCTTCCCTTCATAACTTCTCTATTATGGAAGATAACACCATCTTCCCAGTCATACAGGTTACCACCCTAGATGCCATCTTTGACTCTTCTTTCTCTCCTATTCCCCACGTTCAATGTTTCCAAGAACCACTGATTTTTGCTTTTGTAACATTTCTAGGATATGTCACCTTTTCACTGTCACTCCCCCAGTGTGTGCCTTCAAAATCTCATACCTAGACTATTAGAATAACTAGCTAATTGTTCTCCTTGCTTCAAGCTTTTCTCCACTCAGATCCACACTTTGTTCAGCAGTCAAAGTAAAGTAATCTTCCTAAAGCATATGTTTAACCTTGCCACTCCCCTCCTCGATAAACTACGATTGCTCCCCATCACATATGGGATCAAATATAAAATCTTTTGTTTGGCTTCAAAGCCTTTCATGAACTGCATCACCTCCCTCACTTTCCAATCTTTGTACATCTTCATGTACTCTGTGATTTAATGACATGGACTTCTTTGCTGAGAATTGTTACTGACTCTGCCCAGTGCTTTCTTTGTTTCTGCCTCCTAATTTATCTGACATCCTTCAAGTACCATATAAAATCCTTCTGATCACTCTTGATATTAGTGGCTTTCCCTATTGGTGATTCCCAGTTTATTTTGTACATAGCTTGGTTTTACCTAATTGTTTGTATGTTGTTTCCTTCCTTAGACTGTTGTTCCTTGAGAACCAAGATTGTCTTTTGCCTTTGTATTTCAGCGCTTAGTACAGTGCATGACACATAGTAGTTGCTTGTGTTTATTGATTGGCGAGATTATAGTTTGTACTAGTCTATATGGTTGATTCATCATTTAGAGCCTCACAAAGAGTTTCCAAGTCAGGTTCCATGTGGGACATCAAGTAAGGGAATATAAGATCAGCATTCCTAAATAAGCGCTATTTTCCCATTGGATTTTCCTATAAATCCATCACTTTGCTTTTGAATTTCAAAGGTTGATTGCATTGCCTTTTTGCCTTTTTTACAATTTGAGGTGAATGATCAACATAACTTTACAAGGGAAGTCATGAAAGTATAATAGAGAGAGGACTCATGTCCTCTAAGAACAGAGCTATCTTTTTCTCCAAGTTATATTCAAATCATGTGTAGGCCATAGAATATAAAACAAAAAGTTTGGCAAGAAATAAAACAGCAAACAGGATGATTTCAGAAAGGCCTGGAGAGACTTACACGAACTGATGCTGAGTGAAATGAGCAGGACCAGGAGATCATTATATACTTCAACAACAATACTAGATGATGACCAGTTCTGATGGATCAGGCCATCCTCAGCAACGAGATCAACCAAATCATTTCCAATGGAGCAGTAATGAACTGAACTAGCTATGCCCAGAAAAATAACTCTGGGAGATGACTAAAAACCATTACATTAAATTCCCAATCCCTATATTTATGCACACATGCATTTTTGATTTCCTTCACAAGCTAATTGTACAATAATTCAGAGCCTGATTCTTTTTGTACAGCAAAATAATGTTTTGGTCATGTATACTTATTGTGTATCTAAGTTATATTTTAATATATTTAACATCTACTGGTCATCCTGCCATCTAGGGGAGGGGGTGGGGGGGGGTAAGAGGTGAAAAATTGGAACAAGAGGTTTGGCAATTGTTAATGCTGTAAAGTTACCCATGTATATATCCTGTAAATAAAAGGCTATTAAATTTAAAAAAAAAAAAGAAATAAAACAGCAATATCATTTATTATGTGTCTATCTATGTACCAGACACTGTTAGACCCTGGACATACCAAGACAAAAACAAAGCAACCTCTGCTGTCAGGGAGCTTACATTCTATTAGGAGGAAATATACTCACAAGTTAATATATTAGATATATGTACAAATGATTTTACTTTCTGAAGGGGAGATGCTATTAATGAGGGATCTCCAGGGCATCTGAGTTATATTTTATTTTATTTTAACTTAATTTATTTTAATTTTTAAAGCCTTTTCTTTTCTTTTCTTTTTCTTTTTTTTTTTTTTTTTTTTTTTTTGCTAAGGCAATTGGGGTTAAGTGACTTGTATCTGAGACCAGATTTGAACTCAGGTCTTGCTGCCTTCAGGGCAAGCTTTTTATTTTTAAAACATATGTGTGGATAATTTATCAACATTGACCCAAGCATAGCCTTGTGTTTCAGATTTTCCTCTCCTTCCTCCCAACCCCTCCCCTAGATGGCAAGCAATCCAATATATATTATACATGTTAAAATATATGTTAAATGTAATATGTAGACATATTTATACAATTCTCTTGCTGCACAAGAAAAATCAGATAAAAAAGGAAAGTAAATGAGTAAGAAAGCAAAATGCAAGCGAAAAACAAAAAGATTGAGAATGTTATGTTGTGATCCACATTCAGTTCTCATAGTCCTCTCTCTTGATGTAGATGGCTCTCTTTGTCACAAGATTATTGGAATGGTATAAATCATCTGATCTATATTTTAAAGGTTGTTAAGATTTCTATAAGGCAGAAGTATATTCTAAGCAGTGGGGATACATCACTGTGTGTGAAGTGTGGAGACAGGAACTTGAATGTCATATACAGGAAACCACAGGGAAATCAGCTTGGCTGGAAAAGCAGAGTTTGTAAGAAAAACCAATAGACAATAAGCCCAGAAAGGTAGATTAGGGATCTATCTTGAAAGGCTTAACGTGTCCAATAGAGGAATTGTATTATACCCAAAAGGCAATAGACAGCATTTTGAACAAATGGGAAAGGGAGGTTTAATATGATCCACCTTGTGCTTGAGGAAATTCCATTGGCAGCTATTTAGAGAATGAATAGGAAAGGAAAAAGGTTTGAAATAGAAAGACCTACAAAGAGACAACTCTAATAGTCCCTGGGGAAAAAAAGGTGATGAAAGATGGAACTAGAATAATGATTATTTGAGTAGGAGAGGCTGCCATTATAGAGAGAAATTCATGGCAATTGATGGGATATGCAGAGTGAAAGAGGGCAAGATGTCCAGGTTGACTTCCAGCTACAAATCTGGGCCAATAGAAATTTCTCAAGAGAAATAGAGAAGTCAGAAATCAGTGGAAGGAGCTGAGTATGTACCTATGCCCAGAGAAAAGAAAGATTAATGGAACAACAGAATAGATGACCAGCCACAACTAATATTCAAATATCATGCAAAGGGTTATTAAATCTTGCTCTATCTCTCCTGCCTCTCAAATTCTCAGATACTTTAAGATGTGGGCAGCCTGAACTTAACAGGATTAGAAAAGAAGCTTTTCAAAGATAGGTTCTTTCTTTCTTTCTTTCTTTCTTTCTTTCTTTCTTTCTTTCTTTCTTTCTTTCTTTCTTTCTTTCTTTCTTTCTTTCTTTCTTTCTTTCTTTCTTTCTTTCTTTCTTTCTTTCTTTCTTTCTTTCTTCCTTCCTTCCTTCCTTCCTTCCTTCCTTCCTTCCTTCCTTCCTTCCTTCCTTCCTTCCTTCCTCCCTCCCTCCCTCCCTCTCTTTCTTCCTTCCTTCCTTCCTTCCTTTCTTTCTTTCTTTCTTTTTGGCTTGGGACTTCTTCAGCACTCAGCATAATACCTTATTATATCACCAATAAGTGTTGAATATTGAAGTCAATCCACCCTTGTTTTTATGATTTCTATTTCCCCTCCTCTCTCAACAACAAAACCAACAATGAAGACATTTGTATTGAGGAAAAAATTTACAGAAAATAATCTTGTCATTGGTCATTAGGGGGCATATTCTTCTACTATTCTGTTGGCTAATCTTTAACACTCTATCTAGTTCACTAGTTTAGACAGCTAGCTATCAATCAGCTATGAGATCCTAGCTAGGTCACCTAACCCCTTAGTGACTAAAAGAGAAAGATTGGCTCACACAGTCTTTAAGGGCCTTTTAAGAGAGAAAAGTCTGTGATTCTAAAATTCTTAAGGATACAAAGGAGAGAAAGGACAGTTTGACCCAAGAAACATACTACAATTTAGAAATGCTTGCCTTGAGTGAACCCAGCCTGAGTAACAGCAAAAATGTCTCACTGATCTGAGAGAGATTTATATACTGGATTTAAGTTGTTATAAAATAAAATCCCATAACATACTTCAACCCCATGACATGAAAGTATGAGTCTGTTTTACTTGCTTTTTATGGCATAGTATAATAGCTAGAGCTTCTTTTCCCATTGTTTCTGACAGTATAACCCTGGATAATTCATTGGCACTTAGAAACCTTGGCTTCCTAAACTACAAAATGGGGATAATAATAACCTCTCCACCAAGCCTGGCCTTAGTCAAAATTGGGTGTTCTATCCTATGTCTAGCTGACCCCACTCTGTCAAAGAAGAAGGAGAAAAAGCAGGGAAAAGAAAGAGAACTAATGGAGACATCTTGTCATGTCACCCTGGACCCAACTTTAATTCAATTTCCTGTAAGTACATTTGGAGAAAAGGAAGCCAGAATCCCAAAAACACTAATTACAAACTTTAATTCTGCAAAGAGTTTGTTGAATTGGACTGAAGGCTAACATTGCTTTTACAATTCCATAGTGTTGATCTTGGTGTCCCCTTGCTCACATTTTGTGTGTGTGTGTGTGTGTGTGTGTGTGTGTGACAGATAGGATGACTTAATGGATTGAAAGCTGACCTCGTAGTTAGGAAATCATTTTAACCTGCCTCTACTATTACCTTTTGGGAAGTCACAATTTCTCTTCAATTCCTCATCTATTAAATGAAGAGGTTGAGCTAAATGGTCTAGAGAATCCTCCAAGCTTAAAATCCATGATCCTATGATCTTATACATGACCTTGGATAAGCTACTTAACTTCTTAGTGAAATCATCAATTGTCCAACTTATGGGACAGTTGCCAATCAACATTGCTAAAAGGGATTTCCTTACTCAGAACTCCTCTACGCCAATGAACTTACTGGAGTGGTTTGTCTGGCTTCAACACCTACCTCTGACTTGTACTAGTTGAGTGACTCAGGGGGAAGTTTTTCAGTTATTTAATCAACTCTTTATTACTATAAATTGCAGTGTAGATGCCAACCTATATTGGCAGAGGAAGTTTCCTTATTTGAAAGTTATCCATCTCAAAGAAATCATAAATCCGATCATGAAGACCTGAATTCAAATTCTTCCTCTAACACATGGTAGGA
Source organism: Sarcophilus harrisii (assembly GCF_902635505.1). Taxonomy (NCBI): domain Eukaryota; kingdom Metazoa; phylum Chordata; class Mammalia; order Dasyuromorphia; family Dasyuridae; genus Sarcophilus; species Sarcophilus harrisii. The sequence goes on along the minus strand of NC_045429.1, from coordinate 41,282,402 downwards.
TTCTCACACTGGATAAATCACTTAGTTTCCCCAGGAACACAATTCAAGACTTTTAATTGAAGTGAAGATATTGATCTACATTTGATTACAGAGTGTCTTCTTTGGGAGTTCTACATAATAATGAAATCAAGAATCTGGTGAAAAAAGAAAAATCTGTATCTCTACCTACATATGTCTATGTCTATAATTATATAGTAGTTATACCTATGGTCCTACCTCTATTATACTATATCTATATCCATACCTACACCCATGTTAGTATCTTTGCCTACACCTATACCTCTACATATACTTATGTGAATAGCCATCACTATCACTATATGTCTATCTATATACTTTGTAGCTATAAGTAAGACACCTCAAAAGAAGAAGTTTTACTTCAGATCACAGAAATGATCTGAAATTTAATGAGACCAACTTTACAAGCAATTTTGGAGTCCCTCAGAGTTTATCCTTACATAAATATAGAGGATTATCATCATCATTATGATCATTATTATTATTATGATAGAGTCTTTCTGCTTTCTATATAAGAGGTTCAATCTAAAAAGATGAAATTAACCAAAAAAACAAACAAACAAACAAACAAAAAAAAACAAAACCCAACCCTTTAGGGACTAAAAACAATTTGATACACAAAAACAACTTCAAATTCAGAACATAAAGAAATATACCTCCTGCTGGTATTCATGCTAGCCAAGTCCTCCACAGAATCCCTTTAAAGCAGAAGGGCATGTATTATATATAAAACTTTTATACTAAGCTTAATTCTTGGTTTAATGTGCCTAATACACCCCTTGCTTTAATATGTGTTTTTAAGAAGATATATAGCAGCATTTTCCATTGAAAGTTCTCTCCTTCTTAATAAAAGCAACAGGGGTAATTTACCCTAGGAGCCAGCTAAATACATTAAAAATAAGATAGTCTATGATTAGAGAAAAGCCCAAAAGCAGTGATTCATTTCTGTATTGGTTAATCCTTCTTGAACTTCTCCAAAATGCTAAATCCCATCTCCTTCTCCTTGTCACCTGCTGGGAAATCATATATTAGAGAAAAAGTCTAAAGATTGAGTGTTTTCCTTTAATTCAGTAAGGTGAACTTCCTGTGAGCTCTCACCAAAGAAGTTATCACAAAAAGAAAATAAAAGGGTATATGTCAATGTTCACCCTTTGATGGTCCAATCCCAAGTTTTAGTGACTTTATAGTTCCATGGCTAAGCTTCATAATGAGTTTTTTTTTTTTTAAAGGCCACCTAAACCCATAATGAAGAGGATTTCTTTTTAATGCCTACACTTTCCATTTTTAATTCTTCATAAAATAAAAATAGTATTCTAGCCAAAAACTTACTCCTAGGAGATCCACAGCAGGCTCTTTGCAGTCTGGTCTTCTGAATTCCATGGTGTATTGCAAGTTCAACCTTCTACTCAGTTCAGCACTGAAGACAAAATTTGGCCTGCAGTAAGTGGCAAGTCCATTTTCATAGTGTCCTGGGTGGTGCAGACTTCCGAGGGTGGGTCAGCCAAAACTGAGTGTTTCATCAGTCAACCAGGAACATGACATCTCTGTTTGCCCCAGGGAGGCAAAGTTATGAGGATATAAGGTTATGAGGAAAATTATCTATTACATCAAAGAAATGACAGGAAATATGGAAACCCAAACATCAAAGCTCTTATAGTAACTAAAGCAATATCGAAAAAGCAAAACATAGCTTGGCTCTAGTTACCTGTCTCCTTCCCCTTCTTAGTCAATTGGAATGAATAAAGGATTAATAATTGTATCTGTGAGTCAAAAACTGAAGAGTTCCCATCAGTCTTACAGGCTAATGTAAAATACTAGTCAGCCCATCCTAACTTTTCCTGTCTGTCCCATGGACAAAGACTCACCTTCATAGTTTTTCTTTAAATCCATGCCCAATAAGGATCACTAAAGACAGAAAAGGTATTTCAATGACCTCCAAGAAAATATAGTTTAAAAAGAAATCACAAAGAAAAAGGGGAATGTAATTTAAATATAAAGTAAATATCAAAGAAATTTAGTGGAGTGTCCATCAACTACCCCCTCTGGAATCATAGAAGACATTATGAATGGGTCACAGATAAAGGCTAATTGTAAATGTTAGGAATCATCAATTCTTCTCCTGGTTAATTCCCTTTGGTAGTTCCCTGGGTAATGCACAGTTCATAATTTTAATAATAATAATGATAACAGCAATTATTAGTAGTCACATATTTTACTATGGGCAGCCAAGTTAACCGTAATTAACAGATACAAGATATCTCTTGAAAGAAGACATTAGAGGTAAATGTCTCTATCTTGAATCTGCCATTGTATCATCATAAAATAAAACTCTCTCTCATAGAATCTAGTTTGATTTTCATATAGTCATTTATTAGAAGAGAGATTTTAAGGTGTTATATTTTAATAGGAAAACCAAACCCAACATAAGTTCAGTGGGATTTTGTACACTTTACATGTTGTCTGTTGTAGAATAACTTCACAAACTCTGCTTTCCTGCTTCTAATAAAATGTTGACCTTCTTCTGTTTGGAAGTAACAAAAAGAATTACCAGAAAAGAAAATGATTTACTGGGAATGAGGATAGGTTGGCTTAGTAGTCTTTCCAGTTTCCTTTCTGACTCTTCTCCCCACTTTTGAAATATTTTCCAGATCTTTCAAAGTCAGGTAGTTTTTACCATTTCCTGTCTGGTCTTTCAGAAACCTAAAGAGGGTAGAGGGATGAGGAAAGAAACAAAAAAAAATTCATCCAACAGGACATAAAGGAGACTGGGAATAAAAATGGTGACAAAACAAATAATGGGATACTGAGGGAGATTAGCAAGAAAGGAATGGCATCCTCTAAGGTCCTCCCAGTTCTAATATTGCTTTGAGAATTGGAAGAATAAAGTCCAAATCCTGCCTCTGAAAGTTAACTATCTGACTGTGAAGGAGTCCTTTATTCCTCTGAATTTCAATTTCTTCATATATAAAATTTTCAGCTGGAAAATCCCATAATCTTATTATCTTCTGATGAACCAACTTGTTCCCTTTGTAAATTTTTCTCAAGAATAGCATCTGTGTGTAACATATTTTTCACAAATATTTTGTAGAAATAGAATGGTAGGCAGGTGGGTCAGGAGTTATTTGTAATCTTTCAATTGCCTTTTTTCCCCCCCAAGAACAAGGTTCAAGATCTTTGCTATTCTTTCCTCTTTCAGAGAACCTGAGACTTGATCTTTTAACACACTTCATTGAGAAAGCTATAAAGTCATATAACTTTATTGGATAGTTTTTTGATTGGTGTTATCAAATAACAAATAAAACAGAGACTTATGCCCATCATCATGGAGGATACCTAATGGAGAGTCCAAATGTAAGAAGGAAGAGACCAAATACTAGAGGGATTCCCTACAAATGATGATACTCTCCAGATTTTCTTGTTTAAGTATGAGATTATACCAGTTGCATCAAGCATTGATGGTCTTACATTGCAAAATTTCCTAAAGTACATCCATAATTATTCAAAAGAGTTTGGTCTCAAACTATACTCAGGAAAAATCAAGTGGATGAAAAATGTCTATTATCCAGGCTACAATATATTTTGTTTCAAATGGACAAGCCATAAAATTGATCAGACAGTACCTACAGACTGTCCAAAAGTCTTAGAACACATTGCAGATAAATATTGCACTAAAACTTTTGGGATGGCCTCTGCATCAATCAATCAATCAGTTTGTAAATATAAAATGCCTACTCTGTGCCAAGGATTGTGATAAGATCTGGGAATAAAAATAGAGGTAAAAGATAGTTCCTTCCCTCAAAGAGCTACTATCTAATAGAGGAAATAACATGCAAACAAAAATATACAAAGCAAACTATATGCAAGATATGTAGGAAATAATTCACAGGGGTAAGTCAGTGGAACTAAGAGGGGCTAAGAAAGATTTCCTATAGAAGGTGAGATTTAAGTTAGAATTTAAAAGAAGAGAGTTTGATCAGTGGTAAGAGAGCATTCCAGGTATGGGAAACAGACAGAGAGAAAGCCCAGAGCTGAAAGAGGAAGTATATATTTCAAATACACACACTATACATGGATTAATCAAGTGGGCCCAGAGGTCAATAAGAAGAGAAAAACAGGCTGCATTTCTTTTGGGTAATTAAAATTTTTATGACCCCAGGATTCTCCACGAAAACAAAGGACTGTCTTTTTAACAATATTCTTGTGGGGATGTTGAATGACTATGGGACTACAGCACAAATTGTCTCTAAAGGATCTTGGTTATGGGTAAATCAAAAGTCAATGGAGAGCTACATGTGTAAGAAAATGTATGAGAAAAATGCAATTCACATCAAATGATGAATTGCATAAAAGAACTACCATAAAGAATGCCATTACAATGATGTTACAGGAGATGGCCAGTTATGTCGTAAGAATGAAGGATTGTGGGTGGACAGTTCAAGTTATATGACAGAACATATACAATGTCAAGAGAAATAGAGAAAAACCTACAAGTTTTTCACTGAGTGTAGAATTAGTGAGAGGACATAGACCAAGTTAAATGAGATAGATAGCCATGATTGGGTTACATCCATGCTATGGTAGACTCATTGAAGTATCCAAGAAATGTGAAGCATGAGGAATATACAGGGAAATGAAGAGAGGGCACTTTGCTTATTCTTTAGGTAACTTTAATTTCAATTTTGAGTAAGGGCAAACTGTTAAAGAGTATTCTTCTTTATCTCATTCTTCATCTCTATTTCTGATTCTTTCTTCAATTTTCCCTCTTTCCCACCTTTCCCCATTCTCCCACAAAACCTAGTCTAGTAAAAGTAGGAGCAGAGAGGATGGTTAGAATAAAGGGACAAAAAAGCCTTTTAATTTCCTCCCACATCAATGTCATTTTCTGTTTATTGAGTATTGTCCTATCCTTGCATTTTCACAGTAGTGTGAACGTTTTCACATGTGGGCAGAGATAGAGAAAAAAAATTCCATTCTTAGAAAGGAAATCCCATATTATAACTTCTAGCTATAAACTGAACTGAAATCTACATGAGGTTCCCTGGACATTATAATTATACAAATATCATACCTTGGAGAAAAAGCAGAAGTGAACCAGAAAAGGTCAGCCCCTCAGATGCCAGTAGTCATAGACCATAGATTTAGAGCTAGAAAAGACCTTAGAAATCATCTCTTTTGAAAATAAGGAAACTGAGGCTGAGAGATGTTAATTGACTTGCACAGGGTTAACCAGATACAGTGGTCATCAGCATTTGACTGATATTTAATGACTCCAAATCCATTTTTATTTTCAGTAGCAATCATTTCAGAAGCTGTGAATGGAAAAAATGATTGCCTCAGCAAATGTCACTATCCCCAAAGTGTTTGACCCACAGATGCCTCAAATTAATTCAGTTCAAGAAATATGTAATAAAATTCTACAATGTGTAATTCATGGTGCTGGGTTCTGAAGATACAGAGACAAAAACAAACAAACAAATCTCTTCCCTTAAAGCTCTAGCTTTCTACTGGGAATATATGACATGGACACAGGTAAGTAAATATACCCAGTTTGATGAAGGACAAACACTAGGAACTCTGGGAATCATGAAAGACTTCTTAAGAGAGGTGTCACCAGAACTACTTGGGATTCTAAGCCTGAAGTGAGGAAACAATGTATTCCAGACAATGGAAAAGGGAAGTTGAGTTTGGGAAATGACTAGAAGACAATGACTAGAATATAGAATGTGAAAGGAAGTAATACAAAATAAGTCTGGATAAATAGCTCAGATTGTGATGGAGTACTTAAATGGAGGTTACTATTTTATCTGAGAGACAATAGGAAACCAGAAAGTTCTTTAATCGAGTGACATGGTGAGACTTACGCATTATATGTAGGATGGGTGAGAGGAAGGAGAGGATGAAAATAGATTACATTTAGAAGCCAGTTCAGGCAAGAAGACATAAGGATCTGAATTGATTCAAAAGATGTTTTGGGGTTGAAGCAGCTAGGAGGCACAGAGGATACAGCAGTGCAATCTGATCCCAGGCATTTCCTAGCTGTGTGACCCTGGGCAAATCACTTAACCCCAATTGCCTTTAAAAAAAGATTTTTTGGAGGTAGAACCATCAAGACTTGGCAACTGACTACTTTTAGACTTAAAGGAGAGAGAAGGTTCAAAGATGACCTGGATGATGTTGTCTTCAGCAGAAATAGAGCAATTTGGGGCAGCTAGGTGGTGCAGTGGATAGAACACCAGCCCTTTAGTCAGGAGGACCTGAATTCAAATATGACCTCAGACACTTAACACTTCCTAGTTGTGTGACCCTGGGCATATCACTTAATCCCAATTGCTTCAGCAAAAAAAAAAAAAAAAAAAAAGAAAGAAAGAAAGAAAGAAAGAAAGAAAAGAAAGAAAGAAAGAAATTGAGCAATTTAAGAAGAGAAAGAAGTACAAAGAAAGTAATGAGTCCTGAGTATACATAAGTTTAATTTGAGATTCTATGGGAAACCCAGGAAATTTTGTTCAAATTTCTGTTATATTTCAGATTATTATTTGTTCAGTTTTCTATTGTTCTGCTATTTTGAATCCAAACAAAACATCTATTGTGGTTATATTGTTAATATTATTGTCAATGGATACAATAGACCAAGAAGAGTCCACAACACACAGGAAAACAATTCAACTAATATAAATAATAATGATAATAATAATTTGTGTTTACATAGAACTTTAAATTTTTCAGAACAATAGGTATATATTATTTCATTTGTTGCTCACAATATTCCTAGGAGGTATTAGTAGCCTTACTTTATAATTGAGAAAACTGTGTCTAAAAGAAGGTGTCTTACCTATAGCCACATAGTAAGTACTGAAAAAGAATTTGAACTGTAGGATTTTTTTTTATCATGAGATCAGCATTCTTTCCAAGATAATAATAATAAAAATGATAATAAAAGAGAATTGCTCAGATCTATTGTTTAAAACCAAAGAATGGCAGCCACAATTTGAATCTATAGTGTTATTAAAATAAATAGGACATTTATCAACATCAGTGTCCTTAGCATAAATTCAGTTGAACAAATATTAAGCACCTACTATGCACTAATGTAGGAACTGGTAATAAAAAGACAAAAATTAATGGTCCCTTCCTTCAAGAAGCTCATATTTTAAGAAAGGGATAGAAGCTCCAATTCAAAGTACACCATGACATTTGTATTATGACTCCTTTGTATCTTTTACATAAAGGAAATTTTTTTTTTTCCCCTAATGTTAAAATGTCAACCCCCTGCACATCTCCATTGCTATTCACCAACAGAGAAGTTCTGTTATACCATCCTGACCTTTAGACCCTTAAAAAAAGTATTCCTTTAATCCTTATCTTAGAATCAGGAATTTGTCCAGTGCCTAGCAGTTAGTAGGTACTTTGTAAAGATTTATTGATTTGTTAATGAATTGCTGATTAACCAAAACTATTCCTAGGGCCAGATCTTAATTAGTGAGTATTCATTCACAGGTATAGTGGAAAGAACATTGGTGTTAAAGTTCTCAACTTAAATTCTAACTCTTCTAACTAGTGTATGTGTATATATGTGTGTGTGTGAGAGAGAGAGAGATGGGAATTGGCGGGGGGGTGTATTTTTAGGGTTGACAGAAACTGCTTAGGGGCTAGAGTCTGGGAATAATGCCTGATTATGACTTCTGGGCAGAATTTTGAAAATAGTCAAATGTACATTTAGGTCTCACCTAGCTTGAGGAACTAAATATAAAATGGAACCAGGAAACTATGATGTTACTCATTTTATTTTCTGGGCCAAGAACTAGCCTTATTATTTCATAATGTATCAATGACTTCCCAGGGAACTGACTCTTAATTTAAGACTCAGAAAAAAAAATCATCTTCCTGCCTGAGCCTGTCTGTCCAGTCAGGGTTCATGCAGTGTTAAACTGGTTTTTTCCTTGGTATCCTTATGAGCACTGGTCATTTAATAAAGATTGGGTAATCAGGCAACTAATAAGCTGTTCACAAGTCTCCCAATTGTCACCTTTATCACAGAGAAAGGTTGCTGGAGATTGGCACTTTTGCTGCCAGTTTATTATTAAATGCCCACTGAGAACATGACTCTTGACTGTGGCCACGGAAATAGGCTCTAGGCCAAATCCCTAGGGGGCCTCCAAGAAACCCAAGCTGGATCTAGTGAGAATCAGATCTTGGGCCTCGTCTGTCTACATGGATTAGTAGGTGATTAACAGGCCCAGTGGGAATGAGTAGACCTTGAGCAGAAAGTGTACAGGCCAAGCCAAGAGCCAAGGGAACAGCTGGTAAGTTTTTCTGAGGTCAAAATCAGAGTTCACAGAAGTAAATGAGCCAGAGGGTCAGTCAGAAGAACAAATTACAGAATAAGATCCAAAGGTTCAAAGTAGAGGGAGAGATTAGGGTTAAGGTTAAGAAACCCAACATTACAGATTTATTACCAACATCAGGAATCAATATTTGTTGTCCATCATAAGAAGGGAGCTGTGGTGATAATAATAACAACTGACGTTTCTTGAGCTTTTGCTCTGAAGTTGGCAAAGCGTTTTCCATATTAAAATCTGAATAAAATTTATTTGAAAATATGATCTGCCTTAAATTATCTATTGCCATTAGTGGTTCAAGCTCATCTACCTGGCATTCAAAACACCATACCAGGAGTCCTAAGACTTTTTGCAGAGACAGCATCTCCTATTTTAAATCAAACTTTAGGAAGATCACTTCTAATTAAGTTATTTCAAATTGTTGAAGGAATAGATGTTGAACATCTATTACTACTTAGCAATAAAGTAATTTCAAAAATTTTCATTGAAATTCTTTAGCAATCAATGGGATGCACTGAGTCCATCAGGAAATGATTACAGTGATTTGTCAATTTATCAACAATCACCTCCCTCAGACTCATTTTATTCTTCTGTAAAATGGAAATAAAAGATCAAATGAGAAAACATAGGGGAAATACTTAGTAAACCTTAAAGCAGCACAGCCGTGCTATTATCATTATTACCTATCAGTAATCGTTTACAGTAATTGTCTAGATAATTAGTCCATTTTCTTTTCAGTTATATCTTGATCTGATGACATCTTTTTCATTGCTTCCCTAAGATAAGTCATCATTGATAATGTACTGTAGTGTATTGAGGCCAGATATGTACTTCTCCTTTCTCTCTTTGGATGATCTTTGACTTTTTTTCAGTGACTACACAATTCTAATATCCCATTCGAATATTTGTTCCAAAGTGAAGTTTACAATCATTGAAAATACTGTTCAGTGTCCCAAAGGCTTTCCTGTCCATCTCCCTCTTATTTTTTAGTTATGGATTTGGCTCATTGTCCATGATACATGTACTTATAGCCAGTAGTAGAATTGGGGATAGTATGTTAGAAAGCATTGCTGGGAAATAAAAATAGGAGGGGCCAAAGGCTTATAGACTGTACTGAAACTTCACAGGAGTTTATCAAGTGTATTTTTTCATACCCTCCACCCAAATCACTTAAAAAAAAAAAAAGTAAATTTGCATATTACATACAGGAATTGATCAGTTACTGATATGAGAATCATTTCCAATCAAATGTCCTTATCAAATCAGATCACTAATTAAATTAAAACAAAGAGAAAAATCAATATCAAATTGGGAAAAAAGAATAAAAATGAGTAGACGATGTTAACTGTTGAGGTAACCCCAGGCTCACCTACCTGAACAAGATATTGCTACCCAAAAAAATGGGAAATGGATTGTAAAAACACACATCAATGATGTCTAGTACTACTTCTAAAGGAAATTTAATTGATATAAATCAATTGCCTTAACAAGGAGACCAAAAAAAACCTTAAAAATTACTGGCAGCCAGCAAACACTTGATTTCCTTGCCAAGTAGAAAGATATGGCCGCCAAGGGCAACACCAATTTAGAATATAAAATCGTTTGTAAAATCTTACAAATGAGGATGTCGGAAGATTAAGAGACACATAAAATAGTAACAAGCAGTGGAGAGAAAAGCTAACTTATGGAAAGCTTGGCAAGAGACAAAGCAATCCCAAAGGCATTTATGAATGAAACTAGAAGGAAGACAATAGGTGGACGCCTAAAAAAGCCTGGTAAAACTGTATGTTTCTAAATCAGATCAAAAAGGCTTTTAACTGGAAAGGGAAGGACCATATAAAAAATGAAACTGCATAAGTAAGTCTAGATATGAACGAACGAGAAACTATTTATTAAGCAATATGCCAAACATTATGCTAAGTGTTGGAGATATAAATGAAAAAGCAACACAGTCCCTGCTTTAAAGGAGCTCACATTCCAACAGTAGACCCAACATAAATAGAATTTAGCTGCAGAAGGCTGGCATGACCTCAAGGTGGTTGGGGAGTGTTAGGATTTTGTGGAGAGATAAGTGGTAGATAGAAGATAAGCCCAGTAGTCCTACCTCTTACCAGAAGGATTTTATTTGGTGATTCATTGCTCAGTATTAGTGGACTCCACCCTAAGGTGACAGGTAGAATATGGGTGGGAGTGGCAATGTGGAGGAAGGGGGATTGAAAGGCTGTGAAATGAATGCAACAATTAGTCATATACTATTTTATGTTCTTAAAGTTCTAAAGTGAAGGCAGGAAGGAAGTACTATTGAAGTTCTGGAAAAGGACAAATCATTGTAGACTAGTGTAGTTAGGGAAAGCTTCATGGAGGAGCTAGGGCCCTCCTGCCCTAGAAATTCTTTGCTACCTAGGTTTCAAAGGAAACTAGTAGATAGAGCACAGAACTTCAAATCAGGAAATAAATTCAAATCTTGCTTCTAATGTTTCCTAGTTGTGTACCCTGAACAAGTCATATAACTTCTGTCTGCCTCAGTTTCCCCAATTGGAAAATGGGGATAATAATAGCTCCTGACTCCTGAAGTTGTTGTTTCTGTTCTTAGAAAGTATCTGGCATGTAGTTCTATCCTAGTTTTCCTTATATCTCTCTGTTTTCAAGATCTTTCTAAAAATTCAATTTTTCTCCATTTACATGGGATTATTACAAAACAATAACTAATATACACAGAGCTTTAAAGATTACAAAGCATTAAATCCTTTCTATGCATTAAATCCTTTGTTCCTCACAACAAACCTGAGGTATATGCCTCAGGAAGAATAGACAAGAAATGTATAAGACATTCTGTGTATAATACATTATCACCAGATAATGCCATCTCTTTGTGAGACTTTATCATATTTTTATTATTGGCACTCAGAAAGACAGAAGCAGCCTACAGGAAAGAAGGTAGAAGACATTCAATGTTTATTTATTCCCATTTTCCACATGAGGACACCGAGCCTCAGAGAGCTCAAGCATACTCAGGCACAGGCCAACACAGATAATTGGTAGCATTAGTGAAATGTGGATTTTAATTCTTCTTGATTCCAAATCTAGCACTCTTTCCATTACATCAACCTATTTCTTTCAGTGTGAATCAATTAACAGAATTGCTGGTTTCTAGGCCCTAAAAGTCATAGGGTATTTATTTGATAATTTCTATGAGATACTTCTGCTAATGGGAGTACTGATAAATCAAAGGTATTGGTTCAAAAGTTATAAATAGATCCTGAGTAATGGTGAAAGCCTGCATCACTAATACTACCTTGCTAATTCCCTGGTGTGGACCATGCCATCCATCATAAGGTTATCCAGATAAATATGTGAATACACACTCAAGGACAAACCCATCTCAATTCAGAGAAAAAAACTTACATAACAGTCAATTGATGACAGGTTAATGGTAAGGTCTCTAACAAGAGCCTTTGCAGATCTGAAACTATATTTTAAATAACTGCTCAAAAAACAAAACTGTTTTCTGAGTAGAACATTCAGTGCTAAAGGCACTGGTTGAATGTTAGACTTATCTTTAATGCATTTATGTGGGAGAATTGGGACATTGATTCACTGCTGGAATTTTGAAATGAACCAACCATTTTGAAGAGCAATCTAGAATTTGTCCAAAGAGTTATACTCTTTGACCCAGCAATATAACTATTAAGTCTATTTCTAGAAATGATTATATTTATATTAAAATACATATAACAGCTCTCTTCATGGTGGCAAAAAAACTGGAAATTTTGGTGAACAAGTTGTAGTTTATGATTGTAATGGATACTATTGTTCTATAAGAAATGATGAGCTCATGGATTTTAGAAAAACATGAATAGATGTGCACAAAACAATGAAGCATGAAATGAGCAGAACCAAGAGAACATTGTATATAGTAATAGAAATATTGTTTTAAGAATGACTTTGAGAAATTAACTCATTTTTGACAATGACAAATACCCAAATTAACTGTAAAGGCCATACAAAGGAAAACACTATCTGCAGAAAGAATTGAAAAATAGAATTATGTACAGATTCATTTTCTATATATGTACATATTGATATCTAATGGTAGCCCTCAGGGAAGGGGGAAGAAAAAAAAAAGAAAAAAGAAACTTACATTATAGATTTATTATATATTTAAAAGGAATAGCAAGTTACACATAATAGATTTAGTTTCACATGCAATCATTTTTTCTATTGTTGTGGAAATGCTTCTTTTATTTCATAAATTAAAAAATAAATTTAAAACTTCAAAAATATACATACATGCCTGCATATAGATTTGTGTATGTATAGAATATGTATATAAATAAACAGGTAAGCTATTAAAGCTTAAAAGTGGTTTTTGGATTGTCCTGTATATCCTATCATATAAAAGTAGGTTCTGTTTTAAGAAAATTTGAAATTCATAGTCCACTAAGTACAACTTAAATAAATTAGGGAGTAACTGATTCTTACAATGAAAAGATTCATGGGGATTATTTTAGGATCAAAAATTAGAAGGAAACTTGTAGGTCATCTAATCTAATCATCTCATTTTACAGATTGAGAAACTGAGGCACTGGGAGATGATTTGACCCATGCAAAATCACATATGTAGTAAATGAATCCAGGATGTCTAACAAATCCTACACTCTATGCACTATATCTTATACCCTCTTCTTATCAAGGCTTCTTTAAATATCACATAACAATGGAATTCAAATCCCCTTTCTAATTCTTCTTAAATGGATGACATCCAGCCTCAATTTCTTCCTTTAATAATTGGAGATGACATTACCTTTAATAGTCATACATTTTGCAAACTTCAAGTTGCTAATATCTATTGTTACTATTATTATTAATGAAATATGATTATTTTGCTCCAATCTGATTTATACAAAACTTAATCAGAACAAATCCATTGTGTAAAGCCAGGTATCACTATAATTGAAAACTTGTTGACTGAACTGATGGGGCTGGCAAATATACTGAGAGGTTTAATAAGAATTTTCCATTTCAGTGAGGTTGAAATCAATACTTGTGACACCCACTGGGCTACATGGACTTTTCTACTAGGCTTCTTGCTGTTTTGCCAATGTGTACCTCATGTTCCTTTCTCTATATTTTGTTCATGCTGTCCTTTTTTCCTGGAATAGCCTTCTCCCAGCTCTACTTATTCAATTCCTAACCAGCTCCTTAAGACTCAGCACAAATGTCAACCCCTTCATGAAGCCTTCCAAGATGCTCCCAATTTAATGGGATCTTCTTCTTAACTCCTGATGCATTTTGTATCTCTCAGTATACTGTCATATAACTCTATTGTGGACTTGGAATTAATTAGAAAGAGCTAAGATCAAATTCTTCCCAAAACACTACATGACCCAGGGCAAATTACCTAACCTTGCAGCCCCAGTTTCCTAATCTGTAAAATGTAAATAATAATGGTTTCTATTGGGACAGCTAGGTGGTGCAATGGATAGAGTACCATCCCTGAAGTTAGGAGGACCTGAGTTCAAATCAGACCTCAGACACTTAATACTTGCAAGCTATGTTACTCTGGGTAAGTCACTTAACCCCAATTGCTTAAACAACAACAAAAAAATGGTTTCTACCTTAGAGATTGTTCTAGAGATTACTATAATGAAATAACATGAAACTTGCTTCACAAACATTATTGTTTTATACAAATGTTATTTGTTAATACCTATACCTTATCTCCCCTCCTAACATCTAAACTCCGCGATGGAAAAAACAAAGTTTGATTCTTTATGGATCTCCTGCACTAAGGAAACAATGCCTTATATGAAGTATTTAACAAATATCTTTTGAGTTAATCAGAAGCTAGTAAAGGTTAGAGATCAGTTCTCCTCCTTAAAGCCTTCATTGACCCACCTGAACTACAGCTTTTTTCCCCATTGTGGATTCATAGCACTTAATTCTCTACATCACTCATTTTTAATATAATCATCGCCCAAATTAGGATAATTTTTAGTAATGCTGCTATCTTCTATTATTCATTAACTCTTGTTAGGAGTCTGTCTGTTCAACCATCTTTAGAAATATAATTAACAGATGACAGCCAATTATCATCTAGCTGAAGAGAAAGGCATTTGATACCTCATTCTTCACTTCCATACTACCTTCATTCAGAATAATGAGTCTCATGAAAGAATGATACCCAAAGTCTCAGGTTGATCAGATTGGGTATTTATGAACAGAGCTATACTTTCTTGAATCAAACTTGTGGCTCTCCATTGAGTTATATTCAAAGGACTGAGGATCTATTAAGGGGAAGTTTACATCATGAGCATCATTAGATAGCTACTGATCATCTGGAGACAGATAAACAGCCTATGAATTGACTTGTTAATTTTCTCTGTCTCTCCCTGTCTCCCTTTCTGTCTCTGTCTCTGTCTCTTTCTCTCTTCTTATGGGAGGGGAAGAGGGTCTCTCTCAAGGTCTCTCTGTATGCCTATATGTCTCTCTCTTTCTAAGACTTGAGAATTCTACATGGCCTGCATCAAGATAGGGCCGACAAGGCCAAGGAGAGCTATTCACTACCATCTTCCTTTCATAAATAACTGTCATATTTTTACAATTACTGTTAAGTATTCTAATTTTATTGAACAGAACAAAGAGTTCATACCCAAGAAAAGTAGTGACAAAGTAATAAAGTGGGTCATTTCCCTTGATGCATTCAAGTAATCTGCCACAGATAAACTATATCCCAAGGTACCATGAGAATTACAGATATGACTACTGAACCTCTATCAATAATCTTTTTTTAAAATGCAAAGAATGAGAGAGATACCATAGAAGATACTATGAAGAAAGGTAAATGACCCAAGTTTCAAAAAAAAAGAAGAAAAGTGAGTTTGCAACTATAGAGTTTGATTTTGTTTCTTGGAAAACATTTTAAAAACTTATTATCAAAAGAAGCATTAATAATATCCAGAAAAGAAGACACTGGCAAAAAAAAAAAAAAAAAAAAAAACCAGCTTTGTTAAGAACATATCATGTTGGTTAGTTAAAAACATTCAGACTAACTATACTTAAGAGTTTCCTTAGATTCAGCAAAGGAAGTGACAAAGTCGTTTATGAACCAACAAGGGGGAATTCTATTCCAGATTTGGTTTTCATCAACAAAGAGGGACTAGTTACTAGGATAAAAATGAAGGAAACTTTGATGGGAAATGATCAAGAAGAAAAGAAATATGAACACAATCTAGATTTTTTGGTTTAGTAGATTTTAAAGGGCACAGACAAAGGATGAACAAGACTTCTTGGACTAAAATTATAAAGAGGAAACAGGCACAGTAGGGATAAGAAATAATCAAAAATGAAATTTAAAAGATACAAAGAAAAATTATTCTGATGAAAAGGAAAAATGGGAATTTCCTAAAGAAACTGATGGGTATACAAAGGGAACTGACCATTAAATTTAGATTTTTTAAGACATGTACTGAAGTTGGATGCAAAGACAGGCAACAGTGGATAAATGAAAAAATATGGTTGATATTTGAAAAAAGTGTCAGAAGAACTAAAGCTTAGAATGAACCAGAGCTGTCAAAGCCAACAAAAAATGGCTTTTTGGTGTTTACTATATCTGGGAAAAGGAAAAAAGATCAAAAAATGAATGATTGTTGCTTAAGATGGATGAGACAATGATAACAGACAACAGATGTTGTCTTCATGTATTTAATGACCTATTATGTGAAAAATATATTACATTTGTTCTGCTTAGCCCCAGAGGGCAGACTTATGAGCAATGGATAGATGGTTGAAAAGCAAATTTAAACTTAGCAGAAGGGAAACTTGTTAACAATTAGAATTCTCCAAAACTGCTATGAACTTCTTCAGGAGGAAGTAGATTTCCCTTCATTGGAGGTCATCATATGGAGGTTAGAGGTTAGAAATTCTTGTTCAGATAAGTATGGATTACAAAAGTCCTTTGCTACTCTGAGCTTCTATGACACCATTTGGATAGATTTGTATGTGAATACTGAGCTAGGAATTTCTCTTGATTGTCCATCATAGTCCATGTTTTTGATAGATCCCAGTAAATATTTCAAGAAAAATTGCATTTATTTATTGAAGTTTAGCTCACCAGAATTTCTGTTGGTCATTGCCTACAGGGGATATGTTGATTGTCCTTCGTTCTCCAAGAAGACCATGACATCAGGAAGATGATGCCATGACATGCAAGTGAATTGGTTTTAAGTGAGGGAGGGCTGTGCAAAGTCACCTGCCTCAGTTTCCCTTCAGAGTGAGTCCACTGACAAAATATAGATCAAGACAACTGGATATGGCCTTGCATGAAATGGGAGATCTTGGCCTTTTTAAGCTAGGTCTTCAATAGGTCTCAGTGTGGCTAAGGCTGTATTCACTCAGTGATTAAAGCTAAGTAGCAACTGAGGCAAAGAATCTCCTCTTCCATTTAGTCTTAAAAAATACATCTAATATTGTCTAAGTGAGAGATTATCATTTAAAGGGTTTAGAATCTTTATAATGAGTTAATTATTTCTGGTGGACTGATATAAAAAATATAAATGAAAAAGAAAACTGGGCAGTCCTGAATCTTCTCATATTGACTTCTATTTGTGCAATTCTTGTTTTCCTTTGCATTTTTTGACCTTATGTTATGCTTCCTTATATCTCCAGTATATACATAGTAGGTATTCTATATTTTTGAATGAACAAAGAATGAATGAGTCCTAGATTTTTTTTTTTTTAAGGGAAACCCTATATAGACTTAATGTGTCACTTCAGCCAAGATACTAATCTATTTTAAGAGACATTGGCATTTGTAAAAAAAACAAAAAAAGAATCAAAATTAACTCTCTGCAAAATGATTTTATTGATAATAATGACTATTATCACTACTGAGAGGCAGAGTAGTACAGCACTCTGAATAAAGTCTGGGTTCAAATAAGTCTTTGATACTGACTTATAGTTAGCTTGGACAATTTACTTAACTTTTCAAAGTTTTAAGGAATATTTTTTTACCAAGTCATAGATGGGTTACAAGCTAATTCAATGGAGGGAGTTCTGAGGCTAGGAATATATTCAAGCTGATAAAAACAGATTTTCTTGCATATTTGAGAATTGTTACTGTCCTACAAAATTATCATTGCATTTACTTTTACTAAGCTTGAATCTTTATAATTATACTACATTGTATGAAACCTTCATTTTACAATACAGAAAGAATATTTGTATTAGATTTGAGTTAAGATATTAGATAAGTAGTCTTTTCAAAAACAGACCAAATAATTTTTAAATTCTATATTAGGCTGCAATGAACAATTTATATTATCTGATAGGTTATATAATCCAAATGGATCTTGTTCCCCCATTCCTCATTTAGTCTCCAAAGAGATCACCAAAAGAAATCTTGAATAATTCAAAAATAGCACATTTCTACCTCAAGTTGTTCTCATCCTAATTTCAATGATCACTGTTTACCTAATACCTAACTCTACTATCTTTGGTTTGCATTTCCATGGTATAATTCCTTGCCTACACAAAAGATTCCCCAAACTACTCTTGGTTTTTTTCTGCCCAACTGTCCATCATTCCTTTGAATGGCTTGAGTGCAGAATACATCTGGAGTCTACCCTTTTCTCCTAGCACAGAAAATTCTAGGAACCAAATCTCACTGGACTATGAGCACCAAAACAGTCTTGCAGCTGGTGCTCTGAATAAATCTCTTCATTCCCTTATCACACATAGACATGAATAACCCTTTTTCACCTTTGATTATTCAAACCCCTTGACAGAAAAACAGGAGGGGGGAAAAAAAGAAAGGAAAACCTCAGTTGTTGGGTGGGAGGAATTTGCCAAACTCAGGTTGTCAATTATTTTTGTCCTTCAGCTATATTTAAAATTCTGTTACTAGTCCACTGCAAAAAAAATGACAGTTTAAACCAGGCAAATACAAATTTTGGTGAATCTGCCACTTGTTCACTTAAAATATTCTTGTGTCCACCCAGAATTTCAGAATTGGAAGGGATCTCAGAGATCAACTAGCATAACAACCAATATTTGAATGGCAATCCCTTGGACAGCATTCATGACAAGTAGTTATCTAGTCTCCTTCAACACTCTTAGTAAGAGGAAACCCAATATTTCCCCAAAAAAACCTCTAATTTGAGGTAAAAGTAAAAGAAATTACTTCTTTTAAAAAATAATCATTCATATTTATAAAGTACTTTACAGCTTATAAAACTTTTTTCTCCATGAAAACCCTGTGGCATAAGTAGCACAAATATTTATATTCATTTGACAGCTACAGAAACTAAGACTCAGAGAGATTTAATGATTTAACTAGCTGAAAAAGGAAATGGCAAACCATGCCAGTAGCTTTGCCAAGAAAATCCCAAATTGGGTCATAAAGAGTCAGATGTGACTAATCGATACAACAACAGCAAAAGTCACGCAAGTAGTATGCATTTGGGAATCAGGATTCAAGCCCAATTTCCTGATTTCCTTACTCTCTCTATCACCTTTTACTATATCTAATGTCATATGTCTTCAAGAGCTTTGTTGGGAACTTACCCTACACATTAAGAGACAGGAATTTAGTAATCAGGGTAAATTTACTATAGCATATGGGAGAAACCTTCCCAAATAGCAAACTGGCCTTAACAGGGCCCATATCCCCTAAAATTATAACTCATGAGCACTCCTTCATGTGTTTAATTTTAGTAATAAGCCAGAAAACATAACTAGTTTTTTTTTCTAAATAAAGGTGTTTATTGAAATGGCATAATTAAAGTAACAACAAAGCATTTTCTTCTCAGACTTAGGGTGTATTATCCCATGAATATAAATACTATAAGAAGACATACTTCATGAGCATACATCTAGGGCCACAGGTAGAGAAGCTCTTTATACTGCTGATGCTGAGGCCTCAAACATCTTTTAGTGATTGATTGATTTATAATAACTTTTTATTATAGATTTGGGTCCCTTATTTAGAGATCACATCTCAATTTATAATGATCACTCTATAGACCTCCCAAATTTTCATTTCTGAAGGCTCAGCTAGTTGCATGGTAAAGTTGGAACTCTGCATGGGTCATATACTCTTCACAAGGAGTTCACTCAGTCCACTCTATTAAAGGAGTGATCTTGGGTAAATCAACTCTCCTTTCTTTGGGCCTGAATTTTCTCATCTTCAAACCTGGCAATTGTTATTTGCACAAATACCAACAACTAAAGGTTCTGAGATCTACTATTTTTAAACTAAGCCGTTTCTCTAATAACTGGGTAAAGAATCTGGCACAGAAATGAACTAAATCCAAAGGCCAGGTCATTGTTTTTACCATTCATAGCCTTTTCAAATGCATATAGAGCCAGTCCACAATTCTGCAGGTCTTTTAGGATACTCACACACAATAATAAAAACTTATGTGATACTTATTTAAGAGCTTGCAATTTCTTGGGGTAGAAGATATTGGTTTAGAATTTAGGCATCTTGGATTTTAATCCCGGAACTGTCATTGACTCTTTTCTATCAAGAAAGATATTTAATCTTTCCAGGTTTCAATTTCACTTCCTTGAAAATGATGTTAATTCCTTCCTTGTACCTTAGCTTTCTGTAGTAAAAGTAAGATGTTAGAAGAAAAACAGATCATTATATATTTAGAGCATTCCAAAATTTTTCAGATTAGAAATATTTGATTTTTCTTACTTTTTATTTAGTCTTTAGATTTAGATCATGATGTCTCGCAGAGGGAAGAACTGTCAGTGACCTCTTTGTTCTACAGGTCATTACACGAATTTACCTAGTCATGACAGTGACTATGGTGCCAAGAATTAGACAACACTAATGATGTTTAATAGCTGAAAACAATCATAGAGTAGACTGTGAGTGAACTCCTTAAGAAGAGTATATGACCCAAGCAGAGTTCCAACTTTACCATGCATTGACTGCTTTTGCTTTCTTTTTATTTTCAGGGACCAGTGTAATCTTGGGTAAATCAACTCTCCTTTCTTTGGGCCTGAATTTTCTCATCTTCAAAATAAGGAAATCTCCTTAGATTTAGGAGTAGGTAGTCTCTAAGGTCCTATTTAGCTCTAACACTAAAAGATTCTATGATTTAGTATTTTTATAACTGACTTTTTCAAACAAGTTTTGCATTTAGTATTTTGATCAGTTTTTATTGAGTTTCCTCCATTTCAGCTGAATAATTAACGTCCTGCCAGCTTGATGGTCGATTTGAATTTCATTCCCATAACTATATTGAGATGTATTTCTTTCTGATTAAATGTTTTTAATTACTAAATAATAGGAAGTTAGTCAGAAGTCAGCAAACTGATATTGTGTGTAGTCACAGTGCTAATATTGCACACGAAAAATCAGATCAAAAAGGAAAAAAATTAAGAAAAAAAACAAAAAGCAAGCAAACAACACTAAAAAAAAAAAAAAAAAAGGTGAAAATACTTATGATCCACATTCAATCCCCATGGTATTCTTTCTGGATGCAAATGGCTCTTTCCATCACAAGTCTATCGGAATTGGTCTGAATCACCTCATTGTTGAAAAGAGCCACGTCCATCAGAATTGATCATCACAAAATCTTCTTGTTGCTGTGTGCAATGTTCTCTTGGTTCTGCTCATTTCACTCAGCATCAGTTCATGTAAGTCTCTCTGGGCTTTTCTAAAGCCTTCTGATCATCCTTCTGATCATTTCTCATAGAACAATAATATTCCATAACATTCATATACCGTAACTTATTCATCTATTCTCCAACTGAGGGGCATCCTCTCAGTTTTCAGGAGTTTCTTACTATATAAAGGGCTGCTGCAAACATTTTGCATCTGTGTCCTTTTCCCTTATAAAGCAACTTATCAAGGAGTAACCCAGAATGTAAGTTCCTTGAGGGCACAACCTGTTCAGTTTGATATTCATATTCCCAGTCCTCACTATATTCATGGCAAAGACTATTGAATTGAACACACTACAAATTCTTTAGAATGCTGCCTAGTTGTCAAGAAGGATAATATGAGTTTCTTCTCTGTTTTCATGGGAACATTCCTTTTATTAGGATTTAGCAAAAGTAGCTTCACTGACAATTTTCCTTGATCTACTAGTAGAGCATTTGGCATCACAACAAAACAAGTCAAACCAATGTTGACTTAACATTAATTGAGAGCCAGAGATGATGTGGAACAATTCTTCCTGTATTTCCTATAGCAACTCTTGATGGCTTTGTTGAGTCAATATTTTATTCTGGGCTGCCAAATCTTACAAGATCTTTTCAAGTCTAGCTGCTATGACTTAGGACTCAACAATTAGTGAGCATTATACTCGCTTAGGATGTAAAAAAGGACTTAGAAAATTTTTAATAAGAAAAGCAATAAAAAATAGATTAAAGTGCTAGAAATCATTTATGTATGCAATCTAGAAGCATCTCTGGATACACACAAAGTATCATGACCAATGCCTCTAATCTACTGAATTTCTACATCAACACAGAGGCAGAAACTTTTGCATCTATGAGATTGTAACTATGTTGATAATTTATTCTTCTACCAACAAGTGTGGTTAAGAACCTGGGCATGATTGTATATATGACTAGTTACAAGTGAGGAGTCTGATACTTAAATATCCAAATTAAATACAAAGGCTTATGAAGAAAGGTGCTATCTGCCTCTAGAGAAAAAACTGATAAATGGAAATATGTATAGAATGGTCTTACATATTTATATACATGTGTATGTGTGTATGTGTATTTGTATCTAATTGTAGCCATATCTAGGATAGAGGGGAAGAGGAAAAAAAAAAGAAATTGACATAACTTTTTTATGTATTTAAAAAGAATAAGACTGTACATAATATACTTGCAACTTCATTTGCAACTTTTTTGATATGGTTATAGAAATGCTTATATTATTCTGTGAATTAGAAATAAAATTAATAAAAATATTTTTAAAGTGTGATGCCTTATTAAAATTAGGGTTTTGTCTCACTTGTTTCCAAAAAAGATTCTGCAATCATTCATAAAATTAATAGATCTATAAAACAAGAAAATGTAAAATAAAAAAAAAAACACTAAAAACAACTCAAAGGGACAAATAAGTATTTAATTCTATTTGATTCAATAATCATTTGTTAAACTCTAACTCTTCAATGTTCTGTTCTCAGCACTGGAAATATAAGGAAAAAAACCTGAACAGTCTCAGTTCTCAGTGAGTTTCCATTCTATTGAGGAATTCAAGACAATTTAAGGAGAAAGTAGAAACAACTGGGAGCATAAGCATTTATGTAACCTATTTATGTGCCAGGTACTGGGCTAAGTACTTTACAAATCTCTCATTTGAGCTTCCCAACAACTATTCTTGGAAGGTAGATGCTATTATTATCCCTATTTTGCAATTAAGGAAACTGAAGCAAACGCAAGTTAAATGACTTGAACAACTGGATCAGGGAAAGTTTCATGGATTCAGTGGCATATGAGGAAAGTCTTGAACAACAAGAAGGTCTCTGAGAAAAAGAGACATGTAGATGTTGCTGGATGTTGGTAGCTGAGAACTGAATTTATTTGTGAGCATTCCAGCAGTAAAAGCAAATAAAAAAGTCCATTGGGTCCACTTAATTCCTAAATCTACTTGCTACAGAAGCTGACCAAAGGCAACAGTAAAGTCGATGCACTACAAGGTGGGCTTTTAGCTAGCTGAAGGTAATAAGGGACCTAGATTCTTCCTGTTTGCATTTGTTGGTAACTGATGGGAAGAAAATACAATATTAATTTGCTCTTACTAGGACTATGGATCTATATGCTGCAGGCATTATGAGTCTCATTTGGGTTGAACTACACCTTGTATTAACTGGAACTAGAAATTGTATCAGACAACTTTTCACATGTTTATGTCTTACCTCCTAAAAGCTTAGACTATGATTTTGGGGTTTTTTTGTTTGTTCATATTTTATAGATTGAACAGTTCCTTGGGTATAGTAAATGCCTAGTAAATAAAGGGTGGCCCAAAAGTTTTAATACACGTTCAAACTTTAATTGCTTAATAATAGCTAAAGTTAATTGCTTTTAAGTTTTTATAGCTTAAAGCTGCACTAAGACTTTTGGGACAGTCCATATTTATTCATTTGATCATAAAATTAATCTTTGAAAACAAAAATGCTTTTTACTCTCCAAAATCAATTGATCCTAAGTCAATTTTTTATTTAAATGTGTAGCATCCCCTCCAGGGATATTTCTCCAATTCTCACTTGAAAGCTAACTCCCTAGAGGGCAGCTACTATTCATAGGAGTTTCTTCTTCTTTTTCTTTTCCCCCCCAATTTTTAGACATTTTTACTTAAAGTTTTGAGTTTCAAATTCAATCCATCCCTACTTCCTTTTTTCCTTCCTCTCTCCCTGAAACATAAGCAAATATAGGTTATGCATGTGCATGTAAAACATTTCTAGATTAGTCATTTTGTATAAGAGTTGAAAAAAAAATGAAAGAAAATAGTATGCTTAAGTCTGTATTCAGTCAATATCAATCTCTGGAGTCAAAAATTATGCTTTATCTTTAGTACTTTAGCATTGTATTGTATCGTATCATTGTATTGCTGACAATAGTTAAGTCATTCACAATTCTTCCTCAAATAATATTGTTATTGTGTACCACATTTTCCTGGTTCTATTTACTTCACTATGTATCTGTTCATGGAAGTCTTTCCAGGTTTTTCTGAAATCATCCTGCTTGTCATTTTTTATAGCACATTAATACTACAATCTTATACCATAATTTGTTTAGCCATTCCTTAATTGATAGATATCCCTTTGATTTCCAATTCTTAACCACTACAAAAAGAGCTGCTATAAATATTTTTGTACAAATAGGTCCTTTCCCCTTTTTTGAAGATCTCTGGAATATACACTTATCTAGAAAGCAATGATATTGCTAGATCAAAGAGTATACACAGATTTATAGTCCTTAGGGCATAGTCCCAAATTTCTCTCTAGATGGTTGGGTTAGTTCACAACTCCACCAACAATGCAAAACCCAGTTTTCCCATACCCCTTTCAAAATCCAAATTTTCTGGGTATTTTTTTTTGTTGTTGTTGTTGTTCATATAGGTACTCTTACAGATATGGCTTCTCAAAATTGTTCTAATTTTAATTTCTCTGATAAATAGTGATTTAGAACATTTTTTTTCATCTGACTATAGATAACTTATTTCTTTGTTTGAAAAGTACCTGCCCATGTCCTTTGACCACTTCTCAAATGGGGAATAACTTTTATTTTTATAAATCTGACTCAGTTCTCTATACATTTGAGAAATGAGGACTTTATCAGAGGTGCTTGTGGGAAAAATTCTACCCCTCTCCCAGTTTTCTACTTTCCTTATAATTTTGGTTGCATTGGTTTTATTTGTGCAAAAACTTTTTAATTTTATATAATCAAAATGATCTACGTTACATTTTGTGGTTGTGATTATATTTTGTAATGCTCTCTTTATGTTTGCTGGTCCTAAAATCTTTTTAATCTATAAATCTCATAGATAAACTATCCCATGCTCTCTTAATTTGCTTATGGAATCGCTCTTTATTTGTAAATTATGTATTCATTTTGACCTTATTTTCATATACAGTATGAGATGTTGATCTATATCTAGTTTCTACCATATTTTTTTTTGTCAAATAATGAATTTTTGTTCCAAAAACTTGGATCTTTGGGTTTATTATATACTAGATTACTATGGTCATTTACTATAATGCATTTTTGTGCCTAATTTATTTCACTGATCTGTCCCTCTCTTTCTTAGTCAATATCAGATTGTTTTGATAATTATCCTTTTATAATACTGTTTGAGATCTGGTGTGGTTAAATCATCTTCTTTTACATTTCTTTCACTAATATTGGTATAGTACTGAATAAATTGATTCATTTAGGTGGAATCATCATTTTTATTATATTGGCTCAGCCTATCCATGAGCAATTAGTATTTTTCTAATTGTAGATCTGACTTTATTTTGTGTGAAAAGTGTTTTGTAGTTATATTCATGCAGTTCCTGAATTTGACTTGGAAGGTAGATTCCCAAGTATTTTATATGATTTACTATTATTTTTAATGGAATTTCTCCTTTTATCTTTTTCTGTTGGACTTTTTTGGTAATATATAGAAATGCTGGTGATTTATGTGGGCTTATTTTGTATCCTTCAACTTTGCTAAAGTTATTAACATTTCAAATAGTTTTTTTAGTTGATTCTCCAGGATTTTCTAAATATAACACTAAGCCATCAGCAGAGTCATAATTTTATTTCCTTATTGCCTATTCTATTTCCTTTAATTTCTTCTTCTTCTCTTATTGCTATAGCTAACATTTCTAGTACAATATTAACTAATAAGTTTGATAATAGACATGTTTGCTTCATCCTTGATTGCACTGGGAAGACTCCTAACAATCCTATCAATGGAGATAACTCCATTGCAGAAAATACTTGCTGATGGTGTTAGAAAAATGTTATAAAGCTAAGCTCCATTTATTTCTGAGCTCTTTAGTATTTTTAATAGGAATGGACGCTAGATTTTATCAAAGGCTTTTTTCTGTATCTCAAGATAATTATATGCTTTCTGTTGGTTTTGTTATTGATATGGTCAATTATGCTGATAATTTTCCTAATATTTTGTAATCTCTTTGCTAGAATTTTATTTAATAAATGTTTTGCATCGATATTCATTAAGGAAATTGATCTATTATTTTCTTTCTCTGTTTTGAGTCTTCCTGGTTTGGATATCAGCACTATATTTGTGCTGTAAAAAGAATTTAGTAGGAGTCCTACTTACCCTCCTTCTTACCCTATTTTTTCCAAATAGTTTATATAATATCAGGATGAATTATTCTTTAAATGATTGCTAGAATTCAATTGTGAATCCATCTAGTCCTGGGGATTTTTTTTCTTATGGAGTTCATTGATGGCTTGTTCTATTTCTCTTTCTTTGACTGGATTATTTAATAATTAAATAAAATTAACAGAAATAACTTGCTAATCTAGCTAATTTTTATTTTTGTAGATAATTCATTCATTTCATTTAGATTGTCAAATTTATTTGCATATAATTGGACAAAATAGCTCCTAATAATTATTTTAATTTCCTTTTCATTGGTGAATTCACCTCTTACATATTTGATATAGTAATTTGGTTTTCTTTTTTCCTTTTTTAAATCAAATTTTCTAGTTTTTGTTGTTGTTGTTGCATGCCCAATTCATTGATATGAGTTTTTTCTATTTTACTGATGTTCCAGTCCTTTATTTTTGTCATGTTCATCTCTCTGCTTCAAGTGTGTTTTTCGTACACAACATATTGTAGGATTCTGGGTTTTTTTAATCCATTCTACTATTGTGCTCACTTCGGCAGCACATATAATAATCCATTCTACTATGCACATCTTTTTTTTGAATGAGTTCGTTCCATTCACATTTATAGTTATAACTGTGTATTTATCATGCTACTTCTTACTTGTTTATCCCTCTCTCTCACACACTCTACCCTTTTCCTTTTCACAAATGTTTTAGTTCTGATCACCACCTTCTCCAATATATACTCCTTTTTATCTCTCCCCGCTCTTCCTTCTATTATTCCTGTCCTTTTTTACTTCCTTTTAAGGCAAGATATATTTCTATACCCAGTTTTGTGTATATGTGTGTGTTATTCCCTTTGAACCAATTTTAGTAAGAGTAAGTTTTAACTTTGTCCGACACTCCATTATACCAACTACTTATGCCTCTTTTATGTAGGATAATTTACCCCATTCAATCTCCTCATCCTTCTTCCAGTGCAATTTTCTTTCTCAGCATTTTATTTTGTTTTGTATTCATGCCATCAAACTCACCTGATATCTATACCCTCTGACTACATATACTTCTAAATGCCATTATAATCATAAAGTGGTTGAGAATTACAAATACTGTCTTGTCATGTAAAAATATATACAGTTTAACCTTGTTGAATTTATGTTTTTTTCTTTTTATCTTTTTATAATATCCTTTGAGTCTTGTATTTATTTATCATTATGCTGCCTCATTGAAATCAATATAAGATTTTACGTTTATACCTATTCAAACAGCACGTTAAATGAATTCTCAAAGAACCTTAGAACCAGCTAGATTTAAAGCAAGTGAATTTTTTTGATCATTAGACGAAAATTAGTTTCAAAATTACATAAGTGGTTTGCGGGGAGGGAAAGTTGGAATAGATTGGATACTACTAAATTCCTTTTGTGATACGATTATAGTCTAAATAATTAAAATAAGGGAGAGACAAAACTAAAAGAAAATTATTGCCCAATTTTTTCCCTAGTTTTTTCCTAGTTAAAAATGGTGGTAATAAACTTTATTCTACCTAACCTACAAAGTTCAATGCAATTCAGTAAACTTACTAAGTACCTGTTGTCTGCAAGGCATGATGCTATACACTGTGGATACTCTAATACACACTTCAGGGAATCCGTGACTACATTTGGTTTGTGTACTTCTTGCAACAATATAGATCTTAATCAACTCATATGTATAATTCCAAGATGTCTATAGAAACTCACTGGCCCACTTCAATCTTTCCTCACTTTAGAGTTGCCCTAACTTCAGCTTTTTCTGTGGCTCTTGTCCCTCTGTTGTTGATATTTTCTAGTTAGATTTTTTTTTTCCTAATTAGATCACAGGTGGAGTTGGGATGCCATTTCTGTATTCTTTCTTTTCAGTAGACTCTCTCAAAGGTATTTCTTTAAAAGCTCCCAAGGATGATTCAAGTCACTTTTCTAATTCAAAGATCATGATCATGCAAATCCCCTGCAGAGCTATAAGTGTTTATCCCACTGAACTACAAATCCTATACTGGATAGTTCTCAAACTCCTATTATACTTCCCCCATATGACTTTGGACCTAATTTCTCTGTATCCAATAATTCAGAGCTCAAAGATTTTCAGTAGTCATATATAGTCCAATCCATACACTGAACAAGGCTCTTTTCAATGGCATACCTAACAAATAGTTATCAGTCCTTTGTTCAAAGACCTCCAGAGTGGGGGAACCCTTCACTTCCCAAGGAAGCCTATATTATTTTACTATAGAGTGACCTAATTTTTACTTATGTCAGGTTTAAAATTGTCTTTTTTACAACTTCCATCCATTAACCCCTATTCTATCTTTTAGGTCCATAAAGAACACATCAAATCCCTTTTTTTACAATATGACAGCATTTCAAATACCGAGAGATATCATTTCCCTACTCTTCCCAAAGAACAAAAAAAGTATAACACTGCATAATTGGATGATTTGCAAAGTGCCGAATCTGATGATTCACTTACTTTCTAGAAGTCAGAATGCTATGTAGATACCTATAGAGAAAACATGGGCATCAGTTATTTTTGCCATCTTTCTGATTACAATGAATTGGTTTTACAAACCTGAGCAACTGGGATCAACTTTAGTATAGGACAGGAGTTTTCTGTTTTTCTGAAGACTCTTTTGCCAGGATAAAAAACCTTACAGATCACTTGTCATCCATCTGTCACTACAAATATAATTTTCCCCCAATTAGTGGAAAGAATATTGCTGCCTGTAAGGAAAATCAAATGAGGAGGTCTGGCTTTTATTGATGATAGCAATGAAATAGCTAAGGAGACCTAAGGGGATTGTCTATAAAATGAAAGACTTGTCTAGACTTCTAAGGCCCTTTCCACCTTGAAATATGAAGATTCTATGGAAGGATTCTATGACAATTCTATGAAGATCTATGGATAAGTATTATTTCATCTGAAAAAGATTTGGGTGTTTTAGTAATCTAAAAGTTCAACTGAAGTCAATCATGCAGTATAGCAGTTTCCAAAACTATTGTGATTTTACGTGTCATTAAAAGATATTTGGTAGTTTTCAAGAGTAGGAAAGGGATTGTCCTGTTGTACAATGTCCAAGACAGACCATAGTGGCTGTAATAGGTTGATTTGGAGAGGAGCACATTTTAGGGAGAACATAATTGGAAAGCATTAGATAAGAAGGATGGTAAAGGGTCTTGAGGTCATGTCATCATGACCAATGAGGAATGGTTGAAGTGATGTTTAACCAGGAAAAAATAAGACTTCGTAATACGGAAGGCTAACATGAGTGTTATCTTTAGTATTTGAAAGATCAGCCACATGGAAGACAGTTTAGGATTACCCTGCTTAGCTCTAAAAGTCAGATTTTAGAGCAGTGAATGAAAGCTGAAAAGAACCAACATTAGACCTGATAGAATGAAAGCTTCCTAACAATTAAAATTGTCAATTTAAATTTTTTATCTTCATTCCATTTCCCGGGTTTTTATTGACATTGTGAATATTTATGGAGGGTATTTGAACAATTTCTTTTAGATATTTCCTCAGAAAAATATAAGAAACCAACCTTATTATGTAGCAGAGTTGTTTGCCCTTCATCTTGAAGAGACCCAATGGCATTGTGGATGATGTCTTGACTCATAGGTGATTTAAATGAGTCAGAGTTGCACAAAGTCATTAGCAGCAATTTCTCTTCTAGAATTACCAAAGTTCAGTGTCAAGACAAAAGGCAAGACAACCTGTGATGGCCTGGGATGAGGTGGTTGACCCTGAATGCCTACTTTAACTGCCTTCATAGCCATTGGAACAAATTATTCTCAATCACTCATTCTTCCTAGGAGCAATTGTCACATGCTCAGGGTAGATACCCTCCTAATTCACCAACAGTTTCAAGACCTGTGGGCCCTTAACCTGATTTAGCCTATTTAGTGAGATAGTTTACTGGGGTATGGCTGGAGCACATCTACAGCAGGTGAGAGTTGAAAGCCAAGGAAATGCCTAAGGTAAATGAGCAGTCCTGAAAAAGATTCTGTAAATCCTCTGGGACATAGTACTACACCAAAATCTCATCAGAAAGAATATTGTATTTGCCATGAGAAGACCTGGGTTTAAATCCTGATTCTGTTCCTAACTAGCTGAATGGTTTTGAATCTGTCTCTGAACCTTGGTTTCTTCATCTATAAAACGTGAGTGTTAGTCTAAATGATCCCTAAATTTCCTTTTAAAACTAAGATCCTGGAATTCTTTGATCTACTAAATTAAATTTTTTTCTCATATCCTAAGTCAAAAAGCTTTCTTCGATGTTTTGAAAATAAAATGACAGCCCTCAACAATTCCTTAGAGAATGGAAACTTCTTTTGGTTTATGGACTCTTTTGGCAATCTGCTGAAACCTATGGATTCCTTCTCAGAATAATTTTAAAATGTAGAAATAAAAGACATAGGACTTCTTTTTTCTTAATAATGGCTTTTTTATTTTCAAAATATATGCAAAGAGATTTTTCAACATTCATCTTTGCAAAACCTTGTGTTCCAAATTTTTTCTCCCTCCCTTCTCATCCCCTCCCCTAAACAGCAAATGATCTATGTTAAACATGTGCAATTCTTCTATACATATTTCCACAATTATCATGCTGTATCCAAAAAAATCAGATCAAAAAGGAAAAAAATAAGAAAGAAAACAAAAAGCAAGCAAACAACAACAAAAAAGGTGAAAATACTATGTTGTGATGCACATTCAGTCCCTCTTTCTGGATGCAGATGGCTCTCTCCATCACAAGATCACTGGAATTTGTGTGAACCACTTCACTGTTGAAAAGAGATGCGTCCATCAGAATTGATTGTCACATAATTCTGTTGTTGCTATGTACAATGTTCTATTGGTTCCACTCACTGCACTTAGCATCAGTTCATGTAAGTCTCCCCAAGCCTCTTTGAAATCATCCTCCTGATCACTTCTTACAGAACAATAATATTCCATAACATTCATATACCATAACTTAGTCAGCCATTTTCCAACTGATAGGCATCCACTGTTTCCAGTTCCTTTTTACTACAAAAAGGGCTGCTACAAACATTTTTGCACATGTGAGTCCCTTTCCCTTTTTCATGATCTCTTTGGGATCCAGGTCCAGGAAGAACATTCCTGTATCAAAGGGTATGCTCAGTTTTGTAATCCTGTGGGCATAGTTCCACATTGCTCTCCAGAATGGCTGGGTCAGTTCACAACTCCACCAACAATGTATCAGTGTCCCAGTTTTCCCACATCCCCTCCAACATTTATCATTATCTTTTCCTGTCATCTCAGCCAATCTGAGAGGTGTGTGGTGGTACCTTAGAGTTGTCTTTATTTGCATATCTTTGATCAATAGTGATTTAGAGCACTTTTTCATATGACTAGAAATGGTTTTAATTTCTTTATCTGAAAATCATTTATTCATATCTTTTGACCATTTATCAATTGGAGAATGGCTTGCATTCTTACACATTTGAGTTAACTCTATATATTTTATAAATGAATACATAGGATTCCAAAAGAAATCAATTATGTTAAAATAGTTTTCAAAAACATTAAAGAAATTTCATGGACCCTCTAAAATCTATTCACTGACATCTTTTGAGATCTGTAGACTGCAGGCTTTTGCACCCTTTACAAGAGTAATTCCACAAAATAATAATATATATAATAATGTTATACACATAATAATGACAATAACTAACATTTACATGACACTTTGATATTTACAAAGTGCTTTACTTACCAAAAAACAAAAACAAAAACAAAAAAACCTGAGGCAAGTAGTATCATTATACTAGTTTATAGATGAGGAAACTGAGATTTCCTTAGAGAGGTTAAGTGATTCTTCCAAGATTAGAAAATTAGAACTAGAACTCAAATCCAGGTCTTCTAGTTGTAAGACTATGCCTTTCCACTGTTGCCTACTAACAGAAGCTCAGGAAATATACCTCCAGGGAAGCAGGGACACATCATAGATCAATTGGGCTACTCTTGTAATTGTAGTCAATAAACTATATGGTGCAATTCAATCTTCTGCTGCTTCCTGACATTTTAAAGAGTTAGACAAAAGCTACATTTATCATCATGTTGCTTGTGAATCAGTAAACCTGCCAACATAAAAATTGCTTAACCCTGATTCCCATGAAAAGGATTCATCCTATGTCTTTAGAATTATTCTGTGGCAGTTAGGAACACACTCTAGGAACTAATGGATCAAATTTTCTGGAGCAGATCTAGGTCAGAAACTTGTTTGTACTTTTGCACTGTGGAATTTATTTCATAGGTTCCAGAGCCCCCAAAAGGAAAGATTTAAAGTAAATAGGCAGACTTTTAACAGTAGTTAGTGTTTGTGGCCCCACAACAATCCAATGAGGCAAAGTCTATGGTAGGGGTTCTTAATATGGGGTCTGTAGGTAGATTTCAAGGAGGTTAGTGAACTTGGATGACAAAAGGTACATCTTTATTTACACTAACTTCTAACTGAAACTTAGCATTTCCTTCAGTTATGGATAAAAGCAGCAAACCAGCTGAATAAGCAGTACTTGAACCTATGTCGCCAGTAGAAATCACATATGTTCATATCATGTTAAAGGTGTTACAGATGATAGGGTACAGCTCCTAGGAGAAATGTAGCAGTAATCCTAAGGCCCCCAGACTTTAGGTTGGAACTATTTAGTTAGAACTATTGTTCTAACAATCTGTCAATGATTTTAAAGTTTCCCAGCCTTGGAAATACTATAGTATAGCCCTACAAACATTGCTAACTGTCAGACAGGCAATCTGTTGATCAGAGATAACCA